>NC_058050.1:24483653-24831653 GCF_020085105.1 Siniperca chuatsi | reverse complement strand
TTTCACATAACTGATTCGTCAATGTTTAGGTTGCTTTGGTCATGTTTGCATTAGTGCTACCACATGGAGAGGCAGAAACTGGACGTTTCATACATTTTATCCATCAAACTACTTCAACATTTATTCATGACTTTTAGCTAGCTATTTAATCGTCTCTGCTCACTTGCTAACTAGTTTTCACGCACAATTGCCACATGTGGTGCTCATTGTGTTACAACTGTCTGAGGTTGATGGGAAGCTAACTGGTTATTGTAAATTTACTAAAGACACCAAACTGTAATCCTATTTGTCTTGTTCTACTCATATACAAATATGTGAATATGTATTTTAAATTCAATCACAATTTCAAATTTTTGGTTGAGTTAGTTGAGTTTAGTTGAGCTTCCCATGAACCCCCTGGTAACTGCCGAAGTACCCCTGAGGGTTAAATTTCAAACTACTGAGACAAGGATAGCAATATCGACATTTAAAGTTACAAGCCTAAAACCTGTGACCCGCCCCCCACCCCGTGGTGCAATGCAATGAGATATGAGGCACAAAAGGAGCAATAAGAAATATGATGTGTAGAAAAAGAGTCAAGTTAAGTTGGTTAATGGCTTCACACCAGCGCTGGAACAGAAGGGAGGGTATTTTCTTGCCAAGCCTTCCTGAACAAACAGGTACGCCTGTAGTTTTTGATAGGGACATCTTCACACTGCAGACACTGAGTGGAGCTTGAAGGACTTATCATTTTGAAATGAGGAAAAGTAAATATATGTTGCTTGTCAATAATTAGGAATGCCTTGCCTTTTGTTTCTATGCAGCAACTATGTATGTTGTTGTCAATGTGCCATTTCGGACTCAGCTGCACTTCAGAGATATAGAGGCTGGCCATGTTGTCGTCCCTGTATTGTGATATTACAGCTTGGCACAGTTCTTTCATGTTAAAGGATAAACACTGGCAAACAGTATACCAACTCAGGTTGTGTGTGTTTATACATAGAATAGCTTTTAATATGGGCTATAACATCAAAGATTGCTTTAAGGTTATTCAATACAGTAATGCTAGAATTCAATTAATTTCTACGATTGTCTAAGCAAAATAAAACGGGAGGGCAGCGCTAAGGCACAACATGCAGCTAAATAGCTTTGAACTACAGATAGTTTCCATTAATTAAACTGGATTGCAAGTTGTTTAATCAATTTCAGAGCCCCAAACAGTGACAATCAACCGCCTGCAGTCAGTGTGTGTGCATGTACACGTGTGTATATGTGTGGGTATGTGTGTGCATGTATGAGAGTGTGGTCAAAAAAGAGACGAAAACGAAAGCATTTGTCTGTTTGCAATGCTACCAGTGGTGCTGGCGTACAGGGTCTCACTAATTAACCTCCACGTTGATAATGTGCTTAATTACTTTATATTGTGATTTCGTTTCTTCCTAGAGGTTATTCTCTCTTTCAGATTGCAGAAATAATCTTACATGCCTCAAAGGTGTTGAGTGGAGAATGCGATGCCCCAGTGAAACACTGGTGCAAGCAGGCATCTGTGGATAGACTTTGTGATTACCACCGCACTGACATCAATGGAAACCATTTGACACCTGGCCCAGAGAGAGGGCAGCATCAGGCTGCAAGAGCTTTGATTAAATGAAAAAAAAAAAGACAAGCATAGTCGAGGGGGAAAAACTTGATGTAATTTTGTCTGATCACCACACTGGCCCTGTGTCCTATCAGGCAGAGGACCTCTCATCACCTTTAAATTTCTCTGGGCTCATGAAAAGACCAGACACAGGTTTGATAAAAATGAAAGAAAAAAAAACTATGGCAACAGAAAATGGGGTGGAATGAGACTCTGATCCTCTGCCTTTTGATATCTGGTGGAGTCACTATGCACCAATTTAGTTGTAGTACAATTTAAAGTTCTTTGAATTTGAATTCATGCAGACTTACAGAGAAGGTGGTATAGTACAGAGAAGAAGAGAAGAGGGACATATTGAACTTCTTATTGAAATATTGAAAACTGCTTTAAAAAAAGCTTGTATGCTATATCAGTGACATTGCATGCAGATTTCAAATGCATTTTTCCATATAAACTAGAAGTTAAACATACAAAAGAGAAAGCTAGCGGCAATAAGGAGGAATTTAAGAATTACATTAGTTTGTATTATGACAGTTTCCCAGGACTGAATGTAAAGGACATATTAGTTCAGTCCCGCTTGGTTTATTTATGGAACAAAACAATATAAATGACCACAGTATTTAAACTGAGGAAAATCAGCTTAATACACCTTCACTTGGTAATGACATGGATTGTTCATAGATAACAACACACACCTGCATCTCTTCCTCCTTGCACAGGCAAACTCACAGCACACACACACACACACACACACACACACACATACACACACTCACCTCCCCCTCTCTGTTTGTTTTGTTTTGGGCAGTGAGGATAACACCTGCCTCTTCCCAGTTAATGGTCTTTTTAATTCATGGCTCAAACCCATTTAAAAGCAAACCCTTTCACAATTTGCTTAATTTCTGATGTCATTTCCACCCTATAATTACTGCTCTCTCCCTCATATTTATCAGTCAATGTACCTGCAATGAAAATATAAGACCTTGACACCACTTTTGCGGAATCAAAATAGTATTTAATTTGATGTCTTTGGCCGTCAAACAACATTGTTCGAGGGACGTAATTAGGACAAATGTATCTTTTTTTTTTATTTAGGGGATATTGCCAAGACATGTGGGACCTTTATGATAAGAAGGGGGAAGAAAACGTTTGAACACCGCTGCCCAGTATCTCATGGTTATTGTGAATGGCTTTCAGTAAAATTAATGGTGTGGGGGAGATTGCAGTGTGGCCATGGTAAAACAGGATGCAGATGTGGTTACAGGGCATCCAGGTGAGGAAGCAGTCATTTCCTAAACACAGTGCGGATACACACGCACACACATGCATGGTGTAAATGTAAGAGGCAAAATAGGAATTTGGATCATTGTCATCGTGTGTTCCTATTACTCCCACCGTTCTCTCTTTTGTCATTTTTGCCCCTTGACCCACCTCACTATTCTGTGAACATACAGATTTTTTGTAGCTGTTAAGACTCCCATGAGCTTGGTTTGCTTGATACCTAATGTGACTCTTTTATTAGCATCAGAGAATTAACTTCCTTAAAATTGTCTCTGCAAAGTTGATAATAAAAATACGAATCAAGAATATAGAAAAATATCAATTATTAGAATATAAAAGCATCCTGTTGTACTTACAACTATAGTTAATGACACTCACAGCTTCATACTATGGAAATAAAATGGGTAGACTTCTTTACTTCTGCCACTTCATTGGACTGCACTGATCTATATGCACATGGGGAGGAATATGTGCTAGACAACTGCTCCCAGCAGAGTGAAAAATTACTCCTGCTTCTGTGTACAGCCAGATTTTCTGTACACAACCTGCTATATGTTATGTTGTCAAGACTGATTTTTTTTTTCCGCGGCAAAGGAAAATTAATTGCAAAGAGGGAAGAGAATTTGTTTTCATATTGGCTTGGTGGCACTGAGTGCCAGGATGGAGGAGGACAGCTGTGGGGGAAGGCTGGCCGACCCGCTGCCTTCTGCCTCTCCCATGCCTAGCTGCACAGAGTCTGTGACAAAACAAGCCTCCAGGAATACTGGGCAAACACTGAGAGCCTCTCACTGGGATCCGCACTATTTCCTGAGAGCACCACAGCCAAAAAGCTTCACACTTCCAATACTGTCTTCACTTCTTTTTCTAAATTGAATTGTTGCTTCCATATCACTATCAAAGATATGGAGTAGTCATGATCAGAAAATGCCTGCTCAGTCAGTGGCTTGCAAATGTGAGCATGGCATCACTCGGCGAGGTGCTGAAATTGCAAACAAACATGTTCTTTTAACACGCTTTAACAACTGCCAACAAGAAATAAGGTCAAGCATGTTGTAAGTGATTCCACCTCTTCTCAATCTGCGTGTGCTCTCACTGTACAAGGCTGTTGAGGCTCAGCCAGGAGAGATGAGGGAGATAGTGGAGGCTGAGGTAGGAATCATTTTCACACTGCCACAATTACAGGAACCGTCATTACATTGCTCACTCTTACTCAAATACAGATAGAGGCCCCAAAAAATTATGCACAAGCTAGGAGGAGAAAGTGGCTCACTTCTGTTTGCTAAATTAATCGCTTCCTAAATGGCTCCAGGCCAGGCAAAGTTAACATTTGCAGTTTCAAAGGTTTTCAGCGCTTGCAATGAGCCATGAAATTACTGCATGCCGTCGAAAATGGCAGCTGATGAAAAGCCCAAGGAGTAGGTCCCACAGGCAGAGAGAGCTTGGAAGTGAAATCTTAAACACAAAGTCTCATTTCTGATTCGGATCATGGTGAAATTCAGAACCAAAACTCGAGAATGTACGAGCCCGTGTCCGACAGCAGGACAGGTTGTGACAAGACAGATGACGAACAGCTGTTTGCGGCCTGGCCAGCTCATCCAGGCTCAGCGGACGCAAGGTGAGCGCAGAGGTTGGGTTGAAGGAGCGTAATGATGATGTTGAGGTGCTCAGCTGCAGCCAAAATGGACTGACCCAAATTAGGTTTGATTAAATCACAGGGGTGATGCTGCAGTTCTGCAGATATCATTAACATAAAAATGATTATGGCGGAGCAGTTTGGCTCAGCTGAACCCAACCAATTCGCACCAACAATCTGATGCTGGGAAACCAACATTTGCATATTGACTGAATTAAGCTGTAAGCAAATCCACATACATCTGAAACATAAAGGAATTAATTTATGATCCACTGCTCCATTAATATGAGATCATTTACTCCAAACAAACAATCAGGAACACTATTTCCCTCCAAAAATTAGATATAGTTTTGACAAGAAACAAATATCATCAAAATGTAAAGATCACCTTTGCCAATTTCTTCACTTTTGATTCCACATTCCTCTTCAGTTGGGTAAAAGCATACCTTAGAGATGAACATTTCCTGAAAACTCCCACTGTGCTTGGGATCTCTAGCTCCTGCCTTGCCAGGAAAAAAAAAATGAAAATAAAAAACTCCCCCACATATCAATCTGCAATCATAGAGCCTAGCGGACACTTTGGATTGCAGAAACTTTGACCTATTTTTCAATGTTGGAGTGACCAACCAATTTAGGAGCCAATTTGATTTTTTTTATTGAGCATGTGTAACATGAAATTAGATCTTCAGCTAGTTGATATCTGGACGAGTTGGAAGATAATCATTTGATGTTACATGTGTATCTACTAAAAGACTACCTACTCTCAGGCTAAAAATACTCACCTCGGAATATTTCTTATTTAAGTCAAATTCAAGCACTGGCATGTCAGCTGTAATGTAAATTAATTTTGAATTATTTGGTTAAAAACAGGGGGACACTCTTTGTGGAGACACCACCTATTACTGCTAATAGAATTTTTGAGAATGTTTATCTTGCTGTTCATGTATTAATGACATTTAAATATGTTATGCCTCCACCATAAAAAATTAAGTACTCTATTGTTAGGTCAAATTTGGAGTGAGAGAGAAGTGGTGGATGTTTATAAATGAGAGCTTAATTAATTAAAGAATGCATTACATTTTAATGGTGAATTGTTAACTCTCGCTGTAGCCTCATTAATATGTGCCCCATGGGGATTTCAATGCCATCATTTCACCAGCAACCTGCTGGCTGCAGGTCCTGTGGCTATTTTACGGTGCTGGAGATTGATAGTTGACAAAGCAATTAATCACATTGAGGAACAACCATCTCCTCAGTGTGTGTAGCAGGTGGAGGAATGATTGTTTAAATTTTCAACGGTGATGAGTTAATGCTGTATTTCATAGTCTGGAATTGATATTTTCTGAAAGTAGCAAAAAAGATCATTAACTGTTAAAGGGTCACCCACATTGTAAACAAACATTTTCTCATGTACATCTAGTATCATTGAATCATGCTGATTTCTTTGATATTATTTGTCCAGGTTTTGAGATCTCGTTTTGGGGTGAATGAAATTTCATTTTAAAACTGCTTACAGAGGTTGGCGAATAAGACAGAATAACTGAGACATTGTTTTTGAACAGAGATGTTGCTCCTGACTTTTTAAAATGTGTTTCTTCAGGTTAAAATTACATTTATCTCCATTATATTGGGGGTGAAGGCAGACATCATGACAGATATCTCAAAACATAGGCAAATGAATCCAAAATCTGTATAAGTGTGAAAATGTCTGCTTGTTGGGCCATTGTTTTTATATTATATATATATATATATATTAAAGTTTTGAGATTTTGCCTCCACCCCAATACTAACATAAAAAATAATCAATAGCAACATGTCTTTCCAAAAACAATGTCCCTGAAGAAATAGTCCCTATGATAACTGCTAAAGGTGTTGATTTTTTAAATCTAGTTTTTCAATGAGCACCACAATGAAAATTCCATTTACCTCCAGTGTATTGGGTAGAAGCAGGATCTCAAATTTTTTATTTTGGTGAACTGACCCTCTAATACGTTTCTGAATTTGTATTTGTATTTGAACTGTAGTTAGAGAGCCTCTGCGGGGGAACATGATAATGCCAATGCCATGCTGACTGGCCAAAGAGCATATACATAGCTGAGGAAAGTATGACATTGGTGTTGTTAATCATAAAGTAGCATTTAAAGTTTTTATTGTTAGGATCAGTTCACCCAAATAACAAATACAAAGATTTTCTCACTTACCTCTAATGGCACTGAGCTGTTGGTTCTGAGATAGCCGTGTCTGCCTCCATCCCAGCGCTAACATAATAATCCACACAGCTTGCTGTGAACAGTTCTGCTGGAGAAATAGTGCCCTAACTGCAATATGTTTTACATGTATGTGCTTGTGTGTTTGTTTCATCTTGTAGCATGGGGAAACTTTCCCTTTAATAGATGTTTGAATGTTTGTGCTATTAGCTTATTAAAAGGAAAATGATTTCTATATACCATAAATAGTTTTGTATTACAACACAACTCACAGCATGTGAAAACATGTTAACATGAACATAACAATGCCATGTTGACTGGCCAAAGGACATACAAATCCCTGTGCCACTTGAATAGTGTTGTTTAAAGCTTGTCCCTGAACCCAGTTGCTCCGAAGCCGCCATTTTCTCTCCTTTCACTCCTAATTACCATAGCCTCTCCAGAAAGTCCTCTGTTGCTCCATCTGTCCCCTCAGCCACTGACAGAGATGCTCTAATCACCTCGCATAGCAGGGCTCACATGGGAAAAGACTACACAACCACCATACTGTCTCAGATATAGAGCCACTACTGGATGCCAATACTTCACAGGGGGTAAGCTATAAACACTGGCCGCAGCCTTGTATGGGATATGTTCAGTGATGTGCGCTGAAATGGATCCATTTCATGTTACAGATCTCCCACACAGGCCGACAACACTAATGCAAAATGGGGTTTTGTATGAAGTATGTGTGACATATGCCGGCAGTCCGTCAGTGGCTCACATCAAAATGACACTCAAGGGATGAAGTTTTGTTTTTGGAAGGACATTGCAGGTTTACATTAAGCTACATATTGTTTGTGGGCATGAAGTATCACAGCAGGAAGGCTTGGCAGGAAAAGTATATTTTAATGTTCGAGAATATCAGAAAAATGGATCTAATTCAGAGAGAGGGAAAGAGAAGAGCAGCTTGTAACTGAAAAAACCCTTTATTTTAAAACACTGCATGTGTTCTAAAGCCATGCCTCCACTGATCCATTCATTATTTAATCTTATTCTGTATGCCCTGCAGCTTGATATCTTGCCCTCTTTGTATTTGATTCTGTTATTCTCACCCAGGTTGACACCTCCTGACTTCTCATTTTTGCTTTACCCCCTTCTCGACGACTTTCATGTGTTCCTTTGTGGGGCGCTGCAAGTTTCCTCCAAAACTTTTCCTGAAGCAGAAAAGAGAAACTTTCCGGTTCTGCCAAAAAGCCTTCTCATCTTGGCGGAGGAGCAGCCGAGGGAACTCTCAAATGATGACAGCCATCGTGAAAGGGCAGATAAGCCCGTGTGGCTTTGCCTCTGATTGTATGTTCATCTCACTCTGATCCGGCCGCGATTCTAAGCCCCTGTCTCGCAGTCCTCACTCTCCCAACAGTTGATCTTCTGCATGTCATTGAAATCGTCTTATAGCTGATCCAGGAGACAGGGGGAAAGTCGCTGTTTGTCACCCAACTTCAGTCTTGGCAAGGAAGACAAGTTCTGCTGCGTTTTTTTTCTTTTCTTTACAATGTGACTGACTGACCAGTTAGTTTTTATGGTTTGTTCTACTGCACAGTAGTTGATAGAATAAATAGGCTACATTGTAAATGGATTCCTAATAAAAAAGTCCATCCTAAAACCATTTTGTTATTTGGAGGTATAACGTTTTTAACTCCCCATGATAATTGGCCAATCAGACAATGGGATGTCATGTCAACGGCAAGAGCTGTTTTGTGTTCAGTGTGTCATACATGGAGAAGTTCGTCTTCAAAGAAGCAAAGATAACAGTCACTCCATGTAACCTCCATAGCCCAGAATGCAACTCAGTAGCAAGACACATTGTGTTGTGAGTAAAGGTCATGACACTCAAAACTTTTCAACTCTTTTGCTCTCGCTAAGCCAATATTATTAACATTTCTCTTTGTAACTGTCTCATTTCCAAGACTCTTTTCCAAGAAAAGAGTCAGAAACCTCTTTGGGTTAGATAATCACATTGACTGTTGACTATTGATTGATCGATTAGCTTACAAGAACCTAGATAGCAACAACTAACAAGATGATCACATGACAAATCATAATGTACAGATCTACACATTTTAGAAAAGAACAATTAAAAAAATTCTATTTACACAACAGAAATGTTGTTTTATAAAGGATACAGCTGCCATGCATTTTCTCTAAATCACACAAAAGAATAAATGTCCTCATTAAAAAGCCAACATATTACCTTCAGACAACCAAAACATTTTTTTCAAATGGCCAACTCTTTAGGCTGCTGCATGTGGGGCAATGAGACACAGAGTGAAATTAATCGTCACAAAAAACACATGAACGCTGCTGTTCAGGAATGCCATTATATCTGCCTACTTCAGCTGCCAGTGGTTGGGTTATCGTTCTTAATTGCTCACACAAGGACCTCTGCTGTTATATTTAACGTATAGTTCTGTGTAGTACTCTTCTTTGATTTAAATGTAATTTTAAGCTTTGGCTTATTTCAGATATCCACAGTTTTTAGTTTGATTTTATTTATATTACACTATAAATCATTCCTGAAAATAAAATGCCAGAGACAAAATATTGTAGGGACATCTTTCATTATATAGTGAACATTAGCATCAAGTGTAATTGATGATAAATACTTGACGATTTACCACTTTATTTTTCCTTTATTTATTCTTATGTTGTTAACAGTCAACAAAGTTGTTGCTTTTGAATGATAAAAATGTCAAGGCAACAAATTCGTCAAGTTGACAGCAGTCCGCTCCAGTTATATTTGTGAATGCAGAATGGAACACATTAACACGACAGTATTATAGTGACAAATAAGGGATAGTGGTAGATGCTAAAATGTAGGGGAAGAGTAGCACAATTCTAGACCATTCACAAAGTCAGTGAAATGACCTAATGATGTTACAAAGCAATATCTATCTAAAGTTAGCTAATATTCCCTAAAATGTGCCACCATAAGCTTCTGGCTTCTGGTCATACCAGACCAAGCAGCAAAACCACCTCAGTGTATTCAGTTAAGACAGGGTGTGTTTTACTGCTCTTGATTTCAACTTTCCATCTGTTTTATTTTTTCTTTCAAAAGTTACATCGTCTCGCTTTAAGGTATGTTTGCTAAGGGTTTCAAAGCATTTTGGGAAATGTAGGGGATTACTAACTCCAGCGGAAGTAGATGAACCAATTTGACAGAAAGTGGGTACAAAAGAAAAAAATCAATTAACAAGAATTAGATCAGATCAGATTAACAGTGCAAGAGTATCCAAGGGTTGAATTTATCTGTAAGGCAAGTGGAGCAAACAGGAGTGTGGAAGCAACTCGAAGCTCCTGAGTTGGTGTAAAGCGATACAGTATAAAGAAAGCCGAAAGGTTTTTTCTGCTTCAAAAGGCACTGCTCCGCCACCATGGTTATCAAAGCTTAATATTTGATTTTAGTTGACCCTTTTCCATTACAAAACATGATAGCCACTGTAAGAGTGACAGACCCATGCAGAAGGAGCGCCATACTCACATATACCCCCACCCATCCCACAGGGAGGAACGTACCCTGCTTACTAGAGTGTGCAGGCCGAACAGTTCCCTTCACTTAACTTGACATTTCCAGCTGCACTGTCTGCGGCGGGTCCTGTGTGGTGTCACATCTACAGCCCCTGCAGTATGCACTGCTGAACGCTGCAGGCCTTAAATGAGATCCCAAAGGGAAAGCAGAGCTGAGGGTAGGGGTGTGTGTGTGTGTGTGTGTGGGGGCGCATTATCTTAGCCACTAATGAACAATTGTATAATTTCTATCAAAAGCAGTCGTAAGGCCTGCTCAGTCTTACGGTATCTCCTCTAAATACTGTCATGATAAAGGAACTGTTAAAAGAAGAGGGCTGGTGGGAGGGGAGGGGGTTGGGAGCTTGGAGCTGTCAAGAGGGGCCACTGTGGTCAGGAGAGTGCTAGAAACGAAAGTCTTTCCGCCTTTATCTGCCATTTCCTGCTCCCTTCCTGGCTACATTAATAATCTGTAAGAGCAGACAATCACGCACGGCCATGAGAGATAAAACACGGATGACAAAATATCAACTTCCTGCTACAAAACTCAAAGCCGTTATTAGAATATCAGGCACAGACGGTAATTAATTTCAACTTTAATTACTTCCACTGTTCCTGTAGATTAGATCACAGGTTTGAGATGGGTTATTAAAACAACTGGGGATATCTGCAATATAAAAAAAAAAAAACATTAATTTCTCCAACCCCGTCTCTTAACCTGCTTGTTGAGTGATGCAATTACATCGTTGTGGTGCAGACGAGGGTTGATATGATGTGGATGAAAAAGACACCCAATCACTTTGGGTGGAAGCTGGAAGGTTTTTACGTCCAACACTTATAGGTATCTAAATGGCGATGGTATCATCTGATCATGAGGTTATGATGACCTCATGTTTTCTCTCTATATCAATGACAGACAATAAAACTGGTGTAATCCACAAAATCTTCAGTGGAGATAAAGCAGTGACCTCAAGATAACGGCAATGTTTCAGTAATACAAGATGTGATTATTTGAACAGAACTGGGCCTCCACGTGTTACAATAGCAGGAACAAATTGTATTATCCTGTTTGTTCTTTTTTGAAGAATTTAAAGCATTTATAAAACCTGCTTCATTTGTCATGGCAGGACTCGAAAAAGGTCAATCATCGTTTAAAGGTTGTTTCCAAAAAGCATTCAAAGTGATTAATTATTCATTATTATTTATTATTTATTAGTTAATTCATAAAATGGGGTTTTGCACTTTTATTCTCTTATTTATTGAAGGAAGGAATTAAGCTGTACGTTCACATATAACATATATTGATGTCCATCTCATATTTTCAGTGCTATGGAAAATACATAACTGAGGTGAAAAATTGAACTTTTGTTTTACAAACACCAGATATCTGTTTTTGGATTTTGTAATTGTTTTCCCAATTACTTTGTGGCGACAAACATAATCGCTGCCTGGATTGTGTTCAGAGGCAACGTTTTTTGTGAATGAAGAGCTGCAGTTATCTACCACACCGGAGTCACAGGGATGTGGTCGGGGTGGACGGTGGGTGTGCAGGACTTTGACACCAGACTCCAGGGTACCCAAACTCCCATCTGTGGTTAGGTTTAGGAGGCAAAAGTACTTTGGTTGAGGTTAGGGAAAATTCTTCAAGACGTATTTGCTGTTGCAAATTAGTTGTATATAGACATAATTTCCAGGAGACATGGTCGTCAAGCATTTTCCATTGCTGCTCCCAGACTGTGGAACAGTTTACCCCTCTCTCTTTCCCCATTTATCATCACATTTAAGTCCCATCTGAAGACCTACCTTTTAAAAATTGCTTTTGCATCCCATTAATTGTTTAATTTAGTGAGTTGCAGTTATTTGCCCATTTGTTTTCATTTTGATTAATTAATTGTTTTTGGGTTTTTTGTGTGAAACACTGGTCAACACAAGTTGTTTTTTAAATGTGCTCTAATAATAAAGTTCTGTCCACTTTTGCACAAAACCAGAAAGAATGAATAATGGAGTCATGAGAGCCACAATTCATACAAAGATTAAAGAGACTTGAATCACATTTATGAATTTGGTATCATATACATACCATGCCCCCTCCCACTTTATGCCCCAGTCCCACATTCTTTTTAAGTTGCGAATCACTGTATCCCCATAAATGCCCCTATATTACTTAGGGTAAATAGACTTTTCAATCATTCCCATCCACTCTAAGACAGCAGGTAAAATAAAGCAGGCAAACCATTTAAAGAGTGAATGCATAGTGAATCTAGGTCTACCTCGTTGTCTGCCGTTGTTATTTCCTTGCTAATGCAGACTCCGAAGTTTTGGAACCGAGCAAAACACGCCAATTTCTCTGTTGTTGACTGCAAGAATAAACACAAAAGTCTTCATCTGCTCCCACCACCTGAGGAAGTGAAGACCTAGTGGATTAACTTTTATTTTAATTTCACCACAACAACTGTAAAACTCTTGTGTGTGCGCTAACCATTTTGCTTCGAATTACATTCTCAACGAGTGCCAGTCACGTTCATTTACAAACCAGGGTACTCAAGGACGGATCAATAACGTTACCAGCTTCAAACTTGGAAGGTGTAAGTTTTGCCATTTTTATGTTGCTTTACTCTTTATTATGCAGATTAGCCTGTTGAACTTGGTGCTGGCATGTTCTAGCGTATATAGGCTACATGCTAGTGTACGTGTGCATGCATGGATCTTGGTTATATCCTCATATCGGGTGGGCCGGGTCATAAAAATGAACATTCTGATTAATAGCAGATGGGTTGCAGGTGGGTGAAATAGGGTGAAGCTCTCCTCATTAAGAGAGACGCTGTGCTCATTTATGCAGGAGACACAGCAGAGGGACTTCAGTGATTATTTAAATCTTCCGACATGCCAACAGGATCGATCAGGATCAGGGTCATTAATTTCCGAAGCTAAAAGTTTAATTCTGTTTGCTCTTGGGAGTTTCATCTGTCCTGTCAAGTTTATAACTACAGTTTTTAGTTTTGCTGCTTAAATGTCCCACGATATTTGCTATGGCATTACTGCGCTCATGGAAACGTTTAAAATGACTGACAGCAGCCTCTCTAATCATTAAAGTAAATCGTCAAAGAAAACACTCAAACATCAATACAACACACAATAAAGAAATCACATGAAAAGCTCGTGCTGCCAGGGATGGCCCATGAGAAATGTCCATGCGGGTGCAGGTCTCTAAATCGGAGAAAGTAATTTGTTCGGGTGGGTGGCGGGTGGATGATTTATCCGTGGGCTTCATGTGGGTTTCATCGGAGGATGTCAGAGCCAATCTGCGCATCACTAGTAGGCTACACATGCTGTAGCAATTTTCAGTTATTTAGGATAATATTGAGGGAGGCCACAGTTTCATTAGTGATCATGCTATTTGTGAGTTATAAGCTCATCTTCCATTTTGTATCAGACCCACTTTCTGTGCACACCAGCGTTGTTCAAATCCCATTTGACTCAGTTAAAGTGTGGTAGGTGTACATAATATTCATACAATGAAAAATGGCAATATCAGTTTTCCTCTTTCCTTAAAAGAAAAGGGATAGAGGGACAGTAAACAGCGAGCATGATCTTGCAACAGCTCCACAACTGCTTCAGTAACATCAAATCAAAGTGAAAGTAGAATCTGAGAGCAACACATTCCACTTGTTTTTCTTCTTGCCTCGATACTCATGGATGCACTCATAAATGTTTCTCTAATAGAGCATTCATGCTGTTATAAAGGGGCCATTCAGGAGCAATCCTAATCTATCAACACAACTGTAGGGTTTATGTGTACAGCAGATATGAGCACGATGAGGCCTTGATTTCTTTGCAGTAAATAGGGAGCTGCATTCAGCCATGTGCCTTCAATCCCAGCCAGGCAGCCTGGCCTTGTTCTAATAGGACGACTCCATATCACTTGATTCAATGCACAGTTTTCTTCATCAATCAAAATAACATCAGACACCCTTTCATACTTTGCAACCTATATGCAGATAATCTGCTCCAATTGGTAATATCGTATGAGCACACAGCGTATTTGCTGTGGGATTATAGAATGAAAAAATGCATTGCAGATATGCCATTTCAAATTAAACGCACAGCCTTTTTCTGCTATCTTTCTTTAGATAGTCTAATTAATTTACTTCAACTATAAATACATATTTTGTCCCTTCCTAGTGCAGCACACAGATACTGGTTTTGTGCATCAAGTCTTCATTATACAGTAGTGTTAAGGGGTATGTGGGAACAGCTAATCTTAAAATCCCTGCCACACAATAAACAGAGTGACAGAAAGGAAGGATGTATGAGATAAGTCGCCAGTAATGAAACTGGATGCCAAAAGCAGAGGACAGTATGTAATGAAGAGAGAGCAGAGGGGAATGTTTAAAATAAGTTCAAGAACAAAGATAAAGCCCAAGGATGATGTTATCTGCAGGATTGAAGAAAGCATTTCAGTAACAGAATGGTCACAATCACTTAATCAGCCTGACTCCACCCAGCATCGTCCCTGTCTTCCATCATATGCTATTTCCCCTGCTCCAAACAGTCAGTTTTCACTGTGTGTGTGCGTGTGTGTGGGCAACGTCTGAGTAAAAAGGGTTACGGAAAGCGTTGATGGCTCTGTCATTGTGGAGGGTGGCCTTGCATTTCCAAAGCATAGCGCTACAGTAAGTACAGCTCTTGAGTCTTGCTGAAAAGATGACCAATCTGAAACATGAAACAGAGAGAGGGATTTTTATAAATGGTTGTCTGTTGTCATGACTGATTTAGTTATGTTCAAAACAAACTGAAACTGGGCAAATAAAGACCGAATGAATACCAAACCCAAAGCAAGATGGGAAATCATTCAGTTATTACATATACATTATATACAATACTGGTATGTAGTCACATATATACTCAAGTACAGTACTTTAGTACAATATTTTTTACAATTTCAGAGGCAAACATTGTACTCCACCATATTTATTTGACTGCTTGAGTTACTTGTTACTTTGGTGATTAAGAATTGACATACAAAACATAAGAGCAGTTTATAAAATATGATGCATTGTTACAGATTAGACCAACCAACAGTTTATAAAGTAAAAAATGAAAATGAGTTCCACTGTGAACAACTACAGCAGTAAAATGCTGCTCATGATGACTTTGTGTGAATTTCAGTCCCACTCACAGGTTTAATCTGACATTTTAACAACACACATCATTGTGGAGCATTTTGTGTCCTCTCTTTGATTGATTTCATTTATACAAGGGAAATACTGATTTATGATTAATCACGAATTCCCTCACCCTTCTTCCCTTTATTCAACTAATCCTTTTCAACTAGTCCAGCCCTGTTTGTAACGTAACACTTTCTTCAGAATGAGTACTTTATTCCTAAAGTAACTTTTGCTGAGAATACTTCTGTACTCCTTAACTTTAGTAAAACTTTACAGGACTTTTATGTACAGACTGGAGTCTTCATACATCACATAAAAAGGAATGGTAGAATATATGGTGCTGATGTTATCCAGGTGTCATACATGCAGTAGCTAATGCTGATAAAACAGCTACATACAGTATAGTCTCTATTCTGCGACTGAGGCTCCCTCTAAATTTCCTCTCCATTCACTGTGATCCACCGCTGTACTGTACAGCACCGTTTCCCCAACAAGCTTATTTCTAAAAGCTGCCGAAGCTCTACTCAAATCCTCTAGATCCCGGTCCCTGCTGGGGCTGGACCGCTGGCCACACTGAGATCTTCAGACAAAGACTGGGCCAAAACTCCTCTTGATTTGGACGGGCACCCGGCTGCCGCGCTCTGCAAACACCATAACACCATCTCTGCGCTCATTTGCTAGGCCTTTAGCTCTTCATGAGTTCGAGATTAGCGGCGCTTTAGTTTGATGGCAGCTCACCAGTTGTAAAAGTCGGCGCGGACAGTGGCCCCCCTCTGAGAGCGTCTGGTAACTTGGCCTCTAATGCGCCGACCCCACATGTACCAGGCAAGGCCCAACCATGGCTGCAGTACCAGGCTCCAGTAATGCTGCTCAACAAGCATTTTGAAAGATAATGACACCACAGGCTGCACAAATGCTGAAAACCCATGTAAATAAAGTGCCAGAATGGACGATAAGACGACATCTGCAGTCATCCATCGCTGCTAACCTGCATTGTTTGATGAAATCATGGCCTAAATCACTTTCACATGTCAGTTCAAAACTGTTTACAGAGCTGGTCTAAAATGTTTTTTATTATTTCCTTTTGTGAAAAAGTTTCCCTGTTTTAAGTTGACCTTGAACTTGATCCTGCAGGGCGTCATCGATCAATGTTTGCTGATTTGTTACAGCACATCATCATGGAAGAGATGGAGGGTGTAGTAGCAACTTCCAAGGCAACTCTGCTAGGATTGTCTTAGTTTTGACTCATGTTCCATTTGATTACAACAACTTTCTTGTGACTTAAACCAGCGTACTCACAAGTCCAGGAGCCAGGGGAAACGTTGAATGAGGGCTTATGTGAACATTTAGATCACAACTGCAGGGCAGATGAATCTTATCCGCTCCATTGGCAACTTGATGCTCTGTTGCTATTAACACGATGTTACATGACATAACATGGTCGAAAGCTTGTTTCAGTCCGAATGTGCAGACTTTTTTTTACACCAGACAGCCTTATGGCACTACCTGTCACAAATAATGCAAGTACATATCTGTATTCTGGAACACAAGGAAAGAATAATGTGATAATAATCATGTGATAATGTGAACAATTTACCAAATACAAAAATGTGCTTGACTGGCTCTCACAGAAGGTTAATACGCACACTGAGACTAAAAGAAACGTCATATCAAAAGGGTTCATTATGCTTGTACCATAAAACTTTATTAGGTGCTACATGGAACACTTCAGGTTCATTATAACACAGTGCTCAAATGATTCAACATAGGATGTCTGCGAAAAATAAGAACCCATGTCTTACTCCAAATTAGAAGTGTTGCAGTAGCTTTTTATGAACCATAAAAAGTTTTATTTTATTTTTTTTATTGTTTGCAGTTATAATAAACATTATAATGTCTGTGCTGTATAAACTTAATGTGCTGGAACATTTTAAGCCCCACTCCAACAGAGTCCTCACCCGGTTGCATAACATGTTCTTTTGAATAACACGTTAGATGAATACATACTGTACATATATCTATATACATGTGCACATAAATACATACACATATACATTGACACACACACACACACACACACACATATTCATACATTCATATTTATAACAACTACTCACACAGTGGGAGAAGGTAAATAGTCCTACAGCCCATATTAGTCTATATTGGAATCTTGTAAATCCATCTTATCTAAATGCATTATTCATTCATTATTAAGTTTATTAATTCTTTAATCTACAAACTAAATGTTAGAAGGTTTACATCTTTCCATGTAAGTAGTACAGTATAAGTCTTCTAACAATAAGGGTAAGTGAAAGAGAGAATCAAAGTGTTTGAATGAAAAAGTGTAGGATAAACTTGCACAAGGTTGCAATAAGATGAACAAAGAGAAAGAGATTTTAGAGTTCACTGGCTGGACAAACAGTTAATGTTTCTGTGCAGTGTGGGCCAGAGCAGAGTATAAGACAGTAGATCATGGTGTTTACTGCTAGTTAACAGCCCTGGACTCGGTCTGTCAGGCTTGGTGGAGGGATTGGAGGCCACCACCATCCATGCAGACGTCAGGCTGTGTGCCAGAGGCTGGGCCCTCCAAAACATGAGCTCCAGTAGAGACACCGTCTGCAACAATGTCCACATACTTTGCACTGCGAGCTGTTAAGACAGCATTCAACTGACTGAGGGCTGCACACCTGCGAGCTTAGTTTTTTAACACCACATATTGTGTAATTTTTCATCAAATACGTTAATGATGTGTTAATAGCAGCACAGTTTGACACAACATGTGCTGCTGCAGAGAAAAAAGTAAAAAGTAACACAAAATATGTGTTTCCAAATTTAAAGTCACAGATTGTTGCAAATGATGCACTGGTGCACATTTCTGATGCCTTACAGTAATATTACATAGAAATACTGTGCATAGCATGCTATTAGGGATCTAAATGTCCTCATTTTTCTGCTGCTTGGAAAAGAGAGGCTGCTGATTATATGAATGCTGCTTGATAGATCTTCAGAGCTGGGCCTAGTGGAATGTCTCCCCTCCTCTGTTTAAACAAAGCCTGAGATAAGATTTAAGGAGAATCCTTAAGGTGATCCAGCTGCCCTCCTCCAAGCTGCAGCAGGCACAGAGCCATAATGAGGACTGAGGAAAAAGGCTCAGAGACCCACCTCCAGAAGGCAAGGCTGCAGATGAATACATTCCCTCTCGCATTTCCTTACAGCTCATCCCCTCTCCAGAAAGAGAGACAGCCAAAGAGAGATGAGAGGAAGAGGGATGACTCTGTTTTAGTTTTGTCACACTCCTTACTATCGGCTTCCTGGTTTGTTTCAGAGTAGCCGCTGCTGTTGTCCGCCGTTAATCACGAGTCCCTGTCATTTCACTGGCATTTTCTGTTTTGGATTTACATGTGAATTACTTGGAGAGCAAATCATTTATGTGTCACATCCATTCCTTACAGCACATTTCAATGATTACTCTGTGTTTGAATTTTCTCAATTATTCCACATCCCCTTCTCTTCCCCCTCACTGTGGGCAGGAAAATGCATTTTGCCTTTTAATTGCATACAAAACTAAAACTGAAAAAATATGTCAACTGCCCAATTACATAAAAAAGCAGAGCATGCATATAAATGCATTTTGACATATGCATGATTACATTACATCAAAAGGATGTTTAACATTTTGTCACATCAAGCTGTAATTAATGCAAAACATATTTGCAAGAACAACACATTCAATAAAAAAATATATTAAATCATCATTCGGCCTAATGCTGCATGTTGTTCAGGATAATCCAGAGAGAGGGAGAGAGAGAGGGAGAGAGAGAGGAGGAGAGAGAGGGAGGAAATAATTAGCAGAGAGAAGCGATTGCACTAATGAGAGGAGAATTTGACTAGGATACTTTACTTGACCCCCAGTGTTCCTTGGCTGTCCAAGAAAAAAAGGCTGATTTATAATTATACTCTGCAATGCACCATGAAATTGTTATTGTGGAATACCTTTTTGAAAATGTTATCAAACAATTACTTTAATTTTTTCCCCTGGAAACTGTTGCACATGTCTACCAAAATGAGATGGTGGAGCAGTCTCCTGCCTGTCATCCACTGCTGTTCATGCAGATGAGCTACTTTTTTTTTTTTTTTTTTTTTTTTTTTTCCTTCCCCAGAGTCTCTGTTCCGAGGGATGCTGTGGCAAATAAAATAATACTCTGATAAAACTGAAATATTTTATGACAGAATGATAATCATTGCAAGCATACGTGCCACTGATATGGGGCTGTTGCGGTTGGGGGAGGAGAGGAAATAATCCTTTTTGTGGGCTTTAAAAAATGAATCTCAGTTGAATCACATCAGAGAAAAAAAACTCAAAGACAGTTCCAAGATGAGCCAACTCCAGGAGAAAATGACCTCCTCGTTTTGGTGATAAAGTTCTAGCCAAAATATGATATCAGCCTGCGACGTGACTCATTAGAAATGTGTGTATGGCGTGGAGGCAGCTCTCCCTATCTGCCAGTGCCTGGCTTGCTGACTGATAAGAGGCAAATGCAAATGTCCTGATAAGAACTGAATGCAAATATTTATGATATGATATTCCCTGGGAATTATGTGTGGATAAAACAAAGTGTTATTTCCCTGTAATTCTTTCAGGTTTGCCAAAATGTCCTTTTTTTGCTTTCGGAATTTGCATTTCTTCAAAATTGATTGGGCCTGCGTATTATGTTAAGCTATTTGTTTGCTGAGGATGGTAATTAGTTACTGTAATTACAGCGATGACAGTTGCTAAATTGTTTTTAAAGCATTACAGTGTGTCTGTGCCAGAAGATTGCAGTACTTATTTTAGGATTTAAGCATTTGCTGGAAACACTCCAACTCTAAGGCCAAAGTGGGAATTTTTTGAACTACAAAGCAGCCATTTTCTCAGCAAAGACATTTTTGAAAATGTCTGTTAATTTGCACTAATTGCTGGTTTGACTGTGTTGTGCAGTTTCTTCTCCGATCAGGGACTTGTTACTGATAGGATGTCTTGGGGGATCAAAATGGGCTTGAAATAGTTTAAATACATGTGTTTGTTAGCTTTGTACGCACATTTAAGTCAGACTTTTAATGTTCTCTGTCACCCAAGAAACAAATTGTTGTTGAAGGCACATTTGTAATTGTGGTTCCCAGTGTAGCCTATACAGGCTTTCAAGTTTAGTAAACATTAATTAGCGTGGACACAGACAGTTGGATGTTTTAGAGGGCGTTTCATGTACGGCATAAACAGCAAATGTCTGAATCACATGGATCAGGACTGCTAGAACTGTGTATGCATATTTTTATTGCAAATACAAAAACATAGGCAAAGCTTATATACTGTAGACAATAATGATAAATTATAACTGGAAATGTTTTGGTTAAATCAGAGTATAGAAATTAAGACACAAGCTGCTATAGGTTAGACGCATTTGTAGTGCCACAACAATTTGTTCTAGGGCTGCAACTAATGATTATTGTCATTATCAATTAAGCTGTCAGTTAAATTCTTGATTAATCGATTAATCATTTGGTCTATGAAATATCAGAAAACAGTCAAAAATGCCCATCACAATTTTTCTGAGCCCAAGGTGACATCATCAAATTGCTTATCCAACCAACAGTCCAAAACCTAAAGATATTCAGTTTAATATCATATATTTCTGTCAACTGACTAACTGATTATTCAACTAATTGTTTCAGCTCTAAACTGCTCTCAGAATTAGAGAAATAAATTAGGATTCTCAACCTCTCTGACCATTCCTTGTATTCTAATTGACACTGATGCAACAAACACAGACATTGAGGTAATTACTGTGTGTGCTCAATGTCTCCGGAGCATGAAAAACTATCGATTCCACCATTTTGCTAGTGAAACATACACTGGTCCCACTTCTCGAGGACCCCATGGGCAACAAGCCTAGTTTCCTTCTCAAGCATTATGCTATAAGTGCATAATTGGATTTACTATTACCATAATCGGACAGCGTGCGTGTTGACTTGGATATTCCCCTATGAGCTGCATTGCTCTTCTAAACCTTATAGAAGGAGATGGCGAACGTACATCCAGGTCCCATGAGCTGCTCTTTGTTTCTTTAACTTCAGCCCGACGATTGGAGGAGGTTGTATACTTACACAGGCTTAAGGTGGAGGGAAAAAAGACATTTTCTAATCAGAGATACATTTCTACAGCGGGGTCATAGACATGGTTTCGGTGATGGTCAAAGAAAGCCTAAGACACAAACCTTTTGTATCACTGTAACCACCTTTAGAATGGATGGAAAGTGAGCCAAATCGTTAAAAAACAAGAAGCAGTACACTTGCCTATGTTTTGGTCGTCTTTCTTTAAATAGTAAATAGTTGTCTTAGAATTTGTAGCCTTGACTGTTTGAATGACCTCATTACAAAGGTAAGAAACACAAAAAAAAAGCATTCAACCATGAACGAGGAGATTCAGTAACAGCATGAGAACTCTTCTATCTTATTGCTGGAAGCAAAATGGAAACTCTACCTCAAAGATACAGATTTAAGAGGAGCATACAGAGTAAATCAAGAGAGGGACGGTGCAGACAGACACACACAACTCAAGCAGCAGCATAAGTGAACACAGCTCTATTAGTGAAATAGCTCGCTATTGGAGCAGAAATGTGGCCTTGGTGTGTGGGGTGAATTCCCATGTTGTGTTTCTGTTGTGTAAATACCCAGCACCCCACAAACCCAGTCTAAATCTATGCCTGCCCTGACACACACACACACACACACACACACACACACACACACACACACACACACACACACACAGCATCCATATTATATGCACCCGCTAGTTACTTCTTAATTAACACCTACTGCAGCCATAATAATAGAATCACTTTCCCCCTTTCTGAAATCCCTTTGAAATTACGCAGGATTAAGGAAAGTTGGTTGCTAAATTGGTGTGTGCATCTGTAATTTAATTGCATCTGAGGCCATTAATTAATAAGGTGCCTCCTTTAATAGTTAATGTATAATTGCTGTTAATTAACAGCCTGTCTTGATAAAGTGTCACCAAAATCAAACAAAAACAATTAGCTTTTTGAGGTAAGTGTCTTTTAAAAGCCTCATTATTAGTACTAGAGGTAATAAACAGTAGTTAGAATGATAAAGAAGCCAGTGTAGATTTTAATTTGGATGGGGAGAGAGGGAAAAAAACATAGTTGACATCTATAAGGGAATTACCATGCAGTAATTATGGGATAAGCTCATTGTAACGTGATAAATAATGCAGTGAATCTGTCCCCTCCAGTTAGGTTGTCTCCTCTTTTCATTAGGGTGGACTTTAATTCCACATCTTGTGTTGTTCTAGAAAAAAATGTACTTGTATTTAGCTTGTCATCAGTGTGGTGAAGATTGAATACAAATACTAAGTAGCGACTACTAGCTTTTAAGGCAAATGTGTATTTTTGTGACTTGGGTTTGGGTATTTGAAGATATGTGGCTACTCTAAATCTTTGTTGCTCTCACTTCTTGTTAAGGAGCTACATTCCTTGATAAAAACCAGTCGTGTGAAGTCCTTGTGTTTGAGTCTCCCTTGATCGCAGTGTCAAATGGAGTAAATATAACAAGTAATAACTTAGACAACAGGTAAAAGCAGCGCTTGTGTTTGAACTAATGTCACTGAGGCATATTCAAGGAGAAATAGCACCAAAACAATATGTTAGCTTTGTTCCTCTTATCTGGTATAAATCAATAGGTTGTGGTTTTAGCTGAGATTTACAAGCAAAGTGGTCGTTGGTGCAAAATGAATTGGGTGCCAGGTTGAGAAGCATAAACATATATCTGGAGCATGGAACTTTAAACAAACCCGACTGTTATTTGCAGTGCCATATTACCATGAATACAAATGACAGCATGACCTCAATTTTCTGCACTGTGTGAGAGAGTGGAGGAAACCAATGGTTTAAGTGCTATTCCATCCCAAAGTGCTTGTTTGGTCTCAGTTTCACTCCTATCACAAAGTCAACAATCACACTGTTTAGTATTGAATTGGTAGAAATAATATTCAGGGTCCCTGTCCACAGGCAACTATTATAACAACCCATTTTCCTCTGCAATATGGTTTGTTGATAGAAAAACATCCCTAACATACAGACTGCAATTTGAGCCTGCTTTAGCCTTTATTTAATGAGGCATCAGCAACAGAAAAGAACCTGCAGTGTAACAAACATTTAGCCTAAGAAGTCGTTTTCACCTTGGTTCACTGTAGAGAGAAGCTCCAATCCACTTGTTAAACAATTACAGCATATTAGCTACTTGTCAGTCAGACCTTTTGGAGACGATACATCTCCATTTATTTCCTCTCTACATTTTCTCCCTGTGCTCGCTCGCCTCCTCTGCTCTCCTCTCCCCAGACAGGCAGGGATGTGCGGGGAGTCCACAGGGAGCTGAGGAATATTTCACTCCGCCAGTGAGGCACCCGGTGGGAATAGGGGTTGAAACTGTGTGAGTATGTATCTCATTAGTTCAGTTATGTAATTTGGAGCACTGATAATCCTCCAGGACTGCCACGTTGCGCACCTCAGAAACAAGAGTCGGAGTCGTCAACATGCAGCCAAGTAAAGACTAAGCTGCTAATTGCTGGGTGTGGTAATGTAAGCTATAGTCCTCTATGGTATTAAGGGTAAACATATGGTGAATGAAAAAGCTTAAGTTACAGGTAATCAATTGTGAAAATGAAAGCAAAGAAATGCAAATGTTTGCAACATAATTAATCATTTGTAATTAGTATTTGTAATCATTTGACTACAATTTTATCATCAATATTTTTATCCCCTTTAAAGCTGCACTAATCAATATTTTTCTATTAACATTGGATGAAATGACTATGTGTTGTGAAAGGTGGCGGTAATAGTGACAAACAAACAGAGAATTATCACCCAAATCTGCAATTCCCTTCAACTCTATGAAACCTTTTAGAGTCTTAGCTCATTGTTTTGGTTTTAAGGCCAGTGACCTCACTGTTTTGGAATATTCACCCTTTCTGGCTTACTACAGTGGTATGAACCCGAAAGAAACAGATTTTGCTGTGATTTATTTGCAATAAACGGATCAAATAACTACATCATGATGCCGATTTGTAAAAAGTCTGAATTCATGCTTTGTCATTTCTGTCCACAAGACGACAAGCAAACTACTTTTAAAATAATAAAGATGAAGATAAATCCACTTTTTAACCCCCAAAAGTTTAAAAAATAAACTCTGAGCTCTCCTCCCTTGAGTAAACGCCTCCGTAACAGAGCAGAAACCGGGTGTTTCTTCCTGCAGAAGCTCCAGCGCTGCCCCCCGGCTCTCTCCTCAGAGCTCCCTGGCGCTCAGCAGCAGTGCTGTCCCACCGCTCCGCCTGGTCCTCCCCACCCAACACTCTGCAAAGCCCCCACGATACACGCAAACTTTGCGCTAAAGTTGAATATTTTCATCTCACGCGAATATGCGATTGAGGCATGTTTGCCTCATTCGCGTAGCATCGTGTCATTCGCATTACCCAGAGTGAATTCGCATTTATTCGTGTCTTTGCATTAACTTTGCATGTAATCGCTCAGCGCAAAAAATGCTATTCGCGTTTGGTGTGACCACACCATTACAATCATCAGGAGGCCAGAAACACGACTCGAAATAAATGTTAATTTTGCTCTGTGTCTTGTGGATGTGTAAAAGAAGCAACATCTAAAACATTCACTATATCAACTTTTTTAAAGTGATAATATGTCAGCTTTGTGTTTACAGCTTGTTCTGCTTCCCCCAAGGGGCCAAAAAGAGCCAGTTAATGCTGATTCGATCATAGGATAAAAAAGTGCATAAAATATGACTGTGACCTT
The DNA here is from genome assembly GCF_020085105.1 of Siniperca chuatsi. NCBI lineage: Eukaryota > Metazoa > Chordata > Actinopteri > Centrarchiformes > Sinipercidae > Siniperca > Siniperca chuatsi. The sequence goes on along the minus strand of NC_058050.1, from coordinate 24,806,343 downwards.
GATGTTGAATGGTTATGTCTTTACTGTGTCTCTGGATTATTGAGTATAACAGTGAGTTAGATGACAGCGCTCACAGACGCAGTGGCTCGACACTCGCTCTTTTATTTCTCTATTTTTTTCATTGCTGTTTCATGTGCGAATGCTCCGTCAGGATTGCTACTCAGTTTCGTTGAACTCTGTGCCATGACAATAAAAGAATAATATTCTAGTGCTGTAAAGTGCCACAAACCATTGCATTGTGTCGGAAGGATGGCACACATCTCCAAACCTTGCTTAAGTCAAGATCAGTCAGGTAAATTTTATTTATATAGCCCAATATCACAAATCACAATTTGGCTCAAGGGGCTTTACAATCTGTACAGTATACGAAACCATCTGTCCATCCTTAGACCCTTGATTCGAAAGAGGAAAAATTTGCCCCAAAAATCCCCTTTAACAGGGAAAAATCGAAGAAACCTTAAGCACACAAAAACTATCTGGATGGAAAGGTAACATTTTGGTTTAGAGGAAAAATAAGCCCTTTCCTACCCTTGGTACACCCACACTTATTTTAGCTGATTAGTCTTCTTCTCATGACCGTGTTGGTGTCTACAGACTATGCTTGATTGACATCTCCCTGATTCTCCTGTTAGTTGTGTTGCACCTCGGGGTGGGACAGGTTACATGGTTACAGGTTATCATTCTTTTAAGTGTATATATTTTGGTGACCTCATCAAACTCCCATTATAGCTCCACCCAACTTCACCACGAGCAGAGGTCTAATCAGCCCGAATTGAAAACACCTGTGTGGGTGTACGGGGACTTTCAATAAATAGTTTAGTCGGTCAACTTTAACCCTGTGCTACTTGATCCTGGTCTGCTGCGCACAGAGCTGCTGGTTTTCATTCTGGCCAGCTAATCAGTGAGTGATGTACAGCTGGAGCACCGGGTGAATGTAATTAACTAGCTGGTGGGATGGATGTGGAATCTGAGGAACCCTGCGCAAACCACAGTGTCAACATTTTACCCAAATCTTAACCCTGACCTTACAGCCACTGTGACTAGAATTTTTATGATTATAACATCTTTTAAATCTATCAACTGTGAGGTCTATGTGGTGTTTTCAGCAAATTCATCGCAAAGGGTGCAGGGTGGTTGTAACACTTTTTGTCTCAGGACCTATAACTCGCAGAATGTTTGTGTTAGAGCGCTCAAATTTTGACACAAAGTGCCCTTATTTGTCTACTACAAATAGCAATGTTTCCAACTTCACCAGCTATATCACAGAATTCATTATTTGATGTCAAATACAAGGAGTTCCACTGTTACAACCTGCCCCACAAGTTGCAACACAACTTGGGGTAAGTTGTAACAATATGAGCGAAGAATTTAAAATTGAGACCACACCACAAAATACAAATCTTAAGAAATGTAGTGCGCATGTGTCAACACTTCAACATCTTCCTGTGGTTCACCAGGAACAAAAAGAACTCACCACTGACTTTTAAGTCTCTTTAAGAATGACTGTAATCCACAATAACGAGCTGTTGCTGATACGTTGCTTCATTTATGTTTGGATAAAAGTACTGTTGTTGACAACAACAAATCTGTTGTGGTCAAATAGGCTAAATTATATTATTTATGTGTAATTCATCTGGTACGTTTATTAGACTTAATTTCAGCACCATGCACTGTTCAGAAAGCCTCTGCACATTGGGGCAGTATTAGAAGTTACTGGATTTAGGATTTATACAAGCCTTGTATTTCCATTCTTATCTATGGTAGATTAATGGAAAATCATGTACATGTTTTGAACAATGAAAGGGAAAACATCAGCTTTTGCCAGATTTGGCCCACGGGGCACCGTTGCTTACCACTGCTGTAAAGTTTTACTTTAGTTCTCTGAGGTTAAATTGGAATTTCTTGCAGTATCTGCTCAATGCCACATGGCAGATAGAGTATTCTTTTCCCTGCCTCTCCTCATCTGATGTGTTTAGTTGTCATTACGGGGTTAGTTGTAACACTTTTTTAAAAAGGTGTTATAACCATCCCCACACCCCTGTCAGCCATTGTTTAGCTAGCTGTAGCAGCATGGTGGTTTGAAATTAGCATAGATGAAATGCCTCACATTTTACCTAAGAGACTACTTTCTAATCGAATACAAGTTACATAATTCTGACTTCAACTGTATCAGTACTATTAAAAATATAGACTTGGTCCAAAAAATTACTTTCTTACCTGAAAATCAGTGTTTTGGCTGTAAAATCTGCATACTTCTTCACACAGCTATGAAATTTCACATGCAAGGTCAGGAAGGAAGTGGTCATACATGACATTGATCACATGACTCTTAGGTCATCCCTTGTTGGTGAAAGTAGTGCTGTTACAACCATCCCTTTGTTACAACCATCCGCGGTCTCCCTACTACTACCAATTCAGACATTTCTAATTCTGCACATAGTGGCTTTTGCTAAAGTTGTTTATTGTTCTAATTTTAAGCATTAGCATTTCACATTTAGCACACATGGCAGTTGCTTTATTTTGGTGTAGCAATTGTTAAGTCATTCATATTGCCCAAAACACCTAGGAAACACTTACACTTATATGATGCTTATTTCGATTGTGAGGCAGTTACATTTTAATTTATTGGACCTTCAAGCTGCAGCCAGGACAAATCACTGTGGCGAGCAACGGTTCACTGGCTGAGTAGGCGAAGGCTTCAACACTTGACCCTCTTCTTGGGATCATCGCGGAGCCTCAACCTCAACCCAACCTGGAGCAGGGAAAGAGGAGGGGCAGAAAAAGGTGTCAGTATCATGTAGTGTGACATGCCATGTCCAATAACAACGAACAACATAACATCATTTAACCTTTACAACACATGTATTGATCCATCTGGTTGTTATCACGCTGCGATCACAGCTCAGGGCCCGGCTCAGCTCAGCTTCAGGGGCTGTTTGAATCCACCTGGCAATATTACTGGGAGACAAAGAGATCAGGCTGTTCTGTTTTTTTTAACCCTGTCCTTGGATCATCCTTTTCCCCAGACCATTTTGTCAGTGGAACAGTGTGAAGATTTGTCACTGGCTGTTTCCTTGCAATGGCTAAATATACAATGGGAGGTATAAGATATAATCTTGGCACAGTGGAGTAGAATGATTAAGAAAAAACGCCCACACAATCCCCTTGATGATGTTCCAGTGATGCAATGAGAGTCTCCATACTCATTCTGAACACGTAAAGATGTGTTTTTTATTTCTGGGAAGACATGATTCACAATAACTTAATCAAGTGTTTGTTTTTTTTTGGTCTTTATTAGCATATTCCCAATAATAGATGCAGCTTCAAAGTGCATATTAATGAACATGCTTATTGATATTCACTCTCTTCACCTGTTCAAAAGAATCAAAGATGCATTCTGGATTTAAAATAGAGCAAGAAACAGTGAATGCTTTGAAGAAGTATAGCATCATAATATAAGCTACAGTTGAGAGAAGTTGACTCCCTCCCTCAGGAGACATGCACCCAGATGGATTCACATACACCCAGATGGCCTGAGTTGTCAGTGTGTTCTATCTAAAGCTGTTGCTCAACACTTCACCTTATTGGATATATATTTAATTTGTATGCTTGGAAATCTGAGGCCTATACAACATAAATGAATGCTTTGTTGATGGTCATGTACAGTATATATTCATGACTGTAATTATAAAAGAAAGAAAAAGACAATTGCTAATAAAGAACAGTGACTTTAATTTTACTAGTACTGACAGCAGCAACTATCACAAGAAAAATAAAATAATATTGTCTTAAGATAACTGAAGGTTCGCTAAGCCCCTCCCCAAACAGCAATTGTCCAATCATAGCTTAGCAACTGTAACTAGGCACAACAGGTCTGTCAAGCTCTAGATTTCTCCACATGCCAAAGAGGGGGGCACGGGGCTGTAGTAAGAGAGCTACGCAGCATTTAAAGAGTTTAGAGGGTGGGGTCTTTATATAATTGTCTTTTTAAAAACAAAAACATGAGCGCAAAAGTGTAAGAAATTGATTTAGAAGTTTGTCTGTTGTTTGTCTGTTCTAATGTATGCTGCAATTGTTAGCATGTCCAGCTAACTAGCTTACCACCTGCAGTAGTAACTAAGCTTTACCTCCAAGGCCAAGATGATACTCATTAACTAAACTAACTGCATTATTTTGTGGTGTTACAGGTTAAGTAAAAAAGAGAGTCCCGTTCACGACTAGCTCGTCCACTGTAGCCTATAGTATTTACCCACTGTAAGTAAGCTGTTATCATTACGTTTGCCAAACACATTAGTAAGTCCTCATCCTAAAAGCTGTTTCTCTTTTAATGTTAAGATTTTAAAACGAGTCAGCTGGAAACGTTAAAAAGTCAGTCGGAGATGGTGTTTTCAACCAACTCATGGAGCTAACATTAGCGCGCTAGCTAGCCGCGGCTGGTGAAATCTGCAACGGCTGACAAAACTGATGGTCGCCAGCTAGTAATGGGGAGCTGCTTTTGTCTGCCTCTGTCAGAAATCAAGGACCTCTTGTTTCAAAAATGAATGCGAATTTACAAAAAGTGGTAAATTTGCCACCATTATTGTAAACTGCATATGTGCTGTGCAGGAACGGAATGCTGGACAGGCGTAACTAAGGGAGGCGGGGCTTGTCAAATGGTCCATTACAGTAGTTGTTGTGGTTAAAGTGATATTAGTTGAAGTTGTGATATATTGCTTTAATGATGGCTTTATTCATATGAACAAATACTAAAGGCAAAGACAAGAAACATATGACCGAGCAGCATCTTGCAGACTTTAGTCAAACGTCTTCCAAGTAATAAGAGAAAAAGACCAATGAGCATAAAAAGAGCACAATGACAGAGCCAGAGTTATCAAATTTGCTGTGAACGCTGATAATAGATATGTATGCTAAGGAAAATGGTGCTTTTAATAGAGTTTTTAACTGTAGATCTAGAATAGAAAATTGGACATACATTCTAATTGAATACCTGGTTGAAAATGCACCCAGCACACCGTTATAAATCATCTGGAATCAGTTTTCTCGAACTCCTCTCTCCCTCTCACCCACTTTACAAACACAGAGCAAGGCTTTTTCAGCCTCTGATAAGTGTTAATAAATTACCTGAATTTGAAAATTAATGGCTAGCCGCCTGCTTCAGGGAGATATCATTGTGTTTCATGAATATTTTGATTTTGTGATTAGATCAAAATGCTGTGAATTCCTAAACAGCCCCCATGCCCAAGCTCCACTGATCACAAACTCTTCCCTTCTTAAAAAAAAATCCATTCCATGCAAATGTGCTGATATGGAATAATTAGAATGAGTTTTGCCAGTATTTTCCTGCTGTAACATTTGCATGACTTTAGATCTCACCTGACTGATCTGCTCCAAGCAGAGGGAAAATGTATGTTTTTGTGCGGCTCCCCCCAAAATTTACCTTGCCAGGCGAGATAATGGCTTATATTGTGATGTTAAAGAGGCTTGTATTTACAAAAAGAAACAAAGGCGAGGCGGTTGCCAGTCCTGGAGGACATTGATTAGGCTCTTCCTGTCATTTCCTATTCACACACTGTATCAGTGGCATTCCAGCTCATCTGCTTTTGTGCGTGATAGGGATCAAATAGATTTCCACACATTGTCACAACATTTACAGGTACGGGAATGTGAGAAAGGGAAAGCTTGAATAGCCAAGCAAACTTTGACTTAATAGCATATTCTTGCACTGTCTCCATTTCTACACATGAAGTCTCTCAGTCTGTTTGCCTGGCTTTCTTTCACTGTCATACAAACATCATTACTGCTCTGAAATATGAAAACACATGCTCACAATCATATACCAAGACACACACATAGACAGAAGGTATAAAATTTAATAATTTATCTCACATCTCTGCAAAAACACACTCAACAGTTGTATTACGCTCCTGCCACAACCAAAGCATTATGTGCAGCATTCGCATTTTGTTTGTTTTTGTTTTTTTGCTTCTCTTTTACGCTGGTGTTGGCACTTTTACACTCTCTAGTTGGCACACAGGAATGTGTGTGGTGCAAGAAAATAACATATACTCTATGTGAAGTTGTGCGACTTCAGATCTTAGTTAGCCAAAGTGTGCTTTTGAAACATTGAGGGAAGCTGGTGCCTGTGTTTGTGTGTGTGTGTGTGTGTGTGTGTGTGTGTGTGGGGGGGGGGTAGGGTTATGTACGTGCATGCACATGAGTGTGTGTGCCCGGCAGCTGCACAGGGCCCCAGGGACAAGCCTGTGTAGATTGGGTCTCCTCAACCCACAGCTCATTAGTGGAGAGTGAAAGAAATCCACACAGATGGCTGTCAACGTTCAAAAAAGTCGGCTGCGTGAGACATGTCAATTGAGGTTTAAGTTCCTTCTGCTCATTCCTGTGACATTGCAGTATTCAAGCAATATTTGTTTATTCTACCCAAAAAGTACAAAAACACAGAAGCCTGGTGACATCTGAAAATGTGTTTTCTAATGAGCGCTCAGACTACTGAACAGGAGCCTGCACTTGTCATTCATCACCACAAATTACTCGTTCTAACTTGACATGTTTTCAGTGCTACAGATGACGGGCTTGTCTGTTCTGCAAACACCGAGAATGGTCTGCGTTTAAACTGGAAATATGGCATTGAACAGTCCGGCAAGACGTCATGGAAAAATCAATTAGATTGTTTACCTGTCAAAGTTGGAATGGAGGCCGCGCCACTGTAACGGTCGCTCATCATTTTCACTCCAGCACTGTCACCTACTCTCCTCCTGTTATTCAATTAATGCAATTGAATACACAGTTGTGAAAAAGCGTCTCAATACAGCAGGGGTTTATTTGACCGTGCTGCTCTCATTATATGGTATACCGTAACCGTATGGAAACCTGCCCTTGAACCTCATGAAAGTAAAAAGGTTTGAACTGGCAAGATAAAAGCACTTGAAAATGTGAGATATTTTCTGCTGTGACCATGGGCCAGCAGTAAACACAAAACACATACAACTTTAAAGGAAACCCTGCACATCGTACTGTAATTCTAACATGCACCGAAAAACAAAACAAAAAAGGTTGAACATACATGTTTAGACAGATTTGTGTCCTAATGCGTGTTCTGCATTAGCACTAACAGATAAGAGACTGTGAAGATACGTGAGGTTTAGTGAGAAACATGCAGTAGCTGTAGGAAACTAATAGATCTGTTATATAAAATCTGTCTCCAGCCGGCAGGAAAAGCTGCGGCAACTGTACAAATTTACAGCAGCTGTTTTTTGACACAACACTCACGTCAGGTACGCCGACAAAACCTTGTAGAACAAACTGTTTGCGGATTAGGGAAGATTTTTTAAAAAGTTGGTGAGGTAGAAGTTGACTGGCTCATTCACTGAAGTGTGGATTAAAAGTTGCTCTCGACCGGAGATGCTACTTTTCAGTAATTGTACATAACAGCAATCTGAACACCACTTGAGCTGACCTACTTATGGGGCTCAGAAACTTTTTATCCTGCAGCCAAGTCTAAAAATAACCCTGTGGCCAGTTTTAGATTCATCTCAATGGTAACCCTGACAGTTTTACAGAGTGCCAGTGACAGAGTCCTGTTAAGTAGCAGCAGTCTGCAACAGCTTAAACGCTGTTCACCACATCACTGGACTCTCCTTTCAGTGCTCATGAAATATCACTCCTCTACTTGAAAATGAGAGCACAATTAAATGGCATAAGTTGCACTGAACATGCATTTTCAGTGCTAAACACGTTGAGTACAATATCACCATTCTATGCAACTGTAAGCTCAATACATTCTAATACACTCTACAACAAAATCGTAGCAATGCAACTTAGCTGTGAATGCGAAATCTCTTGCATTTCCTTGTTTAGCTATAGTTTCTTATTGAGCTTTGTGCGAGAGATCAATGTGAAGTAGCCCCCCTTTAATCATTTACTGTGAATGGCAGTAAAATGATTCTCTGAACAAATTGGTTTCATGTCCAGGCAAAATCACATGGAGTTTTTGTGTTCTCTTTTCTTTTCCTCCTTTTCTTTTTTTTGTGTGTGTGTGTCATTGTGCAGACATTCTCTCTTGCCGTACGCATCGCTCCTTTAAGATGATTTGGAATTAGAGGCTTTTCATACAGCACATATTATGTAGCTTGGTGGGACTCCATTAGCCTGAATCAAAGAGGACAGCAGCCTGCGTGGAACCACACAATAATGTGGCAGCCTGTGTTTCAGCAAATAAATAACAAATCCGCCGCTTACTGTACCAGCCAATGCAAACTAACTAATTAAAAGATGAAAGGGGGACGTCTTCCTAGCAGTTAGATGATGCTATTTCGTAGAATGGTAACACTGGAGTCTTGAACACTTGGCCAAAATGAGTGTGACGCTAAGAGCAGCTAACAGTCTCGATGTGGGTGTACAAGGGGGTGTCCAACCAGAATATGCGCCTGTTGGAGAGAGTGCAATTAGGGCCAAAATGTTGTCCCTGAACTGACACTGGCCTGTGGGAAGACTAAACTGGCTTGTTTTTCTTTTCTTTTTTTTTGTTGTTGAATCTGCGGTCCACTTCCCTCACCACCTCCTCTCCTCCAGTATTCCTTCTCTCCTCTCGGAGCATCTTGGGAGCGTTGAGCTCAGACAGCGGGATTAGTCAAGGATCCATCTTGAGACGCAGATAATGTTTTTGCGCGCAGACTCCCCTGCTCTCCTCTGGCTTCTGCTTCACTGATTAGAACTCAAAACTCCACCAGAAATGGCTATTTGTTCTTAAGCTGTTTTTTCCCCTCCCTTTGTTGAGCTGTTTTTGTCAGCCATCCCTCTAATTCGGCGCAATAACGAGTCACAAGTAGGTCAAGACAATGCTGCAGCCGGCAGTGTCTCGGTCTCAGAGCGGACTGACAGCAACATGGATGAGCCATAGGGCTGTTTAAATATGCCCTCTGGTCTTTCCCTCTCCCACTGTCTGAATGGCTGAAAGTGGGTGGCGCTGCTACAAGTTTTCATCCTCCACAATGCAAAGCAATTTCAGGGTTTGTTTGAGTAGCAGAGCCTTTACCTAACATGAACAACTTTTTTTTTTTGCCTTTTTCCCTAACACTCCGAGTAGCATAAGTTCAGTGCACAGTTCCCTTATGGCGTTTGAGTAACACACACCTTAACAGTTGTAGTTGAGGGAGTGTGTGCGCTCGCTGCCTCACCTGCCTGTCATTGTGAGTGACAGGGGAAGTGGGGGGGCATTCGGGAGCCCAGCAGCTGGCTTCACACCTGCACAATCGTACACGCACTTCCATTGGGGACCATCGCGCTCCCTCCTTCTGTTAGCATGCAGTGACACTTTACAAATAATTCATTTGTTCGCTCTTGTTTTGCCATTTCCTTCTGGCGATTTGTTGCTGAAATAATTTATATCCAAAACAGCAAAGATAGAAATATATGGGGGAAAAAGCTAGCAAAGTCTCAAATAACAAGTGACTTGTCTCTGCACCTCATTATGTGAAGTACTAAAGTAAAGCAGCAAAGATAAGTACCCTACATACAGTACATTTAAAGAGGAAGGTTTCTGACCTACACTGACATTCCTGTTTAGTCTCCATTTAAACATTCACAATCAAGCAAGTTGACATTTAAATATTAATAGTCTCCACTTGCGCACATGAAACAATTACATGTTTTGTGTGATTGTCAAGAGGGGTGAAAAAGAGCCTCAGTTTCCGCTGTTACACACTCACACACACACAAATGCACATATACAGCGCTGAGGCAGGACCCAAGCAAATTTAATTTAGAGACATTCTCTCCTTCCCTCCACATCCTGGGCTTTTAAGACACTGAAGTGACTGTTCTTCGCCAGTGTAAAAGAACCCCATTATCAAAGCATTAAGATATGATTAAACTGACATTTTCTTAAGAAAACGAAAAGAGTTGGGAATAAAGGGAAGCAGAGAACTACATATTCCAGATCTTATCAGGAGGGAGGTGGGAGGGGATGTACATACTGATCTTTGAAGGAGCTTATTACAGAGCAAGCTAAGAAGACAAGCACAGTGGTGTACTGATCAGAGGTATGCAAGCCAAATGCACCTGCTAGATTTCACTATCATTCACAGAGTGTCAGTCAGTGTTGAGGCCCCTGACTGACGCTGGTGCAACCTAAACGCTTCTGAGGGCACACTGCAAAAAATATCCAGCTTAAGAAGCCATTTCGTCCAGCAATGAGGCTTGTAAAATAGCTGATAACAGTCTCCCATTAGGATAAAATACATTTTACTTGTTAACAATGTAGTTTTACTTGTTTTTAAGAATTTTTGAACCACGTGACATATTTGGGAAGTATTGTCACTTTCTAGAAAACCAACAAGTGACAGTGGAAATATAAGGTTCAGCAATCTAAGTGGTTTTGACATATTGAGTTTTCACATAGCAAAACTGATATACAGTAAAGTCCTCTTTTATTTGGTCAATATAACACACATCCTTGATGTACTCTAAATATTTAATATCGCTATCCCATTTTTAATTTTCGATAGGTGGATTTCTGATAGAAGCTTTTAATTGTGAGAACTCATTTTCTGCTTGAAATTATAAGGTCCTTACTCCTAGGGCTTTACCCAAAGCAATTATTTTGTTGAACAAAGTGGACAGTTTAGTCTGATTTTTTTTTTTTTTAACACACGAAATCCACATATTAATAAATAGAGCTATACGGCAACAATTTTACTATATGTTTTAAATTTACACACTAAAGCATTTGGTCACATCAAAGATTTTCACTGACAGATTTAAACTGACAATTCAGTTCATTAAGTTCTACAAATAATAAACAATGAAAAAACTACTAGTTTGCTGATTTTTTTTTCTCTTTTTCTCTTTGTTCAGCCTATATTTTTGTCTGTTGGCTACTGTCCCTCTGTCTGCTGCTGTTCTTTTGCGGCGCTAATCTTTTTCTGCTCCCGAATTTCCAGGACAAGCTGCGGTCATCGCTGCCAGTGTCTGAGCTCTGAGTGTAGTCACTGTCATTACTGTACGTCTGCGGAAGGAGGCTACGCTAGTTAAAAGCTATTTAAACAGACACAAACCCGGTTGCAGCACAGTACAGTTAGCATCAGGTCACTAAAATGTTGCTAGCAGAAATTAGCAGCTTGAAACTTCAATTTATATCAGGTTTATATCACATAATAACCATAATAACTATGTCTGGTAGCTAATGGTTAAAATGAGCTTTTAAAATGAAAAAACAACAACTCTCAACTAGATGGCATTTGTATCAGTGTCCATGTTTTCAATAAAATCATCACTTTAGGCTGAGCGACATTATTTGAGCTCCTTTAACCCCTGTCTCACAGCAGTTCGTGACTAAAATGTAATCTATAGATTCGTGTACATGGACGCGAGTTTTCCATTTTTTTCATGACACTCTGCACGACTTTCAAACTAATAAGGACGGACGTAGTATGTAGAGCGACAAAGTCTACGCAGGGAGGACAGTCGGGTTCGGTGGATGGATCGGGTCAAACCATAGACTGTATTAAAAAAAAAAGAAAAATGGACCTAGTGTCCGTGACGTCATCCATAGGTTTCTGAAGCTCTTCAGTCTTTGAGCGGTGAAGCTCAAAGTGGGCGGCTCCGGTGGCTCCGGCCGTCGCCATCTTGGCAGTGCCTGACTCCGGCTAATCCAAAAATAGGCAAAGAGGTGGAGCTGAGGCGGGCCGAATGAAGCCTGGTTGATGAAACCACGTAGTGGCAAGCCACCTGAGCGGTGGGCCACGTCAAAGAGTCATTAATTATGCGTAACTTTAAGCCTTAATATAATTTAAACGGCCGAGTTATTAAAAAACTCACCCCCCTCACAGTTGTTGTTGTATCAGGCAGTATTATTTCTTCTGGAAAGTTGGGCATTTTTACATGGGAGTTTATGGGGATCGACTCGCTTTTGGAGCCAGCATCAAGTGGCCATTTGAGGAACTGCAGTTTTTGGCACTTCCACATTGGCTTAATTTTTCAGCCCCAGTGGGAAACAGGACTTTCACATGAGAACGGGAGACCAGGGTTCAATTCCTGTGTAAAACCAATAGTCAGTGTTGATTGTTTGTTTTTATTTCTAACCCAAACCAAATAGTTTTTGTGCCTAAACCTAACCAAATTAGTTGGTTTAGTTAGATTGTTTTAAGGAAGTATTTATTTTAACCCAGCCCATGATCTTTTCCCAAACATTTAGTGCCTAAACCTAAGCAAACTGCCACCGTCACCTGAAATGTTTCTCAGCAAGCTTTATTTTGAAAGTCTAACTGGACGCTGATTATTTATTATTGCTAACTTGACCAGAAAAAAAACGTGGTGCAGGCACTAAAGATACCTCCAACTGAAATACATTTGTTTGAAAGTCCTGCTGAGCGTCATGAAAAATTTTTTAAATTCGTGTCCATGTACACAAATCTTATAGATTAAATTCTGGACTATTTCACCAACTGCTGTGAGACTCAGAGCAAAGAGGCAGAACTTGATTGGTCCTCCTGTGTACATTCCGAGCACTGATTGGTGTTTTGCAGGTGGAACTTTACAGAACCAAGTTAGAGAATGGAGATAGAACCTTTTCTTTTTTCAAAATGTATGTCCATTAATGCATAAAAGTATTAAATAAATTAACCTACACAAATTATTTATAACCTGTCAAACATAATTGCCATGTAAAGTCAGATATACCCTATAATTCTAAGGTCACACAGTGTCTTTATCAATAGTGTCAAGAAAAAAGATGATTTGTATTAGAAACTGGTTAGCTCACCATCTTGACTGCCAAAGCTGTCACTTTATTAAAAAAATGGGATTTTAAAATCAAGACTACACTAAATGACTTGTTAATATGGATGTTTTTTGCAGTGCTGACCAGGGAGTGGAAGCGGCACCCCCTTTTTGTCTGTCATCATCCCCACAGACAAAATAAAGCCTACAGTAGATACGGGGCTTGGGGGTGGTGTACATGAATGTCAGGATTTTCTTCTGAGGCTCCCAACTGAAGCCGAGGTATGCTCAGCATGTGATGTGAAATCTGTGTAATTTTTTGAAAGGCATCACATAATCAGAAGGAGTCAAAAGCTTTCTGGCAGTAATTGCCTTTTGGCCACACACAGAATGTGAAACACTTTGCAATCTTTCCCTGCAGAGATTTCTAACAAATAAAACCCAAGAATGAACTCTGTTCTTTGCTGCTGAAATTTGCATTTGTCTCTCTATATTTACAACTGAGTCACTGTGTTGTGGAGTTCAAATTGCAATTTAACTAACACGCTATCTACCATGCATCATCTTCCTAACTTGGTTTTAAAGTCCAGAATGAAGCCAAGAAGAAAAAGGTTTTTAAAGTATCAGAAGTTTTTATGGGCAAAGTCTTCAGTGAATTTGAATGGCTCGATAACATTTGTGTTTTTAAATTTCACCATCTAAGAGGAGGTTGAAAATGGAATCTTTATGTACTGTACATCTATCCACTTGATGTGGAGCCAGCTGCCATGTTGCACAAGGAAAACAAGCAATATACTGTCAAAAGATCTGAACCGAGATATAACAGAGACATTTTGATTTATAGTCTGATCAGCTCTCCTCTGCGTGAGCTGCATGATACACTCTTGCTCACTCTCCTTTAATTATCCCATCTTTTTCCTCTCTCAGAGCCCACTTTCATTTTTTATATTTCTATCACACAACCTTTATTTCTCTTTTTTTCCCTTTTTTTTCTCATTGCTTCAACTTTTCTTCCTGTAGCGCACCCCACCTCTGAAACCCAGTGGATACTCCCATCAGGGGTCTGTTTGAGCTGTATCATCATCCAACCATTGGAAAGAGCAGAGGGTTGGCTAAGGGAAAGACACCATCAACTAAGTAATCAAAAGGAATCAGTGAGCAACATAACATAAAACAAAAGCCCCACTGCCCCTCCCAAGACTCTTTTCCTCCCTTGTTTCACAGTTTGGTGGGATGGAGGAGGAGGGGGAGATAAAATGTGCATCGGTGTGTTGAGTGGCACGATGTGTAGAGTTGTTGCTGATTTCCACAGCTTCACTCAACACACTCCTGCTGAGTTAATAATTCTGACCTCTGCTTAATTAAAATAACAGACCATCCTCCACTGAGGAAAAAAAAAAAAGAAGCAGTTTTGAGAATTATTCCAACTAATCGCTAATTAAGATTTAGCAAAAACAACAAGAAACCTGTCAAGGAAGATGTATCTATTTTTAGATACATCGATATATTCCGAGGAAGGAGCAGCTGCATGTGGACACTCAGTCATAACCAAAGAGAAGTTACAGTTCCTCTTGAGGGCGCAATGTTACTGCTGCTCTAGTAAACTAAAAGAAATCTAGTCAAACTAGTGCACATGATGCTGTACTTCAATTAACATAACTGTGGTGCAGAAACAAATCCCTTAAAACGACTAACCCAACAAGAAAATAATCACATTTACAAGTGCTTATTTAGGATGTGAGGGTAAAGCACCCTTTTCTGAGGAAAGAGCCATAGCATTGCTTCGTTAATTGCTCATTTTGTAGTGTTGCTCTTTTGACCAAGTAAGGTGAACGGGGCCAGAAACACAGTCACAACAAAATGATTGTGCTGTAATAACTGCGTCTTCTCTCTAGTCTTGAATCTTGGCCCCTGCTGCCGTGAGGGCTGTAATTCTGCAGCAAGGAGTGTTAAGAGGATATCATTATCATGTGTTTTCCGAGTAAGCTGCAGATTTGGTTAAATATAGTAGCGTTTTTTTTGTTTCCTCTCCTTTTCAGTTTTGCATTAAAGCTGGGTCAAGCCGACCCCTCCCATGGCAATTCTTTTCAAACGGAGCTGCCAAAGCGCCTCCTCTGCCACAAATGTAGCCAATATCGATGCCATGCTCAAAAACTGATTGAAAAGAGACTTACATGTTTCAAAGCATGCTGGGAGCTGGGGGCCAGGCGAAAGCCCAAAGTATTAAAGCTGAGATAGTCACCAGTATGCTATAAAAAGGCAACATATGCCCACAAGTCCGACAGTGCACCAATCAGTGCATGTTGTGATTCTGGATTCTGGGAGATTTTTTTTATTTTTTTATATGAAAATATTTTTTGCAATTTATTTGTTGAACTTTTATTTTGTAAAAATCTTAAGTCTTATTTGGGTGGATTAAGGACAAAAATGTACACATATCATTCATATTTGTTTACATTTTGAAATGCTGAAATAAGCTACAAAACTGAATGAAAGATACATCTTACATCTTAAGGTCAGTTGCAATGAAATTTCAAAAAGGAATATTATTTAATGTTTTGAATGAAACTTTCACTTCCTCCAAATCCTCACAGGTAATTAGGTCACAGCACTGAAAACATTTGCGATCACGTTATCTTTATTTCAAATAAAACAGATTTTGAAGGACACAGCAGAGGTAAAAGATCATCAGACACTGCTGACTAAGTTAATTAATGAAAGTGTGCTCATTTTATGAATCCCATTTTATTCTCTGATATTCAAAGATTCTGAACAAGTATCAACAGCAGATTTGTGAAAAGATTTAATTAGTCAAAGCGAATGAGCAAGAAGTGTCTTGATTTTTTCGGCTGATATCCGTAGTTTATCAGAAGATGATAAAGAAGAACCCCCCCCATTCATCCAAATCCCCAAAGAGTCCCATTGTTATCTCAATATACTGTTCGTCTCTAAATCTGAGAGCATAATAGAAATTCTGTGGTGAAGTGTGGAGCTGCGCACTACGTTTGCATATTTATTCAGCTGTCATATCTATCTGAGCAGATCATCAGAGGAGATAAACTAAAGAGATGAGGGAATAATGGCTCTTGCTGAGAGGCTGCTGAGTGATACAAGCATATTCCTGAAAAACACCAGGAACTGGGTAAACAAAAATGTACTCTACAAAGCCATGCAATTCAAAATGAGCTGCGGTTAATGATGGTGATGATGGTGATGCTAATGATGATGAAGATGCTGTGAATAAAATTGGAATGATGGAAAGTTTTAAGGAGTAGCGATGCAAACAAAGCAATGTTGCAAACTTTTTCTCTGTTGCTAAAATGAAAGAAAACGTGGACTATTTTTTTTTTTTGGCAGAATTCCTAAACATTGAACGTGCATTATTTAAATACGTTTAATTATTGTACTCTTTTATATCCAGCAGAGATAAACGCTGACCTGCCTGCATGAAGTAAGCGTTGTTAGAATGTATTCTTATATGGATGCAGTGAGAGTGTGTAAAAGATGCTTTAAACACTGGGCAACCTTTTGTGGAAAATGTTCCTGAAAAGAACACAGACTCTGACATTTAGTGAAAGAAGCCTCTAAGGTCATGCTGTTGATACCTCTTGTGAAAAACCAAATTAAACATTATCTGGGGAGCGAGGAGACACAGAAAGCGTTCCCTTTGATTTACACTAGATACATGCAAATATCACTTTTTAAACAGGATGTACTGTAGGTTGCACTTGTTGGAAACAGTGACCTTTTTATTTCATCGCCGCAACACTTAATAGACATTCATCTACAAGTGAGGGTATCACGAGGACCCTTGTGTCATCTATCCCTCAATGCAAATGTACACCCACCCCAGTGAGGACAGTATAGGACAGTTAATTGAACAATATCCAGGAAGTGACAAGAGGACAGCGAGGAGAAACTCTGCTCAATGGTGCCATCTAGTGTTTCTTCAGGGCGACCCAGGACGAGCTCTACAGTACAGGAAGAGCTCTCCCCTGCTGCTGCTGAGGAAGTTTGGATAACAATTATCTGTTGTATTTGCATTAATGTGATTGCTTTGTCTGCAGACTCATCTGACTGCAATTATAAAGAGTAGCATTAAAACACTAATTAATTAACTCAATTGTGGGTAGATTGATTAATTCTAAACAAACATGAGATCGCAGCAAGCAAATGAGCTCTGGAGTGCCGATGCATCTGGGAGTGCTGCTGCAGAAGACATTTTGATTATCTGCAGACACATGTAGTTGCAAATCTTTTAATTAACACAAATAGATAGTGGGAGTGAGTCGGTTGTGCAACTATCCTGCTTGTTACTTGTAATCATAATTTGGTCAGTTTTTAAAAGAATGAGGGTGTGAATGTGGACTGTGGGTTTGAGACAGTGATCGAGAGGCAGCTCAATTATTCCAAAGTTCTGTTGCGCATGTGTGTGGGTGTGTGCATGTACATGTGAGGGATGTGTGAGTGTACAGTGTGTGTATGTGTGTGTGTGTGTGTGTGTGTGTGTGTCTGCGTGCATGTGTGTAACCAAATGGGTCTTGACAGCGAAAGTGATCACACAAAAAGAGATAATCAAATTATGATCAAAACAAAACAGATGGTCACATAAATCATCCATTCACATGTTGGACTGGTGCCTCTGTTGCAGAACAATGAATCACTGCCTATCAATGCTTGAATCAAAACATAAGTGCTGTTATGAGTACAAAAAGCTCTTCCTGTTATTATTAAGTCCCAGCACATATCACAATGTGGACACATTCAGCATCATCTCAGACATTTTGCTTAACTATTTTAGAGAAAGATCTACAACAACCTGAAACTGAATTCTAAGAAAAATGCAGTTGAAATAGCGGAGCATGATCAAATGTTGAGTCAGAAGTAATGAAACAGATTTTCCTTTTGAGTCTTATGACTTTTTCATGTGCTTTAGTTTGAAATGATCTCCCTCCATCAGAGACTTCTCCCAGATTTAAGATTTTTGATGAGAAATATTTCATTTTTCAGCGTAAATGCATGCATGCACCTTCTGTATCCATGACAATCCTGAACTCCTGAACTAGATTTAAAAGGGAGCAGTCAGTCAAAGCTCCCGTTCTCAGTGTGCTGTCAGCATCTGCACATGCAGAAAAGCCTAATCAGAGAGATACCAGTAAAGTGCATGTAATACTTTAGAGATTTAATGCAGTTTTTAATTGGATAGAGGCCCATTATTTTTCAATACAGAAGGGGCACTGAGGCACATAAAGCTCTTGAATATTTTTGCAAATCGTGTTCAACAGCATAATGATTAACCATGGCACTAAATTTGCCTCACAAAATGAAAAGCAAACTTCATGCAAGGCGTAATTTAATTGTTTCCCTTCACATTTTCTGCCTCCCATTGTTGGAAGCTTAACATTTTTAGAGTCTGCTTAACAGCTGCCTTGTGATGCTTGAGCTGCAACAATGTGACTGACAAATGTTTTGAAGTAGCTGCAGACTTCCTAGTGTCTTCGTAGGCCAAGTGTCAGGGAATCTTACATCACTTTATGTCTATTTTGAATCCTTATTACATGGATATTTATTTTTTTAATTTAAGGCTGCAAATTACCACTAAATACATCATTCAGTTGATGCCATACGTAACACTGTAATGTATCTACTATTTCAGATTTTTGGTTAACATAACACATAATCTATTCGCTCTCTGAAGCCATTCCCAATATTACACAAATATCTGAGATGTATGAATAATAACACATATATTCCAAAAATGTCTTCACCCCATACTAGCTGTGTACTTACATTTTGTTTTATAAAACATTTATCACCATATTAGATCATACAAAGATCTTATTATAGCATTATTTTTCTATACCAACATATTACATACCGGTAATTGTGTTGAACATTTTCTTTTTGTACAATAAAATATTTCAACAGTCAGAACTGCAGGTCACATTTCCATTTCAACCTGAGGAGAACACTGCCATCTGGGCTACAATTAGTGGTAATGCAGTCCTGAGTCATTCGTTTATGTGCAGAAATATTCTGAATCAGAATCAGGACCAGATTAAGGTATTGGCTCACACATACTGCACTGCTAAAAACAACCTTACAGAAGACTTTTTTAAAAATTGGTAAATAGGTATATAAATATATAATAACATAAATAGTTAAAATGGGCACAAAGGTATAGAAATAAAGAGAGACAATAAATATCTGCAGACAAAGAGTGCATATTAGTGCAAAGAACACTGGATAATTACTGTATACATTTAGAGTGATACAATAAATTAAATGTACAGGTGGCTGTATAGCTATTGCACACAGAGACATACTGCATATGTATACACAGTATAAAGCCTGCATTGTGAATGACAGTGGCATAACATTTACAATAAGAGGATATTTTGTATAGGTGACATGTGTACAGATATTAGTATAGATATACAAATCTGTAAAATTAATAACTGCATGGTAATTACTGGTTATTGTTCAGAAACTGTAGCAACACATCCACATGGATGAGTGAATTACTCATCAGTGTGTTGTGCCCTGTAGAATTACTGTTCTTGTGTCTGACTGTTTTGTAGTGTAGTCCCTTGTAGCGCATGCCAAAGACGATCAAATAAGTTCCTGGGTGGGAGGGGTCTGTGCTGCATTTCCCTGCCTGTTTCCTGACTCGACAGATGTACAAGTCCAGGAGGGTGAGCAGCGTGGCTCTGTTGATCTTTAAGCAGACCTACCTGTCCTTTTTGGTGCTGGTCAAAACAAGACTGTGACTGATGTGTGTACAGTGATTGGTGAGTAGAACAGTACCAATAGCTCCTGGTTGAACTTCCTCCGCTGGCACAGGAAGTACATCTGCTGCTGGGCTTTTTCTTTTTGATCGTCTCCCACTTCAAGCGCTGAAAGATTATGGATCCCAGAAACCAGAAGCCTTAGTTCAAACCAACTCCATTGTGCCAGGTGTGGATGGTGTGGGGCGGGGTGGGGCAGGCAATCTCCTGAAGTCCACTATCATCTCCACAATTTTGAGCATGTTCAGATCTAGGTTGTTGTGATTGGACCAGCAGGCCAGTTGCTGGATGAGGCCAGTTAGCACTGCATCAGGAGTTTGACAGAGGGGTCCCCGGAGGTGTAGTCGTTGGTGTAAAGGGAGAGGAGCACCAGTGCCGACTGTCAGGGTGCTGCCTGAATGTAGGTTTTCTCAGCTTCACCTGCTGCTTCATGTCTGTCAGAAAGTTGGTTGGTTGGGGTTGTTATTGGTTGTGTAGTGAGTTGGAGGAAATAAAGACTGTGTTCATAGGCTAATAAAACCTACAGTAATGCAGGTCATCTGGTTTTCCAAGTAGTTCCACTGAGCCACCTTGAGTTCCTTTCACAGTATTGAATTACCACAAAATTGCCTGCTTGTACAGACATGTGTTCTGTGCATTTTTCTTTAAAAATGCCTTTTAGTTTGACTACAAGACAAGATTAGATTTAAATGAAATCTAATTAGATAAGAGATGAAAAAGGAGAAACAAGGAATTATTTCATTCCCTAGAAAGCCCTCCTCTGGTTCACCAAAAGAAAATAATTAAGACAGCCAGAGAAATGACAAAACGAAATATTTATAATCTGTCTTTTTTTCTCCTTTTCAGATCTGTTGCATCTCTAACACACTGCAGTATGATGTGTCATGTTTAGCACAAACACAGTAAACAAGCCTCTTTCTGTCTGAGCAGAGAGAACTGATAATCTGCCTGAGCATTATCTTATGTCACTTTGTGTGCATGCTATGCCCTTCTAATGCCAGAGTTTTACCATGTCAACACTCAGCTGTGCTCACTGAATTTGAATGCAGTCGAAAAACTGACATCTGTGTTGGTTTGTAGTGCTGGTAGAGGAAATAAAATGATAACAACAGCCTTCCTCTAAATCCAGCGGAATGGCAACTTTTCTCATTCAGCAACACAGACTTTTGAGGAGATGCCATTGCTGCCTCATTGGTTTTTCACTCCCTCTGATTACTCCTCTCATCTTATGTAAATCCTCTTAAGTCACATGTTATTGTTTATTGCAACTGTGAAGGTTAGGTGTTCCTAAGCCCTGTGCGTGCGCTTATCTCACCAGCACATGCATCTTTGTCTCTCCAATGTGTCTTGTTTTCGTAATACACTAATGGATGAGAAAAGTTGTCTGGACTGATGCGGTGCAGACAACCAATCCACTGCAGTAAAATGCTAATCTCTCCCAGTGGCTAACAACTTTTCATGAAAGAGAGGCAGTTGCATGCTCCAGGGATATCACAGCATTATCAGAAGCCTGCTGTATTTGGGGATTTTTTTTTAACAGTAAATATAAACAATTCTGAAACACACAATCCCTTTTTTTGACCAGTCAGCTTCCCTGCCTCTGTAGAGTGCGGTCGTGTTTGAATTTTGGCACTGAACTGGTGATTGTGGTCACAGGTTTTCTGAATGATGACCTGTCTAAGATTCTCCTCAAGAAATGTGTTGCACCACAGCAGTGTGGAGTTATAGGCCTTTTTAAATGGAACAGAGACACTATTAATGTTATTTGTTTTACTGGTGTTTTTCCTCTTATGACATGTCAAAATGTCTGCTGTAAATAGTCTAAAGAGTGATGGAGCTGAAGAGCCCAAATGTGTTAGGAAAAGTAAGATTGCATAACTGAGGTGACATCCCTGATTTCCATTATTTCCATGGTCTCTGTACTGTGACTTACAGGAGCTGGAGGAGGATAGGGCCAACACTTACTGAAGTACAGATTACAGGTTACTGTCTTTGGGGTCTTTTATTAGGTTCAGGTTTCAGTGGGCATGGCAAACAATGACTTTAAGATAGCAGGTAGAGTGAAAAAGAGACTTCCGCTGGAGGACAATCTGAGAGACTATGAGCACAACATATCCTTGGGTTAAAGGTTAAAGGTTAAAAGGCTATTGTGCTCAATTGCATATTGCTTAATATCTGGTTTCCATTCTACATCTTGACTTCCACAATAATTAGGAAAGGAAGGCTTTGGAATGTCGACACTGATACCAGTAGTGTTTCAGTGTTGCAAATTCCAAAAGCCTATATCTCCAAAAGCCTATATCTTAAAAATGTTCAGACAGCATACACCCAGTTGTCAGTTTATTAGGTCCACCTAGCTAAAACTAATGCAGTCTAATACAATTCTTGCAATAAATCCTCCCTTCATGCGGGTTAAAATACAGTTTTTGTTGAAACAGTTTTAGAGAGGTGTATAGTCATTTTGGAGGGTGTAGTTTGTGGTGCTGTTAAAGAGAGATGTTTATCTTAGTCAGCCTACCCTCAATAATATTAATAAATATATATATGAGTTTCAACAAAAACTGAACACTATAGCCTTCATGAACATATAGGATTTATTGCAGGGTTGTTGTCTTAGACTGCATTCGTTTTAGTTAGGTGTACCTAATAAACTGGCAACTGAGTGTATTTCCTAACAGGAGAGCTAGCAGCTGTTTAAAAAAGTATTTCAGTCAAATTTGACATTCAAAACACAGCTGATTGGTGTGTGTGTGCTGCGTCTTCATTTCAACTCTTTCAAAACTTCTGAAGCAGCTGATAGCGTTGTATTTAAAGTTCCAAACAGGGTGTAAAATGATTCTGAAGCCTGACAAGTCAAAGACAACAACAGTTTGCTATTGTGTGTCAAGAATCAGAATGCACTTGTAATGACAGACCTTCTAAAAATACAGTAATTCAGTGACATAATCTCTTTCTAGGTTGTATGGACACCCTTCTGTTTAAAATGTGTTTGAGAAAAACACACAGCATTGAATCTACTTGAAACCACTCACACAAACTCAATCTCAACTCAAAGGTCCACTCACTAGTTTTTTTCAAGGCTTTCAACCACATCTCACTGTCTGCATCAGCGAATGGAGGCGGCTCGGGCGTCCACCCAATATTTGGACTGTTCAGAATCAGAATCAGAAATACTTTATTGATCCCCGAAGGGAAACTCTTTGTTACAGCAGCTCGCCTTACACTGCGGAATAAGTCTATAAGTGTATTTGGTTCTGACAGAGTAATGTCTTTAAGGAGTTCTGTTTCGAAGCCTTCTGCACAATATACAGCTCACAAGTTAATATTTAGCACCAGCTTATTGATTTGGAACATTTACTTTAAATCTTGTGACTACTATTAGAAGGAGCTATTTTTTTTCTTAATTACAATAAGTATTTTTCTAAATTCCTGTGGAGAACCGGCCCAAACAAAAAAGTAAACAAAGTGATATCAGAACATTTTTGTAAATGACTATCACAGATAATAGTTTTAGAGTATCTTTTCTGTGTTTTGCCCACAAATTTGTTCTTGAAAAGCTGGAGCAGCATTTCAGTTGGTTTGTGGTAATTTGATACAGTAGTTCCAAATATGTACTTGGTGGATATGCACCACAGTATCAGCTGAAATAATGAGGGTCTAAATGATCTTATATGCTGAGAGCTGTCCTGTAGAAATGTTTTTTTTGACATGGGCCTAAGTACCCCTTTGATAGATGGGATGGCTTCATGGTATTTATTAGTAGTTTTGGCCAAGTTTGCATTTGTACTGCTGCTGTTTGGCGTGACAGAAACTGGTTGTTTCAACCATTTACAGTATCTTTTTGGTGTATTTTTTTCTAAACAAGTCTTTCTGCAGTCTTATTCAACTTAACTCAGAACTGAGGAACTGAGGCATGTCTTGTGAAGACACTGTGACAATAACTATAAAGATCAGCATCACACAAATTTTAAAATGGAACAGAGACACTATTAATGTTATTAGTTTTACTGGTGTTTTTCCTCTTATGACATGTCAAAATGTCAATGCCCATGTCAAATTTGTAATCTTACTTGTATGTTGATTTTCCTCCTAAACACAAATATGTGGATATATATTATCAGATCATAAATTCTATCTTTTCAAATTAACTGAGCTTCACAATTTTTCCCCTTACCCCCTGGTAACTGCAGAAATACCCCTGGTTGGGCATCACTGCTGTAGAGGTGCCCTGTGTCGAATACTGTTTATATATACCTACGAAAAACACAGGACTTTCACACGGGACATAGGGGTTCGTGTCCCGTGTCCAAAAGTCAACGGTGAGTTATTGTAAATTACGCTTACTTAATTTACGTAGGTTACGTAATTTATGTCACGTGATTTACTACTTACTGTGAGTTACTAACGTAATTTACTTATTTTAACCGTAACCGTGAGTTTAACAAGTACTTTGGGTGCCTAAACCTAACCAAACTACGGCCGTTGCTGGTTGCTGGACATTCGCAGGATTATACACGAAAAAATGGTGCATTACCTACCGACAGATATCACAGATATGCGGATACGTTGGAGGCCCCTAGCGAGTCACTCTGGCCATGGCTTCCATCATTTTACATTTGGGTGGCACTTTTAAAACGGGCTTGTGTTGGCCAAAAATAACTTCAAATGCGTGCAGTAAAAGTCAGTTTAAAACACTCCTCACCTGGCTGGATTAATTGGAAACCTCTGTTCAGAAAGCTGCCAACAGCTGTAGCCCAAATCATCACGCAGAGGGCGGATCGCTGAGTTCATTATATCCCCATTGTAAGGTACTGAACAGGGCGGTGTCTGACATGTCAAGCAGCTGAATAATTACCAATGTTCGGCTGCAACTCGTTGGACATCCATATCTCACATGAACTTTGGAGCTGACCTACATGCGTTTAAGTCTCCGAGCACCGCTCACTGACTGTACTCTGCTGTGACTCCTGTTCAGTTTGCACAAAAACACAATATTTGATACATTTGAAACCCCCCCTCAGTTGCGCGCAGCAGGGATGGCAGAGCCCAGCGGGATCTTGATAAAAGGAGGTACAGTTGTGAATGAGGACTGCTCCGTGATCGGCGACGTCTACATTGAAAATGGGAAAATAGTTGAAGTTGGACGGAATCTGCAGATCCCAGCGGGAGTGCGTGTCATTAATGCCACCGGTAAACTGGTGATCCCGGGCGGCATCGACACGCACACACACATGGAGCTGGCGTTCATGGGCACCAAGGCTGTGGACGACTTCCACACCGGAACCAAGGTGACGATATTTTCTTTGCATTGCCTCAGATAGAAAAGGACGGGTTCCTGACACATTCAAGTGCATCAAGGTAGACACAGACAAACAGAATAATAACTGAAGCGGTATTGCCTTCACTTTAAGGCGCTATATTGATATCCACTACCTTTTTAATTAAAAATGTTCAAGTAGTAGAAAATGGAAATACTAAAGTACAAGTACCTCAGAATTGTACTTAACTACAGTATTTGAGTAAATGCATTTACTTTCCACAACTGAATGCTATAATAACCAGACTTTCCACACTGTCTTGAATGTAAATGAATGAATAATGAATTTCCTGCCACTTGTAGTAAACACCTGTATGACATTTACTGACGCGCTATAGGTGTTTGTGGTATTAGTACTTCATTTATTTTACTTGAATGGTTAAAATATTTTAGTCTAAAATGAGTTTGTGCTATTTATCGTCATGTTGGGGTTTTATTTTGAAGGTTGTGACCAGAAGTGTATTTTGAACTTGTCTGATTTAACACGTGCGCACACATAATCTGAAAGGTGCTCAAATCTCAAAGGTGCAGAAATATATTTTTGAACAAAGAACCCTGCACGAACATATTACTTTCCTTCAGAGTTAGTCAGTCCACCTCATGTTTATGTTACTTTGTCCACACCTTGTACATTACAGTTTAACAGGCTGCTATACAAGTGACTCCTCATAAATCAAATACCAATTAGCAGCTTGTGTCAGCTTTATTATTAAGTATGACAATTACAAGTTATATAATTGAGGTGTCAGGGTGACATGAAGCAGCTTACAGAGGGACAAAGAGGCCAGAGAGTCACTGTCTGAATGCATCAGTCACAACACTGCAAAATGTTGTGATGTGACTGATGCATTCAGATATGTAGACGTCACAGCAAATTCTCCCCAACACTGACTAAACAGCATCTTAAACTGCATTCTTAATCGCATCATTCTGAATCAACACCTGTCAAAAACCCAACATTATGAGCTTCACATAGGTAGTATGTATGAAGCAGGGCGGCTTTATTAGGTTGTACGTTGTTCCTGTTATATTGTTCACCAAAATGAGCTGTATTATTTAAGCCATATCTATGGTATCAGCGATTTCCGTTCCCACTCATTCACTGACGTGGATGACTGACTGACATTGAATAATCCGTCCAACGCAGTGCTGATAAAGGTGTCACAGGTTACTGCAGTATGTTGAGCAACGTGAAGCAACATCTACAGACATGAAAACCATAGCGTTTAGCATCTGTACTTTTAGCTGTTCAGGAGAGTTTGTTGTTACATCCGTTGACAGTTATCTGTTTTCATCCAGTATAAACCTGCAGCACATGATTCAATATCATAGTGATGTGTCCTTATATCAAATAGTCAATGATAGAAAGTTGGAAAATGTTAGATAATGTTGATGCTTTTAATTTAAAAGTTTTTTCAGGCCTTCTTCTAAACCTCTGCAATAAATATCCCACAGGAATCAGTCAATTCTTGAAACTATTTGAGATTTTTATTTTATTTTAAGCATTCCTACCACACAGTTTGGCAGCATTCACGAGTGTATCTTTAACTTGCGTCTGTGTGGCAATGTGTGTGTTTCACCAGGCCGCTCTAGCAGGAGGGACCACAATGATCCTGGACTTTGCCATCCCCCAAAAGGACAAGTCTCTCCTGGAGGCCTACGACTGTTGGCGTAAGACAGCTGACCCCAAAGTTTGCTGCGACTACTCGCTGCATGTCGCCGTCACGTGGTGGAGCGACAAGGTGAATGAGCAGATCATTATTAATAAATACAAAAAAACCAATTTATGTTGGCAAAGTGTTGCAACTATGTTTGCCTATTCCAAATAATTTGAGGTCAGAAATGACAGCAAATGGAAGTTACTGTTAAGAATAAGAGGCATATATGAGTATATCCCGGTTATTATTCCTCCATGTATGTCTCCAAACCTTTTTCTTCTGCAGGTCAAAAAAGAGATGCAGACCCTGGCCAAAGAGAAGGGAGTGAATTCCTTTAAGATGTTTATGGCCTATAAAGATATGTTCATGCTGCAGGACTCTGAGCTATATGCTGCCTTCTCCCAGTGTAGGGACATTGGAGCTATAGCTCAGGTGCATGCTGAGAATGGAGACCTGATTGCAGAGGTTAGTATGAGCAAATGTGACCTGTTTATGAACTAGAGTGAATTCATGGAAACCGGCAGTAAGGAAGGACTTGCTCGTAGTGAAGAGGCGCTGTGATGTTTGTTTTTCCCCATTTCTGTTATAATGTTTGTGATTTCCACTCTTAATACTTACACTACCGTGCATGATAGAGCTGTGTCAAGTCATAGGTTAACCTTCAATTTCAAACAGGCATTAGACTTGTTCTATGCATTGAAAAGTGAGGCAAAACTATTATACTAAAATGATCAAATGTAGCCTATAAACATTTATGAAATAGACTTAGTCTAAAGTAGTCTTTCCCTCTGACACAGGTGTGTTTTGCGGTCCCTTCATTATGTGTTTTTTGACCTGCGGCGAGTAGTAGAGAGTAGTTTTCGACCGCAGTGTAGGCCTACTGTTTGGCAAAAGTGGTCATTATACATGTTTTCATTGTGTAAAAATGTACCTTGAATTTTGGACTTGATACGAATTGTTTCTTTTCAATAAATATTTTTGTATGTGTAATTGTTTGGATGCACACCAGTCCGAAACAAACAAGCAGGAAGAACACCTCAGATTATTATTCTACATTATTATTATTATTATTATTATCATGTAGGCCTATAAAGACACTGCATTAGTCAAGAATTTTCTACATTGGGTGCTGCAGTTAAATTCAGACTGTGTATAGAATATAACTACAACAGCGCGGAGTGGATGGCATCAAAAGAGCCACCAGCGCAGGATAAAATGACCTGTATGGCAAAATGCAAACACAATATAACGTTCTGTAAATGCCTGAAGTGCTGGGATGCTGTTTGTAGGAAGTGCACACCCAAGGGGCTGAATGTCTGCGCAAAGTGTGTTTGAGCAACGCCTAGCAGAAATAATCACAAAATCAATACATTCTAATAGTGGGTCAGTTTTACCTGTTGGCAGTTTTAGGTATGCAGCGGTTCTAGTGTTAAGCTACTGACTTCCTGCTGAAGTATGTTTTTTTTGTTTGTTTTTTTTTTGATTTGTTAGTAGTATTATGGAGTATAACAAATACCGCTACAACTCAACACTTTTTACATTCGCACATAATAGTATTAGTTTCCATTAGTTTCCATTAGTTCCCCATTCTAAGCTCAAGCAGTATGGTTAATTATTTGGTAAATATTCAGAATTTAACTAGTAGAAACTGGTGGTCATTCTTCCTAGCATGGACAGTGACAATTGACCAACAATGCTCAAATCTGAGCAAAATCAGTCCTAATCGTCCCCCAACTAGAGAAGCATACGTGCTACAGCCCTTTTTTAATCAGGAAAAGTTTGGTAAGGGAAGGTCTGTAAATAGTGTCTATGTGTAAACACACCACAGTCCATAAACAATTATTGGTTAATGTTTTAACCATGATGGTGGCTAAGTGTGTCTTCATGCAAGATCCAAGTGTCCAACCCAGTCGGCAGAATAAAATTTATTTATAAATGTACGTTTCTGCAAACCACAGATACATGCAATCTGCACGTGTCTAACATTTAATCTCTACATTTCAAACGCTGTGGTTGGTCTAGTTAGGTTTAGGCACAAAAACCACTTGGTTAGGATTAGGAAAAGCTCATGATTTGGGTTAAAATACCCAGTGTTGTCACTAAATGGCTTGTAGAAATGTCCCTGTGATATGTATTGTACAAATGTTGATATGATACGTATTAGATGTATTAAAACGTACAGATTGCACATATCTGTGGTTTGCAGAAACGTACAATTGATTAAAAAAAAATTCTAGCAACTGGGCTTAAGTCTTAGAAGAATAGACATTGTAGCAGTAATAGTAGTATATAAAATTCGATAAAAGGCTCTTCTTTAAAAGTAATGTAGAACTTGCATTTTAAAATTAGAAAATTCTGAAAGTAGGGACATGTTGATCTCAGTGTTTTCCCCTGCATATTCCAAAGGGTTTAAGGTTCATTGACACTGTCTGTTGAAGCAATGAGAGCAAATGTTTAGAAAAGCAATGTGAAGAAATACCACAAGCGGCTTGTGCTCTGTCCAATGTCTACAATGTCAACATGGTTTGATATGTCCCAGCCAGAGAAGCCCCAGTGTAATTAGTAACATTAAGCACACCTGCTGTGCTGGTTCCAGGGCCTCTGTACTTTGCATAATGGCTCACTGGCATAACTTAGAATGCTAAAATGGAATGGAGCCATAATTATTGATATTATTTACACCTGTGTTTTTCTGCTTTAACTATTCAATTCAATTTTATTTATATAGCGCCAATTCATAACAGAAGTTATCTCATTGCGCTTTTCCTATAGAGCAGGTCTAGACCGTACTCTTTATAATATTAATTACAGAGACCCAACAAATCCCACCATGAGCTAGTCAAAATGGCCAATTTTTTTTCTTATAAATGTGTTTGTATTTTCCAAATCATCTTTTTTTTTTTTTTTCAAATGTCATTACAACAATTCACCACTAGGAAGCAGCAAATTCCAAAAAAGAGAAACACTTGGGTCTCTTGTGGTGGGGAACACATGATTAATGCTGTCACTGGGAAACATGAATTTGTATTGTGAACCCAAAGTTGGGGTCCTTTGGGCCCTCTTTGACGGCTCAGAAAAAAACACACATTACAATGTTCTACCAGGTTGATAGCTCATGACTTTTCCTAATTTCATGAGACTTGATTATACACATGATTTTGAGCTGGTTTTAAAAAGGTCAAAATTAATGGAAACAAATATATTTAAAGGGAAAAATTTGTTTGATTTTGCAATTATTGGTTAAGATGTTTTAAAACACTGCTTTTGCTTGTTGGTTCATGTTTTCAGATGCTCCTTGCAGTATTTGTTTAGTTAGAGCTGTATCAGTTATAGTCCGTTCCCCCTCTGCGTGGACAGACACCGTGCTGTTGTTAACCTTTCATCTCTTTTAACCTTTTATGCTGCCTCGTTGTCCCTGTCCCCGCTGGGACTCGACAGGGGGCTAAGAAGATGCTGTCCATGGGCATCACAGGGCCAGAGGCCCATGAGCTGTGTCGGCCGGAGGAGGTGGAGGCCGAGGCCACCCAGCGAGCCATCACTATCGCCCACGCTGTCAACTGCCCGCTGTATGTGGTCCATGTCATGAGCAAATCTGCCGCCAAGGTGGTGTCTAATGCACGCAGAGATGGTGAGTGTGGGCTTGCTGCCACCTGCTGTTGAAAGAGGGCAAAGTTGAGAGATGATGGACCTACGTGGCCTTTTTAAAGGCCAGAACCAGTATCAGTGTTCATATTTGGTCTTGATATTCAATGTCTTTTTCATGCGCAAAAAGTTCAATTATTCAGTGTCTCCACATGATTTTTCTTCTTCTTGTCATGGTGGAAAAGCCTCTGGAACACTGATAAAGATTGTAAACGCGAGGTTGACTTATTAAGCTTTTCCTGAAGTTTTTAGCCATATTCCATGGCCTTCTTCAGCAGGTGGAACTTGCTCAGGTGTCATCATATGACCTGTGAAACAGTATAATGAGAAACTTCTAACTTTAATTTAGCCAACGTGTTTTTTTCCTCCCTCTACAGGGCGTGTGGTGTTCGGGGAGCCCATTGCAGCTGGACTAGGCACCGACGGGACTCACTACTGGCACGAAGAGTGGGCCCATGCTGCTGGCTTTGTCATGGGTCCTCCTCTCAGACCTGACCCCAGCACCCCTGGGTACCTCATGGACCTACTGGCCAAGTAGGTGGAACTAAAAGTCTAGCAACCAGTAATGCCACCACAGATTATAAAAATCTCATGAAAGTGCTGGTGAAATTCCTAAGTGTGCTTTGTAATTTAGCATTTGTGTTTCGGAGCAATTGGTTTTTGTGTAGAATGAGGATGCTGACGCTGACAGGCTAGAATTTACGCAAATAATAATTCTGACTAAATAATTATGACTGTGAGTATTTGTTATTTTTTTTATTCATTCCAGCATCTATTCTGTCATTCATCCATACATGTATTTATCCATCAAATGTGCTAGTGATGATCTCAGTGTGACGGGGACGGACAACTGCACCTTTTCTGTGTGCCAGAAGGCTCTCGGCAAAGACGACTTCACCAAGATCCCTAATGGAGTGAATGGAGTGGAGGACCGGATGTCTGTCATCTGGGAGAAAGGAGTGGTTTGTCCTCATAATAATAATATGAATGCACTTTATCAGACATTGTTCAACACTGAGACTTAAGTCTGAAACAGCAGAAGTGTGAGCTGCATGATCTGCTATTAACAGCTATTATGCATCTTCCTGTCGGTATCCATGTAATTACAGCGTTCGCAGTGATGCGGCAGTGGGCTGAATAAAAAGATGCATAAAACAGGCCAAATGACGACATAACCACAAATTGGGCTTTTTAAATTGAAAAGTCCCTATTTGCATGCAGTTTGCGTCAGCTTGATTCTTCTTACTGTGATGCATAGTCAAGGCTGATCGCACATCGTCTATGGAGGCCAAATTATTGGGGGAATATGCATCATTTAGGCACAGTCTCACTTGAAATTATAAGGCTTCCACAGGGGCCCCTTTGCTGAAATCAAATTGTAAAGATTTGTCATGCCTTGGGCCCCTGTGTTTGCATCTACACAACAGTGGGCAGGGGTCCATTGTACATTTTTTTTAATCCCTAGTGGGCCATGTACATACATGAATGTTATTGTTAGGCTAAGAATGTATACTCTTTTAAATGTATTAACTCTACTCGTTCTACGTTTCTCATCATTCTATTTATTTTAAGCAAGTATTTCTGTTTTTCTACAATACAAACAGAAAAGGCAATAAACTCTGGGAGCTGCAGATTGCTACAAAAGAGCAGACGTTGCATTTTCTCACCGTTGTCGTGAGGACGGTGTTTCAGCCCGGCTGCCCCAAGGCCACTGGAAAGATTTACCACATGCAACAGTGCTTACACATCACACATTAGATGATATTTTGGCGGAAATGAGTTGCTTGCTGCACAGTTAAGCACTGACCTTTGGTCTCCTAATTCTGTATTTTGTCATCCACTGTGGCCCCTAACTCAAACCAGCTGCTTTGTGCATTTCCTCCCCTCAGCACAGCGGCAAAATGGACGAGAATCGATTCGTAGCCGTCACCAGCAGCAACGCAGCAAAAATATTCAACTTCTACCCGCAGAAAGGCCGTATCGCCAAGAACTCGGATGCTGATGTGGTTATATGGGACCCCAAGAAGACAAGGTGAGGACCTGACTCCAGCCATTCAGCGATATGGGAGAAAGCTTTTGAAACAGAGCAGGAAAAGAAAGCTCTCGCACACTATGTGTGTACAGTTTGAAATGTGTACGACTCCAATGCACATTCTCAATGCTCTCTTATCGCTCAGTATTAAGTTAAACATTTCTGCCAGTGCTATCAGCAGCTTCAACTGCAGATGGTGCTGCTGAAACATTGGGCCGACTTGAAAGCATGTCTTCAGGGTGTCAAGCAGTCGGTTGAATAAGATAAGGTTTATAAAGTTTAGCACTAAAGCATGCAGGCTATAGATACAGGCAACTAAAAAGAGATGTGATGCATCTTTCATCTTGTGCCACCTCAACACACACACACTAACCCCACCACGTAAGCTGATTACGTCTGTGCTATCCAGAAGTCAGGGTATGTCATCACTTATCTACAGCTGCAAATTAAAGCATAACACAATTTACATATGAATCACATTCATCAGTCATTAAAAAAAGACTGTTGGAATGATTAATTCTTTTCCATGTTTGGGTATTTTTTAGGCAGGATTTTAACACACTTACATAAGCTAAGCATCAGTGGGACGACGCTGATGGGTCATGGTGAGGATCTTAAAGATGACGAATATTTCACGTGGGAGCTAAACCAATTTGCATAGTGCAGAACACACAGTATTAAGGCTATTTTCAGTAACCGGCTCAGAATATCATAAGGCTGTATATAAAAATGGATCATGCGATTGTTTCTTTCCGTTTTCTTATTATTCTAACAAAGTCCCAGAAATGGTTCGGAGGACAATATGCTGTTCTGTGGAGCACATGCACAGATGCAGGCACGGAGGACAGTTTGCATTCCAGTAGCTTGCGTACTGTAGCACACTCAGGCTTATATAACCCAGAATGGTTACTGCACTGCTCTGTTTGCTGGAGAATCTGGGCTGAGCCCCTCAGGGAAGTCACTAACCGCTGATGTGAATTGGAGAAGAACACATTACACCCCAGTGTAATTTGCTGTAAATGAGTTCACTGGTAACATTGGAAAAGCTTGTGTGAGACCCGATACCTTCACAGTCCTTACTGTGGAGGAATTTACTTTTTTTTTTTTTTTGGATCCTCTGAGGCCTGTCATCCTCAGACATCTCCAGTTTGTTTCTGTCTTTACCATGTGTTCATGTCTGTAGATGTTATAATTCCTTTCAAGCATGAGAGCACCTGTTTGATTGCTGCAGCCGTGAATTCATCTGTGAAACTGCGTAATTAATTGCCCACAGCGCAAATGTCGCTTCATAACATCCGGGACCAGGGGCCACAAACAGTTGCATAACCAGAAACGCCTAGGATGCTCAGTCAGTTGCCTTGTGTCTCATAATTGGGCTACTTGAATAATGAGGACACATCTTGTTTTTGTCAGTCCACACTAGGCACAGTGTCTGCCCTTACAAAATAAAAGGAAATGAGCATGTGTGAATGGGGGAAAAGGGCTCACAAAAGAAAGACATTCAATGTGTTTCAGGGAACTGGCTGAGTCAGACTTATTTCACTGTTCCCAGTTGAGTTAGTCTTTTCACTCAAATATGATTTATTTGTTAGACATCATCAATCTGTACTGAGCAGAGCATTTGATTATTTTACTTTGAAATGTTGTAATTGGCTTTCCCTCTAAGAGATTTTCTACATTTTCCAGAAAGTCCTTCAACCACCCTAATAAGAATGTGCTTGAAACTGCATTAAGTTATTACTATTAGTAACAACACGCAGTGGTTGAAGCACGCAGATTCTTTACTTAAAGCGGACTCTGCAGCTCCACAGAGCGTTTTTGTGCCTTTCAGCTTATATTAAATTAAATTTTGGCTGTACAGTCCGCAACTTTACAGTTTCGGTTCACTCTCACTGCTTTTAGCGTCATTTTTGGCCAGTGCATGCAGCTGTTTTCAGTGAAATAGTTAGCAACTAGCTAGTTAACACTGTGGAGCATCTAGCAGCTGAAAATATTTTTCTTAGGAGATAGTGGATAGACAGAGCTAAAAGAAGAGTGAATATTGGATTTAGATTTATCAGGTGGACAGAAACAAAACTCCAAATGAATGCTTTGTTGCTCTGCGTCTGCTGGATGTGTGGTAACTATTTGCTAAAATGTTTCCCATATCAACTTTAAAATATATATATTGTGTGGTTGTTTGTTCTCAAACAATGCATTTTACAAGCTCATCATGTGCCTGATATGTAAAATCTTAATCAGCAGTCTACATCAGATAAATGTAGTGGAGTAGAAGTTTATGTAGCATAAGAAGTACTAATACCTCAAACCGGTATTTGGTTAGATTCACACTGGTTACATTGTTACATGTGGTTGGTGAGAGATCATAGCAGTAGTATAGCACAAACAGATTAAA
The DNA here is from genome assembly GCF_020085105.1 of Siniperca chuatsi. Classification (NCBI taxonomy): domain Eukaryota; kingdom Metazoa; phylum Chordata; class Actinopteri; order Centrarchiformes; family Sinipercidae; genus Siniperca; species Siniperca chuatsi. The sequence continues at coordinate 24,771,779 of NC_058050.1, read as the reverse complement.
TTATATGTTTTGAATAAATCCATGAGTGCTTTTAGGTAAATAGTTTAAAGTGTTATAATAATTTCTGCCAATAAACTCCATTTCAGCCATCCTAAATTTGTTTGTGTGAAAACTTGAAAGTGGTGTCTGTCTTGCATCTCTTCATCAAAGTTCATTCTTATTCAAAATCTCACTCCAGCCTTTTTAGAGAAGATAACATCACATGATCAAAAGTTGTAAATAATGCATTATATTCTATTGCTTGTTGCTGCAAAGTAAGCGAGCTGCAGTAACTCGATGGTGTGTATGAGTACATCTTGGCCTCATTCAATCAGTTTCAGATTAGAACGGGATGTATTTAAGTTTCACAATCGCTTTATGTTTTCTTTTTTCAGCTTGGTATTCAGAAAGCATGCATTGATTACCTCACTTATCACAAGGGCTGCATGTGATAAAGAAGTTTGGTTTTAATAACTGTTTGCAAACCTGTGGTTGTATCTTTGTGTCTTGGTAGGAAGATATCAGCCAAGACCCACCACCAGGCTGTGGACCACAACATCTTCGAGGGCATGGAGTGCCACGGTGTCCCTGTCATCACCATCTCCAGAGGCAAAGTGGTCTATGAAGATGGGCAGCTAAAGGTGTCACCAGGACACGGCAAATTCATCCCCAGAAAACCCTTCTCTGAATTTGTTTACAAAAGAATCAAGCAAAGGGAGCAGGTCAGTCAAGCCCCACAAGTTTCATTTCTAGAAAATAACACCCCAGTTAGTGAAATGTTTCCACTCAACACTGGTTTCCTTAAACCGCGTGCTCCAAGTCTGTGCCCGAAATCACTCCCTATTTGCTACTTGGTGCACGAAATTAGCTTTCAGCCATTTTATTTGAATGGAAAAAAGGACAATAAAACAATATGTATGTAAGAATGTGCATGTGCAATACTTATTTATATATTATATATTAAGTATTTATTAAAGCAGCTATAATCAATATTTGTAATTAAAAATGGATCAGGTGACTATAAGTAATATGAAATGAGAAGCAACCAGATCCTGATAAGGTACTGTAGACAAAGGTCACTTAACCTTTCTGTCTGCTTTGTATTTGGCCTGCAGGTGGGGAAACCTACAGCTGTGATCAGAAAGCCCTATGAAGGCAAAGTCATTGCTGTATGAACAACTGACCTAGAAGATGAAAGGCACTTTGAATGCCCAGCTGTGTGGCTCCAGTACAATCCAGAAGCTACCAAAGCCAAGACAACAGAGTGCTGTCTCACTGATAAACCTACTTAAAATAAACATACATACATTATTCAGTCATTTAAATCACTGTGTGCAGTAAAGGTGGTGGGGTTGGTCTTTAGGTCAACTCTGATAAACATCTAGGTCAATGTTCTGTTGGCAGATAATACCTTTGTTATATTTGTTCAACTGTGAAAAGTTTCAAGGTCAGCTCTGCTCAGTACACAGGTCAGTAGAACCCACTGTGCTGCTGAAAATTATATTTGCTCTAACATACATTATGCAATCATGTAATTCACGGTAAGGAATGAAAATGGAGCTTTTGCATTTGATTTCATGTTTAAAAAAGGGTGGTGTGATTCGAAGAGAGGATATTTCATCACTTTTATAGTGCATGCATTTTATTGTTATAAAATCATTTTTAAAAACTAGCTTTAGTTTTGAATGTGCCTGATTCTTCTTTTAATGTTTTAATTTTCAACCCCTTTTTCCTAAATGTTTGTTGCCATTGGTAATGGGACTGAAGTTTCTCACCCAAGAGCATCCTTCCTTTTGATTGAATATTCATTCAAATACACTGACATGCGTGAAAGTATTAAGGTTTACTTTGTTGACCCAAATTGACTCTGTATTTGCATACTCAGCAGGATTGCACATTATCATATGCACTCCATCTATGCCCATGTATGGACTGCATTCATTCCTTCCCACGGTAAAAGGGTCTGTGGCTGTCACCGAGCATCATGTGGCAGCTTCCTATTGGGCTGGCATGCTGGCGCGGTATTATGCCACAGGGCCAGTTGAGACATAATGTGAGCTTATCAGGTTGCCACACGGGTCAGTGGCAGCGTGTGAGTCACAGAAGGCCTACTCATCCTTGAGCTGTACCACTTCCTTCCTCTTGTCTCTGACAGTGGAAGGGATGGTGTGGGATTGTACAGTCCAGACTGAGTGTCTCTGAAAATGGTGATGTGCCCTGCTGGATTCTCTTTACAGTCATCTACAGATTCTAATTGGAGTTCATAGAAGTAAATAACAAGGAAGAATACACTAAAACATGTTTAATGTTGATTCAACTTTTAAAAATTGAGGTAATGATTCACATAAAATACTGAATCATCAGAATTCCACTCGTGTAACTGAAAGTAAGTCCAGGCAAACTATTTTACGAGAGTAGGAAAAACTATTCTTTTTTTTTTAATTAGACCGCATATAAGAGTCCACAATATAATATAACGGTCTGGTCTGCTCATTAAGAGCAATTTGAGGTTATGTGTCCCAAATGATGACAATAAGAAGAGTTTTTTCTTAACCAACTCTTTGCTGGTTTAATTTAATTCAAATAGGAAATTTCACTTTGATCAAATCTTAGACATAACAAATAAACAAATAATTTCAGAATAATGGAATTAAAAAAATATACATTGAATGAACGAGAGCAATGTTATACTTTGCAAGTTGATGTAAAACTGATGTGAAGGAGTTGAAATAAAAGCAAGTGTAGTTCCACTTTCTATCACCTGTGAGTTGTTAATGAACAGTGACAGTGTGTAAGTGGAAAGTGGACAGTGCTGTTCACTGCACATGTAGGGGACATCTGTCTTAGATTATGTAAGCAGATATCTCTGTGCTACACTCTGCAGGGGAGCATTACACATGGAGGTAAAATACCGAAGCCTGCCTCTGTATTTTAGAATCTGTTTGGTGCTCTGTTATCTAAGACAAATACAGAAGAGTGCTTGTAAATAATAGGATTCACTGCTACCCTCATGAATGCATAATTGTAAACTTAAATTATTGATACAGAGTAAAATGAAACATACAATGGCTCCAAAAAGTCTTTTATGGGACTTTTATTTAAAGGGATAGTTTGGGTTTTTTGAAGTGGGGTTGTATGAGGTACTTTATAGTCATATATTTATTGTTAAAAATATCCCATTAAATATAATATAGAAAAGTATCTACAGTATACATGTAGTGAAAAAAAACTACATATAACATTACAACAAGACAATTCAGTAACAAAAAACAGTCTCACACACACACACACACACACACACACTTAAACAGTCACAAAAATTATTTAAAATATCAGAAAGTAGAAGTTTAAACTCCTTCAGATGTGTCACTTTTTCAGTTAAATCCAGTTGTAAGGTGTATAGTACTGGAAACCAGTCTTCCCCAGTGTAGAGTTGGTATGAAGAACTTTTTAATCTTTCCTAGACTGTGATTTTCATACAAGATATCTCCATAATCCAGTGTAGTATAGTGCATAGTATAATGGATTGTATAATGGTGTTCTGTTTTGAAAGGAGAAAAAAGCTCTGTCTGCTGTGCTGTATCTATTAGATTTCCATTATTAGTACAGATCAAAGCTCTTTGCTCTTAGGAAATGCACACAGTTTGTCTTTTTGGAGTTTAGAACAATCTGTAAATTAATAAGAGATCTGGAGGTCATCAAAAGCAGACTGTAACCTGAAGGTCAGGTTTGAGGTAGCGCCGATGGCAAATATGATTCTATCGTCCGTATAAAAATGGACATTGCAGTTTTCAGCTGGAAAATAAATATTATTTATATATGGAGTAAATAGCAGAAGGCCTAAAACAACAGTCAGACTCTACCTCTCTACCTACTTATCTAACGGAATATTATGATCAACAGTAACAAAAAATGTCCTCACCAGGAGACTTTCATATGTTTTCGTATGCTTCCTTATTCACAGAATCAAATATCATGCAGCCGAAATTTCCTCACACGATACCTTGTAGATCCTCTTTGGGCCTGAAGAGCAGAGGGCACCAGAAATGTGGCTGAAAAAAAGAAGACAAAAAACTACAAAAATGAAATTTCACTTTCCTTATGCGTTCTACACAAAGATTTACGAACTTAACTGTTGCTGTACAGTAATGCATACCTTAAAACAGAGTGATGTGAGGCTGCAGATGTTTTTCTCCTTCTTCCTTTTTAATCTCTTCCTCAGGATTTTGGCATGCAGGTATTCCACTCTCTCCTCCGCAGCAGTGGAGAAAAATCGCTCACAGACCATCAGCCTGAGCTGGGCCACTTTGGCAGCCATCAGAGCCATAATGAGCAGAGTGAGCAGGATGGCAGCCAAAGGAACTACAGAGTTATAGAGCAGCAGCCTGGGTTTAGGAAGACATTTCTTCTCAAACAGGGTCACAGAGTAGGAAAAGTCTTTTTGATGGTTTTCCTCACCTAATGGTATACCTATTAAAGTTGCAATCCCCTGAGAACATAAATGAAGAGGTATTCAGTGGCTGTCTGACTGGAACAAATACTGTAAATGCAGAATCAGTGGGTCTTACACTTTCACAAACATACTTACTTTGATGCTCATTAACAATGGGACATGGAATGGTTCCAGCTCTGATAACTTGGTGGTTATAATATCAACAAAACAGTACAATAAGGCATCCACAGTTATAAATATGACCCAAGATACAAAATGGGAGACAACAGGAACACTAAATCTCAGCATAGCTCTCCCCTCTCTGGCGGTGGGATGGGCGGAGGGGACAGCAGTGTACAATTTTTCTTCCTCTGGTGTGAGGGGGAGGACGTGGGGCTTTCCTTCCGCCTTCTGCTTCTCATCAAAACTAACAAATTTGCTGCTGATGAACCTGTTTTCGTATTTCCTGTCATTGCAGAATTTCTTTATGTGCAGCGCTATAAACATCATGAGCACGAGGAAGCTGATGGCAGGAAACAGCCGCTCGGTCACAGAGGAGACTGTATTCATGAGGGACTGTACATACTTTACAGTTTCATTCAGCTTCTGCTCTGCTTCAGTGAGTTTCTCTCTGAATTGTTCTGATTCCAGTCTGGGTGAAACCTTGAGTTGAGAGTCAAGGTTCAAAACCCCTAAATCTGTAACCCCCTTGAGCATGTTTCCAATCCACTTCAACATCTTCACATAGTTACTGAATGGAGCAATGATGGCTGCTTTCTTGGCCTTCAGGTTGCAAATCATACTCCTGACCAGGCCTGTGAGGTTCTCCAAGGTGTTGCGTATATTTCCAAGAACCACTAAACTGGTCCCAGCTGTCAGGAGCAGGTTCCGACTCTTCTTCATGAAAATAGAGATCACAAATAGAGTCCCCAAGCACCTTACTCTCTTTGATAGGAAGAGGGCAACTGTCAGTAGTGTCCCAAAGCAGCCAGCAATCCCTCCAGCCACAGCTAGCTCATAGCTCAGGGTGGAGATGAGGTACAGGAGGAGCAGGGAGCTGAGCAGGAGGCTGGAGAAGCTACAGGTGAGGAGGAGGGTGAGAGTAATTTGAAAGCCATCCCTTTTACCAGTTATGAAAACATCCAAAGCCAGATAACTGATATCTTTGAGGCTCTGTTTTATTGCAATCCATGAGAGTAGCATATTGAAGAAGATAGTGGGGTTGAAACCCAGCACTGCCACATTGAAAAAAAAAGAGGTTAGATGAAAAGATAATTGCAAAACATATACAGCATTTAATTCTCAATTCTATAGCTTAACCTTTCTGTCAAAACTGAAATCTGAAAAGACACATTTGAATGTCAAAATTCTGTATATATTATTGTATAACATTAATTGAATGAAATCAAAAAGTACAAACCTGCAGTTTAGAGCTTGACATCTATTCATGCATGTAGTTTGCAGTCTCCTTAAATACGGCTAAAACAGGAACTCTTCTGGTCCCTCAAACCTCAGTCATTGGTCATTTCTCAGTCATCCCTATTTTTCATCCAAAAGCAGAAGCAACCAGAGGCTAGTATAAGGCTGAATGTTGACTGTGTGAGATTTGATTGTGCTTTTGGAGTAAAAATCCAGTATTTTATTGAGGATTGCAAGGCTGTATGCCACTAACATATGAATAAGTTCAGATTACTTGGTGAATACACCCTAAGACATTCCAACTACAGCACTGTACTATAATAATCAAGGTTGAATGCTTTCCCTTGAAAGCAGCTATCTAATTCAGATCTCTACTTTCAAGAGGGAAAATAATAACAATGTTGATAGGCGGGTCTATAACAGCTTCACCCTGAACAGCTGCTTGTGAAAGTAGTAGAAAGAGTCAGTGTGTAGGTTTTTGAAAAGCCTGTGAAACTGTCACATACAATAACTTAAACAAACTAGGTGAAAGAGTGAGATGCTGTTTAGTTTTAATCAAGCGGCAACTTCCGGGGCCGAAAAACGAAGCCAACGTAGTGCCGAATGGCCACTTGAGGCTGGTTCCAAAAGCGAGTCAATTCCCATAGAGCCTCATGTTAAAATGCCCAACTTTACAGCAGAAATAAACATGTTTACAGCCTGGTACAAAAAACAGTTTTGGTCTGTTTTTCCCCTTCATGACAACTGTGAGGGGGGTGAATTTTTTTTTTATAACTCACCTGTTTAAATTATATTAAGGCTTAAAGTTATGCATAATTAAGGACGTGGCTGCTTTGAGTGACAGGTGGGTGCCCTATCAAGTGGCTTGTCGCTAGCTGGTACATCAACCAGGCTTCATTCGGCCCGCCTCAGCTCTACCTCTTTGCCTGTTTTTGGAGTCAGACACTGCCAAGATGGCGACTGCCGGAGCCACCGGGAGCCGCCCACCTTGAGCTTCACAACGTCAGAAACACTTTTATTTTACAATCTATGGTTTTAATGTAGAATTAAATAAAAACTTTGTTGCGATATTTCGAGATTTTTTTGCAATTTCTGTGTTTCCACTCAGATTTTTTATACAAAAATTGAAAATGCGCATAAAAACTGGTGGATGGAAACCCAGCTAGTGACAGTCTGTTGATCAGTTGGTCCACCACAACAACTATTGGATGGATTGCCATGAAATTATGTACAGATATTTGTGGTTCCCATGAATCCCATTGACTTTGACGATCCCCTGGCCTTAATCTCTAGCGGCACCATTTGGCTTTGAATGGATTGCCATGAAATGTGGTACAGACATTCATGTCCTCGTCAGGATGAATTGTAATGACTTTGGTTATGCCCTAACTTTTCATCTAGCGCCATCATCAGGTCAAAGTTTCAATTTGTTCAATACTTTGGTTTATGACCAAATACCCGCAAATCTAGTGACTACAGAAGTGATTAAAAAGTTAATTGAAAAAGTTTTTAGCAGTGAATCCTTTGCGATTTGATATAGTTTTTGTAGCTTGACCCATACTAGGGACTAATAGTCAGGATTTCTTGGCCTCTGCTATGTTAATTTTGACAATAATTTTTTTAATGTGCCTTTAACAAGCCTCCCAACTTTGATAAAGTGTAATACTAAATTGCTGGAGCGCCCCTTTAAGTTACTTCTTATGTACTTTTTCTACAGTTTAAGCATGTTACACTTGTGTGTGTATATGTTAATCTTATTATAACCCAACACTTGGCATCAGTGTAATATCAATTTTTTATTTTTAATTTGAAAAATAACTTACATAAATCTCTGTACTCAACCATACTTAACCAAGACATAGCCTTGGCATTAACACATTGCACCAAAAAGAGAAAATTAAAAGGCATTCAAAAGGATAAATAACATGTCTTTGTCATCATGAGAGGCATTTTTCCTGTTCCAAAAGAGTCTATCAATCTAATCATGGTAGCTTGTTTATTCAAATTCTGACATCTAAAGGTATGTACAATGAAAATTAAAATGAAAATATATACTGTAGCTTGTTACAGCGACAAGGTTTTCTTGGACATTAAAACGTATTATCGTCATATGGAAAAGGAAAAATGCCTCAGTTCAATTTCATTCAGACATACTGCAACTATAAGATTCATATACTTCCCATACATGAGAAGCATTTATAATTACTAAAAATAGAAAATAAAAAATAAACTGGTCTTGGCTTTTAAATAAAACTAACAAAAATATAGTAAATTAATTTCATTTTCATTAAAACAAGAAAAAAACATTTTCTGTGGCAATATCCCTTGTTATTTGAACTTGTGATTAGCTCATATTCACAAACAGTGCCTGTAAAATTGAACCACAGCAACATACATCTCTTGCATGTTTGCTGCCTCTTGATTAGGTATAGACCTCTTGCTGTACCGATACAGATTATTTTTGCATGTCCGTCAACAATACTGAAATAAAATACACTTGCAATCACAACTGTTTTGTCAACCTCCATTAAATATAAAATATTTTCCTTGTCACTTTTTTTTCTCAAAAACCTGAAAGAAAATATGATCTTGGGGGTGGAATGTTTTTGTTAAAACTTCAATAATTGGCCGTGGAAGACCAAGAACCAATTTGCTGAGTTCAATTTAAGGTGAGGGAGAAAAGTAATGAAGTTGACATGCACTGTACAAGAAACTGCAAAAATTCCAAATATCATCTTTATCAAAACATGCTGAGTTACTTTAAGGTGTGCCCAAGCCATGTTGCAGAAAATCCGTTTCAACATGCTTGTTAAACAAATCAAATCCAAAATAAAATACATATTGAAACAATACAGAACTGTAAAATAACCAACAGTCCTAAAATCTGGACAATATCAGGGGACTGAACAATGGAAGTAATGAATAGTACAATGAGAAGTACCCTGGGACAAGGAAGAAAAAGAGAAACATGTACAATTTGCACATAATGTTTATCTTTATAAGGCGTGAGCCTTTTACAATGAAATAAATAATTTACATTTATTTTCATTATCACTTTTTGTCACATAAACATTTTCTGTTAAATAACTCCAAAAGTTTCCTTTAAGTTTCCCTTATCTGCATGTCTGCAAAACACAGACTCATGAATGGTCTAAAGAATGATAAACAATGTCTTTTTTTTTTTAAATCACATTGTTGCATTCACTCCCCTTGAAAACCATGCACTAGTGAAATTTATCTTTAAAAATAATATAAATTGTTGAAAATGGCTGATCTGTTTTATTTATTTTTCTTCATCTTTTTTTTGCAAGTTGCAGCCTCAAGAAAATAATTTTCTTTTTTTTTTTAATTCAGCTAAATTTGTGTCCATGCAAATGAACTAAAAAGGAAAAAAAAATATTTTTTTCTCATTTAATTTTCATACAATATATCAACAGAGAAAGAAAGATGGTAGATTGTACATCTTTTCATGGGGTTTGGATCTTTACTGTATATTCTGGAGTGTTGATTGGTAGCCACTTCAATATTGCCTCTGATTAATTCTGAAGTCTTTCTGGTGATTACCAGTATGGTGTGATTCAGTACATAAACCTAGAGTATGCAGGGCATTTCTTTTGGGGTTTGGGGGAGCGTGGATATAAGCTGGGACACACCTCACCCAAAGTGATGGTCTCCAAAACTCCATCTACACAGCTAGGTCTGTTGGCGTGGCGTGACCAAGCATCTGGTTAGAAACACTGTCACCTCCTTCAGATACAAGTACATTGACATTAAAAGAAAAAAAAATAAAACAAATGAAAACAGAAAAAAAAAATAAATCAAAGCAAAACATTTATTTTTCATTCGAAAAGGGCTTCTGTAGAACTCGTTTAGCGGTTCCCAGCACTGACCCCCATGGCTTCGAATTGGATGAAAACCTGGAACTGACGGATTCCTCGTGCTAAGGAGTTCATTCCAGCTTCCTCCAAACAACAACAACAACAACACCCGGCAATCCTGGCCGCCAGGCGCTTGCAACACGCTCCGCCATGTGCACAATGTGCGCAACGTTTTTGCTTAAAACACAGGATCACTTTGCACCCCTAGAAACAGGCTCAGAAGACACAACATCAAGCATGCAGTGTAACCGGGGGGCGTGTCCTGTAATCGCAACACTGGCTGCTACAACAACGCTATCAGTCCACACGCTGCTATGATCGAGAGAAACTGTCCAGTGAGGATTGGGAAGCTCTTCTTGTCAGTGGAGCCAGAGTAGGGTCCACCAGTGAGGAAGGAGGAAAGAGCTTGAACCAGCCAATCACCATGTTGGACAGGTCTAGCTCATCTAACAGTATCTGAACTGCGCCCATGAATGATTTATGGTCCATACGTCCATAGTCACCCCAAACGATGACCTGCAGAGAAGAACACAGATAATTAAATTCATCAAAAGGATGAGACAGTTTAAACAGTGAGAAATTAAGTTGTTTTAGTAAGATTGATTCTGAGTTACCGCTTGAATTACTGTGAGCCCTTTCTCACCTGTAAAACCTTCCCTCCCGGACTCTCCTCAAATGGCAGTTGCTGCTGGTAAAGAGGATCCAAGGTTTTTCTTGCTACTTTTGTTTTCTTTTTGGCTATGCAGACTCCGTTTTCCAAAAGGTAGACCTTTACATATGGTGCTGAGAAGAGAAGAGAGGGGGAAGGAGGAGAAGCGAGAAAATGTTACAATATTCTTATCCCAAAACTTTCCCAAAGAAATATGATAATAACAGTGTGAGGGCTTAAATTACCTGGCAGTGCCTTGGAACTTGATTTTCCCACAAGGCCACGGGCTCTGATGATCTCCACCTCCAGTGCTCCTTTCTTCTCCACCATACCAATCTGGATGTCACCTGAATAACAAAAATAGCCAACTTTTAGCACACTACTGACTTAATATTTATTAATTTATAAGGTATAAGTATATATAAGTTAGTAAGGTATGAGTATATTCAGTATATAAGGAATACAATCACATATGACTTACGATTAACCTTGCCTCACTAACATTTTCAATTCTAAGTGCAAAGAGCCACTCCAAGGATTACTAAGCTACCATGTAAATGTATCGAATAAAGCGATTCTTGTTCTCACCCATAGGTGGAGTAGCCAACGTCTGTCGTCCGACCAGCTGGGCGGGGCCGAGACCATCCAGGAAGTCACTGAACTGGGCATCTGAGGAGAGCCTCACACCAGGGAAGATGAGACTGAAACAGAGAACGACACACTGGTTACCACGGCGATGAAAGGTACAGTTCTGTTGATATAAAACAAAGCTGTAGCTGAGTAACGGCTGTAGCCTATTAAGTCATTAGTGAAACCTAATATATCGAATCAAGTTTTGAATTGTTTGCTGTGTGTGTACAAACTGCTCCCAGTAAAAGACCTCTGTAGGAGCTTTTTGAGTCCTTGTGTCCTTACTTTCCCTCGGAGCTGTAGCTGTTCATGCTGCCATCCGTGGACTCCCGGCTGGCCTGCCGAGTCATCCTGCTCCTCATCTCCACCGCCAGGCCCGTCTCTGTGCTCCGCTGGATCGTGCTGCGTAACTTCTTACCTCCCGCTTCTGCACACAGAATGACACACGCAAAGAAAGAGAGAGAGGGAGGGAGAGAAAGAGTGATAGAGACTGTTAATCCACGACAATGAATCATTTTGCGACGCATACAGCGAGGTGCGCTAACATGGATTATTACTGACATACCCGTGCTTTCATTGGCTCGTAGAAAAATCATTCCAGAGGGAAAACAAAACACAAAGACAGCTCTGTGAATGGAATTAATCTCTATACCAAGACATGAGTATATCTTATTCTGGGAAGGATCATGGCAATTTCACTGTGACAGTCAATCAAGGTCACTAATTCAACGAGCTCTACAGAATTATGGCTCTTTGTGTATCTGTTGAACAGCAACATGTACAGCCCTCCTCTGGTCCATGCTACCGACTGCCTACGGGGGGGGGCTTGTGGGAGCCGTAGTGAGTCCACGCTCCACCTATAAACATCCGGCGTCTGCCCTCCATCCTAACTGATCCAAGACGACAGCTGACTCCCCCCATTAGCCCCGCCACTGCTCATCTCCACCCAGCCTCCCTGACAGCCTGCGTGTGGGGCCACGTGGCTCCGCCTGTGGCAGATGTACACATACCAACACAAAAGTAGGAATGCTCCACCGCTAGACACACGCCTGGTAACCAGCACACACACACACACACACACACACACACACACACAACACACAACACACAACACATACACACACAGCATCACTACTATGTTTCATTTTATATCACATTAAGAAAGAGGCTAGCAAATTCTCCTTCATTCTGAGCACAGAGAGAGTCATCACAACATACAGCAAAGACGCTGCTTCTGTTTGTATTGGATACTTAACTTGATATTTAGCCACTGAGGTAGCCAACTGGTATGTTAGTACCTGAAATATATCCATAACCTCTAAGTTTAAACATGAAATCTTGCATGGCTATTGTCAAAGACTTATCACCCGAGCATTATTAAATGTTGTTGCACATATTATAGTTATGGAATTTCTTTTTTCTTATCTGTAATCAAATGAATGCAATGAGGGCATCGTGTTATTTCCCAGAGGTCAGATAATCGCTGCAAAGCCAGAGGAAAGTAATAACAGAGTTATCGTCAGTTCACTTTGCAACTCCCAGGTGCAAAGTGATGACAAACAATCAGCTATCCATAGACCTTGTGCCATTTTCACATAATAATTTCCCAGTTTGTATGGACGCAGCATTCCTACTGCAGCATCATCATGGGCCCTCTGTGGTGCCTGCTGTCTTCACTCTGCCTCCTCTCTCCTTCCTTGTCTCATCAGAGGACGGGCTGAGGACAAGAGAGGTGATCCTGCGTGCTATCGCACACAGACATAAACAGACATGAAGCATTTCAGCCTTGAAATCTCAGCTATTCAGCTGGCTTCCGCCTCCTCTTCCTGCTCTTCAGCCACAGAGGTCGTCTCTGACGTCTGCAGCAAACCGCAGCTCATAGATCTCCTTTGCCAAGCTGTGGCCAGTCGGGTGTTATCAATCAACAATAAAAACACACCATGTTCAAGCAAGGCAAATCTGTTTTACGGCTTTTTGCAAAAATTATGCGATGCATGTGTTAGCATTTATACTGCTGATTAAAATCACAAATATGCAGCTCTTACTATTCTTACTATATCAACGAATGGGCGATCTTATAACATAATAACTCACTCTCACTGCAAATTGTAATAGATTGATCCATGAACACACCATGGCATAGACTTTAAAGACCATGACTCTGTAATGCTGTTCACATACATACATATCACACACATATGTATCTACTTTAGAGACAAAATATGCACACAACTGCATTCAGAGTAATGGCAGATGTGGTAAATGTGTAAAAGACAGGAGCATTATCAACACTGGTTGGAAAATATGGCACCCTCTTAAACAGTAAAGTATCTGTGAAGCATGAAGCAGCAGTGGCCTAAAAAATTGATAAACTGGCTCGTCACCAGAAGGTCACTGCCCTCAAATCTCGGCCTTGCCAGACAGGAAAAGACAATGTCAGAATCTAGTGGAGCTGATCGGTGGCCAACAGTGGAAGTGTGAGTACGTGTGTGTGTGAAGCTCTAGCTAAAAAAAGTGTGATCAGGCAAAAATATTTAGAGGTAATAAAAGTAAAGGTATAAAAGAGTAAATTGTAAAATTGTAAATTAAACTTCTGCATTTCTCTGTAAATAAATCCCACGCCACTAGAACAGGAACTGATGAGAGCATCTTGGGAGGCATAAATATAAACACATACAGTAGGCATCATCACTACTGTTCAGGAAATTTGAAGTGACGGTCAGAACAATGTTGTATTCCTAAGCTAAATAAATGCTACCACCCACAAACTACTAAATAATGATTCATTCCAGTTACTAAATCCTTTATTGAGTCAGATTTAAAATCATCAAGAAGAAATAAGATAGTGGTTAGACTAGCGTGAGTAGAATCAGCAAACAGGTTCCTATAACCATGCATGTTACCACCACCACCACTGACGGCAGTAGCAACAACAGTTGCAGTAAGTGTATTTCACAACACATTGATAGCCTGGATGATAAATTGACTGCTAATGAGATGCAGGCATAGGAATCAACTATCAATAATGATATTACCAGAGTACACAAAGCTCAAGCATCATATTATTATCCAAATCGAACTACACCGTCATCCTAATTAAACTGATTACATCTCTCAACCTGCCCTAATTTCCCCTTCAATCAATAACCCTGCATCTTCCCACTAATCCTAAATCCATCACCTCCTTCTCTGCCATCCCTCAGTTTAAACAGCGCTGCTGCCCCCCAGCCAGCAGCTGCTGTTGTGACATTTCCCCGGATGTCATCTTACCTCCATCCTCCTCATCGAAGGAGTTCATGCAAGGGAAATAGACAGCCAGCGCTTCAAATGATGCAGACAGGCTCATCTTGCTCTGGGAGCGCTGGATACGCATACCAGGAGCCGCAGCAGAGGTATCGTGGCCCTGCCTGCCCATGGTGACCGGCAGCTGTGCTTCTCAATGCGGTGAATCAAATGCACTAGACGTCAGCTTTGCCTTCTCTAGCTGATCTTACTGGTAAAGGTTTAAAAATCAACTCAAATCTAATCTGTTTGATAAATTCCTAAGACCAGTACTAGAAGACTCTATGCTGTAGGAGATCAGGTCTGTGCTATCATCTAGTTTGCTCCTAGATGCTCTGTAGACTGCATCTTAGGGAGAGCTTCAGAAAAACGTTGCTTCAGTAGCTGAGTCTTGTGCTGTCTGGGTCTGACGTTCCTGCTGCACCTCTTTCTTCAGGGGGGGAGGGGAGAGAGCTGCATTGTGCTCCACCAATCAGAGAGCCAGGCTGCTCAGGCGCACCTCGGCTGGCTCTGCGGGTGAACAAGCTCTACCCAGAGATACTGAGCCCCCTTCCCCAGTCCGTTTCTCACCATTTTTTTTTTATTACTTCTTTTATCATTTGCTTTCTCTTTTTTCTCCCTCTGCTTGTTGTGTGCTATTCATCACTGTTATTATGCTTTTCTCTCCATCCCCTGTCCCACCATCCCTCCCTCTCCCCATCTTATCCAGAGGCCAGTGAAAACAAGTTGTCATTAACAACAGCCAACAGCCCTGCTCCTCTATGAGAGGGCATCAGCCACATGGCCATCACTCAAAGTTCACGTGCCAAACTCTACTTTATTTTTCTCTCATCCATAACTACCAGACCACAGCTGTGTTGTGTTGGGAAGGAATTCACTGTGCTTTTGCTGGCTGTTTTCATAGTGAGTGCTGAGAATGAGAAATCCAGTGGATGATCATATTCACATGTTCAACCTGAAAACGTCTATTTTCCTTCCACTTCCTCTATGACACAGCTATGTTGTTTTACCAGAAATTCAGTTCCCCTTGATCAATCACAAGCCACACTGTCAAACAATCAGCCAAGCTCTTTGTTTGAATTAGGGTCAAACTTACCTAAACATGAACCTTTTTTCAGTCTATTTCTACCATTTGTGAACACCGGAGGCCAACCTATTTCAAACAGTCCAGAGCAGAAAGACACAACAGTGGTGCTAAGAGAAAAGATTTCTTACAGGTGGTCCCTGAAATACTGATAAATCTGCTACTGGCATGTTGTGTGAGGGGTAACACATAAAGCAAATGCATGGCTTTAAACTAAACTTCAGCCAGCTCACAGTCACTACTGCAGATTGGTAAAAAATGAAATCAAACTGTGCTGCTTTGACACATTGCCATTACCAACTGTGGCGCTTTTGTTCTGAACACGTATCTGGCAGAATAGACACAGCACAAGACAATTATGGTGCTTCTCTGCTCCATCACAAATATAGCAAGCTCCCTGTTGTGTTATGGCTGAGGCAAAAGTTCCTTTCTAAGAGACACTGCAACCTACTTCCATGCAGAAGCCTCTTAATGCATGGCATCCATTTGCAGGTTTCATCTAGGTCAGTGCAGCCAAAAACAACACTTCACATTTACAGCTAGGGGGAAATTGGACAAACACACACAATTACAATACAACCAACTAGGTCATTTTTAATGGGCCCTTTAGGAGTCTTTCTTTATGAAAGGATATAATTTAGGGCTCCTGGTAACTCAGACAGTGACATTAACCTACAGATTGTGTATATTTTAATGAATCAAACACAAATGTAGCTCATCTAAAGGAGAAGTGCTGTCTTTGAGAGAATCATGTGTATTTTGTAGGTTTTTAGCCATATTAGCTGCGTGGCTCTAAGGATGGCAAAGTTGTTCTGACGGTTGGTCCACCACTTTAGTTCTATTTAGTACTATTAGGTTTGTTTGCCATGGAATTTTGTACAGACATTCATGGTCCCTCAGAAGATGAAGCCAACTGACTTTGGTGAGCTCCACCAGCAGGTTGGCATTTTTGGTTTTTAGTGCCATGTCTTTACAACTATTGGACGGATTGCTACTAAATTTGACATCCATGGTGCCTAAAGAATGGATCCTAATGACATTGGTGATCTCCTGGATGTAGAACACTGTGCGTTCACTTTAGTATATGTATACTATATTATGCTAGGCTTTCCAAATAAAGGGGAAGCAATTTTTTGTCAAATGGCTGTGAGACTAAAACTAAAACCCTGCTAGCAGAATATTGGTAACACACACATCAGGAGTGCCAATGTGGTCTTAACATATGGTAGCAACAGGAGATTCTAGTATTTTCACTGTTTTCAGTTCTTTGCTCTTCACTCAGCTCCAGTAGAAGCTGAAACCTGAACACTATCCCCTCTATAGCAGCAGGAGGTAACTGATGTGATTCTAAAAGTACAGGTCCTACAAGTATGGCCTGATAATCTGGTGTCTCTAACAGAATTTCTATTTCTTGATATTTCTTGATGGATGTATTGATGATATATCAATTACAAACATTTGTGATAGCGAAAGATTACTAAGACCACAGATTGTGTAGTTATCAGAAGTATTATTAGAATTAAATTGGTTGATGCTGTGAGGTAGCACAAAGCCAGCCTACAACATGGAATTATCACAGAAGCTGATCAAATTAATTAGCAAAAGAAAAGACATGATTATTTTTCACATCTTTTCCCATGAACTGCTTTGAAGGAAAAGGCAGTTGGCTGCTTGGCCATAATAAATACTGATAATAACCCAAAACACGGCAGAAAATGGCAATTTAGCTCTCCTCTCTTAAAGTCACGGCTAATGCGTCATTGCACACGTGGCGACAGTAGATGGCACATTTGGCACGTGCTGCTTGTTTCAACTTTTGCACCTTTGACACAGTTTATTCTTACCCATCCAGCCACTGCACAATGGCAGACAGAAAGGAAGAAAGAGACATCTCACCATTTTTCACTGTCATACACCCACTACACATGACACCCCAACACCTGAAGGGAAAAAATTAGGTTAATTACAGTCTTTGCAAATCTGTTCAACACAGCACATGGATGTGTGTGTCCATCCATCCATCCATTTTCTACCGCTTGGTCCCCGTTATTGACTGGAGCCTATCCCAGTGACTTCTGGCCTTAGGCAGGGCACATAGTTTGCAACTCAAGGACAGACAACCATTCACTCACACATTCATTCAATACTGGCAATTTAGAGTTATCAATTAACCTACACAGGAAGGAGAACCCGGACTTTCAATTCCCAGATAATTCTGAAAATAGTTTGCACCTCACATGAAAAAACATTTAATTGCCAGATAATACTCTACATTATTGACAAAATAAAAGCCTATTTATTAAAGATTAGAGCATTTCAAACACGTTCAAAATTGTGCCTGAAGAAAAGCAAGAATCTAGGTTTCTTCATAAGTGCATGATTGTTAACTACTTACTGTACTTCAAACATCTCTTTATAGAAAATGTGTCACTTTAGTTACAAAGATCAGCTTGTTTATAACAGGGGATTACTAGTGAGATGATGTTTTAAGGGAAGTTCATAAATCACTATCAGAAAGTTGTTTTCTTAAACTTTTTTAAATCTCCATTTTAGGCCATGAGGGTTTTCTCTGATTTCACAACAGCATGACTAGTACAGATTAACATTAAAGCACACTGTGCAACATATCTGGTCTCACTCCAAACTATGACAAACCTATTTGACACTGACCACACAACTGGAAATCACAAGCACCTCAGAAGGCAGGAACCTGAAGAATATTGCCAATTCTACTACAACAACAAAGAGTGTAATATCCCAGAAGTCATATGTAAGGGCTGTCTGGCAGGTGGCAGGGATCACAGGCGGAAGCCTTTCGAAGTCTTTCTGATTGATGAGGCCAGGCCAAGCGTCAGAGAACGACTCTGGCCCTACAAACTGTAAACACAGCTTAATGGAGGGCTCTAACTCTGGCACTCACATGCACAGATGTAGGCAAACACACACATATCAGCACTTAAATGTGCACACATCAGGGCACACACCAGGACATGTGCAAAGGTAGGCAAAAACGCTCTCTCTTCTCTCAGTTTACATTCCCTGCAGCCTACCTTGACGCAGGCCAGTCCTGCAGTCTGGAAGTGCAGTTTCCCATCTTGTGTATTGTGCGCATTATAAAGGGAAATAGCTTTGATTACAAAATAAGGTACGATATTATGTTTGAGCTTACTACTCTGTTTCAGTCTCATTTTACAGCGCATTAAAGCTGCATTCATAGATTTCTGACCATTAAATCTGAGACACACAATCCTAACAACCGCCTTATAAAGTTGTTATGGCTAACGTGTAAGCAAACACTAACCTACTTCCACACCTAGCACAAACGAAGCAACGTTAGCATTAATTTAGAGTCATGTTTGTGTCCACCTGAAGAATGTAAGTCTAAAATTCACTTTTTAAGCTCTGGTTTGGTCTCCACCAACTCCAGAGAATAATATAATATAAAATATTGGGGTCTTTAGCTTGTTAGATGTTCCACTGTCTTCACTGGCTAGTTGCTAACTTTGTCTGTATACGGTTTAGTACTAAGAAAGCAGTGTACAGTCCAGCTATGAGACGATTTTGCTGGAAAATGCTGTGTATGGAGGTTAATGAGAGCAGTGAAACTTGTAAAACAAAAAAGAAAACAGCTTAAAGAGGTTAAAAAGCTCCATGCAGCTGCAGAGTTGGGTGCTAATTCTCTGTTTGTCACTACAAATGACATCTTCTTCCAGAGGCATCTTTTGATTCAGCGTAGTAGATTCAGTAATATAAAAATATGAATCGATACAGCTTTAAATCTTGTACGTTCTGTTAATGCAGAAATTAGAATCATTCTTGACGATATAACAGCTCATGTTTCATATATAATAAAAGACTTCACACCCAAACATGTACATACTCTGTGTCCTGCCATTCACTTCACACCTTCACTGAAAAGGTTCACATCTTCATTGGAAGGTGCGAGGTAAGAGGGGCATATTTGAAATGTGAAATGCATGAGGTGTAGCAGTTGGAACAGTCCATCCCCTGGCTGCCTCCCTCCACTCAGTGGTGCAAACACTGAAAGTAGAACAGATGGAGAGCTAACGAGAGAAAGGGGATCTAAATACTGACCTTGTACCGTCTGTGTACATGAAAACTGCCTATAAAAAGTGCTGACATCGGTCCAGCTTATTTTTATGTCTTACAGTCACAACAAACTAGTGTTAAATGTAAAACTTCTCTTGCGTGGGAAAATTGCAACACAAACATGTCACCACGGCATGAATACTTCTCATACTGAAAGAGGAAATAAGCGCGTTTTTAACCATTTTTTATGAAGAGCAGAAACATCATGCTCACGCTTCATGACTAAACCGACCACAGTATTTTGAAGTGCATAAGTGCATGTCTCATCGGCTTCCTCTTTGACTGACAGCGACAGAGTGGTGCTGTCAGCGTTTAAAGACTAAACAATCACGAGAGGAAGTCATATTTTTTTTTGCCGCATTTAAAAATCTAAAAATGCAGGATGGAAGTTCATTTTTAGTCCAGTGCAGATGGGTGTCAAGAATGTACTGTACTGAAATGTGGGCCATGACTAGACAAGTGTGTCCTAAACTCTGTCCAAGCCTCAGACTCAGGCAAAGGAGACATATGGCTGTGGAGCATGAGCCACACTGTAGGCAACAGCTTTTAAGCTGAGCTCATGGAGATAGATGCATAATATTCTTAAAGTGGTTTTCCACCCAAAAATATATCTTTTTAGTATTAAACTGTAACTGTAAGCTTGAAAGGTGGCAGTAAGATGTTTCATCCTTCATGTGGTCATAATGACTTGAATGAATTTCAATAGTTTCACGGTTTGTGTTAAATGGAATATCACAGAATATGATTTTGAATTTTAACACTGTGCTGAAAAATAAAGACACTGTGAAGAGGATGTTGTATGCTCTCGGCTGTTCAGGAGTAAATCAGTTAAGTACACTTCCCTTTAAATAGCAACAGTATAAAAAAAATAGTGTTTTTGGTCAAGTGGCAATGAGTTTACAGCAACATCAGCAGAGATTTGTACCTCCACTCACATGAGCTCATGTGTCCACTTAATTTCCACAGCTTGCTGGGTTACTGTACATGTATACCCAGGCTTCAAGTCAATAGAACTTTATGTTTTCCTTGGATCACAGCTAAATTATGCTCCGGCATAATTACCACAACATAGAAAAAACCTCTTCAAAACAGGAACATCGGTTGATTTCTGGGATAATGTAAGGTACACTGTCTGCTAGGAGAGACACTGTGTGCAATTTATTTAGTCCACCGACTCCAATGTTCACATCACAGCTCATGAATAAACATAAAGTCATCTGTGATTCTAATACAACACTTTCAATAGAGCTATTTCAGTTATAGACTGAGTAATCTTAATAAGAAGAAAAAAAGTACTTAACTTCTGTGCACATTGAAATACCTAAAGAGAGTAATATCATAAATAAATGAGTAGGGGGAAATAAATTGTCTCTGATTTTTAAAGACTACTAAGACACATCAGGGGAGAAAAAAACGAGTTCATCTTTTACCTTATTTCAACTTCATGTAACTAAAAGGCTTATAATACTTATTCATCTACATTATTAAAAAATGCAGTCCAAAATTGTCTTTTTTATTGTGTTTAATGCTGACCTAATGTGTTTAGGTTCTGCTCCAGGAGCACAGTACCTGGGAGAAAATGTACAGTGGCCATAGAAACAGAAACCCTACCATTGCAGAACTAGGGCCCTTGCTTGCATGTACATGACATATAGAGTAAACAGGTACATGCAGTCGCATCCTACAGTGGGCTTTAAGTGTTATACATGAGACTTAGGCATTAATGCCAGCAGTGTGAGTTTGAGTATCAACAATACCATGTTCTTTTGCTGGGCTTTTTAAAGGTGGCAGTTGTACAATGAATAGACCAGAACACACGGGCACTTCATCAAAACGATTGCTGTGTAGGAGGCGGCCCTTGGTAATAAACAGAGATGTCAGATTGCTCAGACCATTACAAGAAAATGCCAAATGCCAGTCCTCAGTGTGACAGTTAACATCATAATATAATTGTGGGATACAACAACCAATTTTGGAAAATTGCTGCAGTCAACGGCAGTGGGCCAGTAAAACATCATCAACAGATGAGTTCTAACTGCACCACCACTGGATGCAGTACAACAGAAAAATAAACAGTGGTTACAGCTGTAAATACAGGTGAAGTAATGGTTTAGGGGCTGGTCAGGTGGGTTTATTAGATCAAAGTCTGATGCCACAGCAAACCATCAATGGCAGAGATAGTTCATCCATCCATGGTTATCAGTTAGATGAGCATTGCCACCTAGATAATGCTCCCTGTCAGTGAAAGAATCTTTCAGGAATAGTTCATGATGCATTCAGATGAAATGGAAGTAATGACCAATAGTCCCTGATATTAAATCAGTTGAAAAACGAGCAGAAGAATTTGTAAAAGAGAGAGATGTCTGCACATTGCAGTTTTAACAGCTCCTACAGTGCATCTACACATATTCAGGTCAGTGCAGAGATGGCTCATCTGAGAGCTCAGGCTGATTACCAGCCATGAGTCCTTGTGAGGAAATTGTGATAATAGAGATGGAGAGAGAAAACTAAAGGAGAGTGAAAGACAGAAAGGGAGAGATACTGTAGAGCTGGTGGAAGAAATGAAAATGAGAAGAGAAGGGATATAATGATAGCGTAATACAAATGTCAGTTAGGAGGGAATAAGAGAATAAGTGTGGTAGAAAGAGGAATGGGGAGAAAGCAGTGGGGCGCTGGTGTCCCTCAACCTCGGTTGTACCTGTGCTGCTGTGTTCCTTTCATGCATCATCCTGAGGGTAGCATGTCTGCTGCGGCCCCGAGGAGATTAATTAGCCTCCTCAGCTAGTGGAGGAGCTGCTGAGATAGGCACCCAACTCAACTCGGAAGATAAATTACCTCGGCTGAAAGCTCAAAGTTCAGCTATTTTACCACATACAAAACATTCTCTCTGAGAACTTTGGAGGTCCAAAACTACATCAGTATCTGGTGTAGGTGAGAGAGGAGTGAGAAAGGGAGTGGGGCAGCCAGTGCATTGTTCTCTCTTCTGTATACATTTGGCTATTTTGAGCATAGTGAGTTAGGTGGTATACATACTCCCTAATTTGAGAGAACATTTAATTCTTAGTAAAGTTTTGAATTTATCAATGAACATACTGTAGAACCTGGGATCATATTACTTGTCAGAAGGTCCTGGATTTTTGAGGTATGAAATAACTGCACAACATACTGTATGTATGTATTCATCATAAACAGTTGCCTAGCAGTGTGAGTGAGGTGTCAGGTAGTGCATCTACACTTAATCAAATGTCATCAAATCTTGTCTTCTCTAAGAAGCAAAAGACAATGTTTTGACAGGTTGCTAACAGGTTACGCTTAGAGCTAATGATATGGTGTCATGCGACACCTCCATTTGAGTGAGCGATATGTCACATTTTAATCCATACATGCCACATTTTAACAGATACATTTTCAGCGGAGAGGGTTTCACATCTGGTCCAAAAAGTGAGCTTCTTTCAGGGTCAGGTAGAGGAAAGTAGGACGTAAGAAGAATCAAACTAGAATATTCATGGCTGCACCCAGGGGAACAGGAAACTCGATGTTACAGACAATGTATTACAGCACATACTCAGAATTCTCCCCACTGATTCCATCTTTTGCTTATTTATATATCACTGTGGGCAGCCTCGTCTGTTTTTGCCTATTAAGGCCTAATTTCCTGTATTTCCTGTTTCCTGCACTGTTCACCTCCTCAGCCTTAATAGTCAGAGGCTGGTGCTGTGTTGTAAAGCTTGCCATTGATTAAGTTTCTGGGACACCATCAGGACTTTTAGACAGAGGCCATTATGGGGTAAAATTATTGAATTGGATTATCAGGTAGAAGGCTACTAGCTGTGTTGTAAAAGTGGTAGAAAAAATTGCTTAATAATTCTGCAATATTGTGAAAGAGAGAGGGTCCTCCCATCCTATAATTCATAATGCAAAAAGAGAGACGAAATGCTTCATAAGACTGAAAGAGCTGCCTTTCACATATGCATATTGGACAAATGCAAAGAGAATCGGTATTGTTCCTACAAATGGAACTCAAATAATCCTGAACAATTCACATACAGGCATGGAGCAGAGTGCAAGCAGGAGGCTCACTTTAAGTTTGGCTTAATGCCCACGCAACAAATCTGTCTCTGCATTACAATCCCAAAACGCTGCTGGAAGAAGTCAAATAATCCCTTTGTCTTCACTTCATAAACATGTACCCATATCATTTGTGTCTCATGTTCTACCAACACACACATAAGGATGCCCATGCACAGCGCGGGCATAGGGTGATATGATACACATTTCTAATGACTATAGAGCAGTAATGCATATCAGTTCATAAACAAATGTTTTATACAATTTAAGTTTCAAAACATTCAAAAAAGGTTTTATGTTTTTTGTTGGTAGAATATTTTGATGTTTTGTTTTGATGTTGATGATTTAACAATACCTTAAGGATGCACAAAAGGTTTTTTGTGTTTGTGATAATAGAACTGAACTGAAAAGGTGAACAGCAGGTCAATGCTGTAAACTGCTGACAACATCTTCATCAGCATACTTTTTATGACAGCCTCCCCCATTGAGAATATGTAGCACAGATAGTAAATGCACTGGAATTAATAGACAGAGATAAATATGAAGAAATGCACAAATTAATGCATGGAGATCGATTTTCAAGAAGCTTGCACGATCTGAGTGTTACTATGTGCTTTTAGCTGAGTCAGGCTGTGTAGCAGCAGTTTGGTTGGGGGTATTGGGAATAAAGCAGCTCTCTATTGAGCTTAAAACATAATGTACCAGAGGACTGCTGACTGGTGGATGGGACAATCGAGCATAATAAATCAACTGGATGTTTCAGCTTGCTCATGGTAACCAGTTTAACACTAATAAAGCCCCTAAATGAGCACATGCATAAGCTTAACATTATTTTCAATTTCAAACTCTCAAATAAACTCAGCACTGACTGTGAAACTTTTCTGTTGCTCGACAACCACATTGTTAATCATTTTATTTCTTCTTGGAAAAATAACATCTCATTTATTAGTGATTAAAAAGTACATTTCATTCCTTGAACAAATAGCTGCTTTCTTTATCACACGTGTGTTACTTTGCTTTGCCTTGTGCCAAACCGCCTCATTAAACAGTGTCCTCTTTTTTTTGTGTATGATTAATCAAAGCCACATGAACTCAATAATGAATCAGTCTCAGTGAGAGTCTCCATTCTCCATCCAAGAAACATGTCCTGGTATCGTTTTGCTGTTCACTGCTAGATTTTCACCAACGGCTGTTACCTGCTGGATGCTATGCTGAATGCACATGTAGCAGGACTCGTAAAGTCTACACTCTCTTGTCCATTGTTTGCTTTGTACTGCCCCCCTTGCACTCAGTCTCAGGTCCTGTTATGGAATTATGGACTTATACACAAGGTAAGCCTTCACTGCAGTTAGCAAATGAAGCAGTTGTGACTGTTCATACACTCCACAAACATTTATTCAGACACAGTGATACATTTGTGTTTCCTGAAAACTCAAGTTCCTTCCTTGAGGACTGAGAGGACAAACCCAGTAGTTCCTAGAGTCTAGCACTGCAAACTGTGTACACACTACTCATGGTGGTCACCTGGGAGCACATCCATTCCATCTGACTAACCTGTGTTTGTCAAAGTCAGAGTCGTGCTGCTTGGCTGATCTGCCCCCCCAGCACTTGGCAGTGCACACAAACTGTCGAGCAGCCTCTTAAAATCGACCATCCTTTGAATGCACCCTTCAATCGGGTGATGAGCCTCTCAGGATAAATAACAAA
This sequence comes from Siniperca chuatsi, assembly GCF_020085105.1. Lineage (NCBI taxonomy): Eukaryota > Metazoa > Chordata > Actinopteri > Centrarchiformes > Sinipercidae > Siniperca > Siniperca chuatsi. Next base: position 24,746,541 of record NC_058050.1, on the reverse strand, counting down.
GTAGGGCAAAAGTCAGCTTGGCAGTGTTCGTGCTGGTGCAGAACCAAATACAGATCTCAAATATTGAAAGGAAGATGTATGCACGCTCTCAAAAACTCCATCTGATGCACTTAGAAGCATTGAGTGAAATATTAATAGCTCTAGGAGATTCAGGCGGCTCAGTTTGTCTGCAGACACAAGGAATGTGTGCATGTGTGTGTAACTTTGTTCCTGTGATTGTGTGAAACTGTTCAAATGGGATTAACAATGTGGTTGTCGGTATCTTAAAATAAAAATCTGAACAAATGTCAGTTGGTTTTTGTCTATTCCCAAAAGTAAACTCCAGAGGAGTCATCTTATTCAGCAACATAACCATCATTAATAGTTAACAGCACAAGACTTGGAGAACTGCTTCACAATGCAGTTACTGAACAGGGAAGATCTAACAGTTACTTCTATCTTCCAGCAGCCATATCTTAAATAATACCATAGTTAAATGCCACAAAACACTGCTAATTGACATATAGATGTGATTAATAATTAGTAGAAATTATTAACCCACAGAGATAAGGCAGCAGCCCATGTGCCAGTCAAATCACAAGCCGGGGGGCAGTGCAGTGCCACATGAGCACACGCCCTCTCTTCACTCTCTTGCTCATCTCACCTCACCATACATCCCTTTCTACAGCTCCAGTATCCCTCTGTCCCTCTGCCCTGCTACTTAGCCAGATCTAGACAGAGAGTGCTGATGGGCAGAAGTGATTATTGACCACTATAAGGTTGAATAGATGAGATGAATAGGCGCTGAACGCTTAAAGACGCACCAGTGGACAAATCGACTGACCTTTACATGAACAGACCAGACCCCAATCTGTCGGCCAGAGACGTCACCTGCTATGCTGTATTTCACACTATCTGGCATCAGCTAATGTAGCTCAACCCTTCTCAAATGGTTATTGAGCACTTTTGAAAAGAAATACACTGAAGAGTGAAGAAAAGTAATAGCCATGTTCTGCAAAATGTAATCTCTTCCACTGCAGAAAAATACAAATTGCTGCATTCAGCTAAAGGAAAATAGGTTTGAAAACACCAACACAACACACCCCTTCATGTCTATATCTCGCATGTGCACACATTCTCACATGCACTCATTGAAACAAATACAACTGCCGACGCCCACAGTTTGAGGTAGCGTTTTGCCTAGAGAAAGGTGACAAAACAGGACCTGTGACAAGCAGCTGAGATCATCAGTGTGGCAGGAAGTGCAAAGTTGTTACAGCTGTAACACATTTTCCAAAATGAAATGACAAATTATTAACAAAAGCAATAAATCAACAGCATTATGCATGACAATACACTGTAGTGGTGCAATAAGAAAGAAAAAATGGAGGAGGTAGAAAGAGAACGAGAGGAATTTCCAGGACTATTGTTACCTAGATGAAATAGAGAAAAGGGTATGAGAAAAAGTCATGCTGCTGTCTTCATCTCCAGAAAATTATTGCATGAGTCCAAAGCCCTTCTAGATAAAAAGTAGGGAAAAGGAAGACTGGAGGAGAGAGAGCAGCAGTATTAGAACGCAACATTCAGCACAGAAAACAGCAGAGAAACAGACACAACAAGAGGCCACAAGACAGATGCACATATGAACATACATACAGTACACTGGCTGTGCAGTTGGATGCCCTACCTGTTTGGCTGAGCTGAGAGGTGCTCCGGCTCTTGCGTGACATGCCAACCATGGCCTGCATTTTGGCACCAATGCTGGAGCGCCTCTTCTTGTCGTCAGTGCCTACCGTGCCAACCGCCGTGTCCGACTGGCTGCCGTCCGTCTTCTCCAGGTTACACATGTCGCCGCTGACGCTTGTGCTCTTGGTCATGTTCATCCCGCCCGACGAGCCCATTTGCCTGTTTTTCATTTTGGATGCAAAGTCACTGTCAGCCACCACCATTGATAGGGGGGCAGGTGAGGACAGAGGAGAGAGAGAGAGAGAGAGAGAGAGAGAGGGCGGCCAGCGGAGAGGATGTGAAAGGAGAGATGATGGAAGAGGAAACAGCAGGAGAGGATAGAAGAGGAAAGAAGAGAGGACAGGAAAGGGACAGGAGATGAGAAGGTGTGGGGTGAAAAGGAGAGAAGGACAGAGTTCAGGTACAGGAGTTCATGACTTACAGTATAGCTGGGTTTAGGGTTTAAAGTGGATGTACTGTATATTGTAAAGGATTGTTCATGCAGTAAAAGTAAGCAACTATTACATACCCTACTGTATTTAGCTCCTTAAATCGCTGTGCACTAACTAAAGTTTTTTAGACCTGACAGTTGCTTTTTTTCAGTTTGTATTAAATTCTATCAAACCCAAAAATTGTCATGTAAGTGAACGCTTGCACCATGTTGTGACTCCATTGACCATTAGAAACTTTAGAAGCCTTTATCTGAGTTACTGTTTGGTTTATAAGCATTTAATAAGTTTGCTTTGGTTTGTTTGTAGGGTCCTGATATTTTCAGTAGTATTATTGTAGTAACACATTTTTTAATTAGTGACACACGTAGTCATACCAACATTGTGGTGTGTACTATGAGTGAGATTTGCATTGAGTGAGTGAGTGAAATATAGTTTACAATCATTATGTTAGGGTGAGTGTACACAGAATTACACTAACTTTAAAGTTTGAATTTCCATTTTTTGAGAACTTTACAGACTTCTTGTCCAGGTTGGGTAAAAAGTTGAGACTGAATTCTTGACCTTGGAAAAAGCAGTTGGCAGATAATGGTGATACGATCGAAAGCTCCAGGACAACTACTTGTGGTGAGATTGTTTTGCCAACTGCTCTTTACAAGATCAAGAATGAAATGTGCCCTGTGGAGTTTCTGTTTACCTTCAGTGCTTCTCAACAAAATGCATTGCATGTTTCCTTGAGGTCTGATGTGTTGAATGCATTTCCTTCCTGCTGATTTTCCTTATAGGTTTGTAACCTGTATTGTTTACATCCATGTTTACTTGCTTCACTGCCTCTACTGGGACATTGCTGAATTTCTTGGTGCGTTACCGCCACCTGTAGCTCAGTTGAATACCGTGAAACCACTGGCAGGACTGTGTATTGCGTGCACATGCATGAGAACAAACAAAATGGGGACCCACAAGTAAAAACATTGCTCCACAGTGCTACTAGTGTTTGAAAACTCCACAGGTTTCAATCTCAAGTTTTATGTTAACATGGACAATGCATCCATAAAGTTCCCAGAAAAATAGAAATTTGAACATCTGCAATGCTACAACAACTGGGAAGATCATGTGATATGATTGAAAGCTCCAGAACAGCTAGTAATGGACCTAGTTGTGATTGTTTTGTCACCTTCTGTTTAAACTTTCAATCTCAAATTAAATAGTTTTCAAAAGATTTTACCATTTACTTTAACATATCCTTTAGTTGAAACCATTTATACTGAATGTACCAGTTTAACAAGCATAAAGATGACTTAGTGTCTATGTTTTATGTTAAAAGTATCGGTTTATTTACATACAACTTAGAAATAATAGGAAATGCAAGTTCATGCTATCTTTCATGTACACCTGGAGATAGAAAGTAAATTGCATCTTCTTTGACCACACACTCAGGACTTTTAGACTAAGCTGCACACACAAAAAAAGTCATCAGCATTATTCTCCAGCATTTCCTGTTTGAAAGGAAATAGGTCAGTGTCCAAATTAGGGTCTTATTTTAGCTCTGCTAGTAAAATTATCTTTAAGAGACAAATGACATTCTGTATCATCTGCATTCTTAATGGGATGCGTTACGTGTAGCACCCTCAGGCTACTATTCATTAATTAAAGTGCCTGACCTCCACCATGTAACTGTTTTATAAAGACAACTTATGGAGAGACACGCTCACTAAAATGAGAGCAGAATCAATGCACTTCGACAATTGACTCCATCAATTACTTCAATTAGGCTCTTTGTTTTATTAGACATTAGTGTTCAACTCCGTTGTATTAGAATTAAGAAAATGATCGTATATAATCAAGATTAAGGCTGACATTGTTATAGGATTTCAAGTGCAGGCAACAATATTGCATTACCTTGACATTGAAGGTGAGTGATGCTTTTAATTTAAATGTTAACCCTTGTTATAGCTTCAGCACTCTGCCTGTCCAAATCTACCAGGCATTCATAGAACACTATGCACTGCCACATTTGATTTCTAAAGAAAACTCCTGTCCTAAACACTATGTTTTGGTTGTTTATACATCTTATTTTGGTTGTCAGCTGGTGGTGAAATAAGTCAGATGTGCTCTAAAAGAATGCACCTCGTACCTCAGTATAAAGCCTTTTGTTTATGCCAGTTCTAATGCCAGTGGGTTCTGTTATGGATCAGCCTGTACTTTAATACATAAATATTGAATTCTTATTGGGGGATTAGTGCCTTTGATCAGTTAATGCAGCCCAGAGGCTTTGAAGCAGACTTCAAGCGCCGCAACTCCTGACAATACCACGGGCCGATGTGGTACAGGTGACATTCTAAAATATGCTCTTTCACTATCATCACAGTGAGGCTGCATTTCATCTGGTTGACGCAGGACGATAATGCTGCCTCTATTATAACATGAAATATCAGCAGAGTGGCAAGGTCAGGGAGACTGGGGCATTGTTGCCTCTACAAATTATTAACCACCAAGGTTAAAATGGATGAGCAGAGACATTGTTCAGACCCGTTCAAAGAGAAATTCATGTTGCATGACACATTTCAAAAACATACTCAGTAATTGAAAATTATTATTATAATGTATTCATCTAATGGGACAAATGTTCTTCTAGTCTAACTGGACACACTGTACTTGTCAACATGTTTATATCTACTGTAGGACAATCTTTAATTCGTGTCCAGGAATCAGCCCCAATAATAAAGTTTAAAGTTTGTCTAATATGCTCTTCATATAAACCAATGAACATCCTGTTGGTTCAATTGGATAAACTACTGGTCTAACTGATCAAACTGACTGACTTATTGACTTTGACGTGACGTAAAATAAATATAACTGTGTAAAATAAATGTACCGGCATCTACTCACTGTTCCTCTAATGCCCACTCTCATTACTGTATCTCTTGGCACTCAGGCCAGTCTCACTGTGTAAATGTGCCTGATTGGTAGACTGAGACTCTCCAGGGATTTCTGATTTTCAACCTCAGCCTAAAGAACATAGTGTTTCTCATCATGCAGATTGCTCACCATGCATTTTCATCTAGGCCAAGATGTTCCCAAGGCAAAACAAAAAAAAAATTTGTCTTGCGAAAGTATTGACACCATGCTGTCTTTCAATGGGGTAATCTACACACTATAAGACGGTGTAGTCCCTCATGCATCCAGGAGTGTTCCATCGTAGAAAAGGTTTCAGTCGTAGTCATCTGGACACTGTTTTCAGAATCAAGATGTTTCGGCTCCCATCCGGAAGTCATTCTCAATTGTGAAAATGGTCTGAGAACTGAGAAATTTAAGCTACTCTGTGTTGCTTAAGCCCTGCCCTCAGGGAGGAGTCTTCCTGAGTGTCTGCTGTTTACCCTGCCTAGTTTCACCTGAGTTCTCAGACCATTTTCACAATTGAGAATGACTTCCAGATGGGAGCCGAAATGTCTTGATTCTGAAAACAGTGTCCAGATGACTACGACTGAAACCTTTTCTATGATACACACTATAAGATAACAATATAACTACTAGATAAAAAGGTAACTAATCTCTGAATTACACTTGGTGATCATCACAAGGCAAAACATGACCATTTAAAGAGCTTAGTAAACAGTACATCAAGTGTATTAAAAAACAAGATTCACATCAGCCCAAAAAAGCTGCATCACTACAAAATGACTCAGAAACACTGCAGTGTATTTTAATCGTGGTCACATACTGTTTAGACATAACAAATATTGCTATGAATCCCAATGTATGATTGTCAAGCAACTTTCACCGTTCAGTTATGTTATGATGTTATATTTTAATTAAACTCTTAAAGGGCCATTTCATTTACCCAACTAGGAAGAAACAGATATGCTGTTGACAGCTGGATCATGAGTGCATATATATATGTGTATGTGAATCTTGTTCGCCTTACACAGAGAGGATCACTGCTTCTTTATCAGGTAAGGCAGAAAAACGGTTTCCATGGCAACTGTGCCCCCAGCCAGAGCATTAGCACGTGTACGTGTAAGATTTTCACCAGAGACTGAAATGATTAATCAAAGTCTGAAGTTCATATTGAAATGTTATCATCAGCTGTAGAGGTAACTCAGACACAGCACTCTCCCTCCATTCACTAGACAAGCTGTTGTTGAATGGGGTGGGTGGACCAGGGGGGTTAAAGTAAACATCCCTTCCTTCCTTTTAGTAATGATCAGCCCCAGTCCTTCAAAACACCAGTCTTTACTCTCCCTCACATGAATGAGCTATTAGCTGCGCAACAATATCGGATGAAAGAGACATGGAGGAGAGGAGGTGATGTGGGATTTAAAAGAGCCGCTGGACAGCTACTTACATCCTGGAGACCACTGGGCACGACATCAGCTTAGAGCCACGTGTGTGCCTTTGCCTCTTTGTGTAGTGGAAGCGCTCATGGACTAAAAACACATATGGCTATCACGATGTTTGTACGCCAAGCCAATGTGAACAGGCTTGTTTAATGTGTAGCAGATGTATATTTACACTGTGACCTCAATACATAGGAGATGAGTCATAAGTAAATGTAGCTAGTAGCGATGTTTCTGACGAATAAGACTGCTTCGTAGCTTTCACACATAGATAAGCAGAGCAGTGAATTAACCTTTTATCACTTGAGGCAGGTAGCATCTTATCAATGACACAGCAACTTCCTGACTCCTCAAATGATCTCTAGACACAGTATTGATCATTTTCAGTTTTTTACAGTATCAGTCTTGAGGCTCTCATAGTAAGGCTCAGTCCTCTGTTTACTGTTTGAGTTCACTGTACAGGCTGATGTGAGTGTCGTCACTGGCAGAGCTTACATAAAAGCACATGGAAAATAGAGGTCCCTTTTCTTATCCCAGTGCATACAGAAAATATCGCACTGCTAAGCTTTTGACGTTGAAAAACAACATATGGAACTGAAATTTGTGGCTTCGATATGCAATGCCACACATGAAAATCTGCTTTGATTCACAAAATAGGAGCATGACACTGGGCAGCAGCACAAAGGTCTGTGAAATATACTGAAATAATGTGTTCCTCAACTTCCCTGTCACAATTGAGAGCGAGTACAGAACTGAAGGACTGCTTAGCTGAAGCAACAAAACAGAGGGCCTTTGACTACAAATAGGATAATTGTTATATACAGTATACTGTGTTAACATCAGTTTATAAAAGCTTTGCATTGTGCTTTAGCACACAGACCCTGAGACTGTTAACCCTAGCGTTTTGAGGCTAATTGCCTAGTTATTTATTGTGCACTGTGTGCAGGTGCAGCACTCACATGAACATCTTCACTAAACCTGAATGAGAAATAGAATACATTGTGGTTTTTTTGTTATCCTAGTATATCTCTTCTCATGTGTTCTTGTACAGAAAAAGCAGAATGTGCAATGACTCGCATGAAAAAGTAGGTATATTATAGATTTATACTGTAGCTGTCATGAAGGAATTGGGGTTGATCACACAGATAAGAGTTATCAGCATGTTAAAAGCAGGACTAATCCAGCTCACTTTCAGTCAAGGAGGAAGACATTGTTTGAAATTGGAATATTGTAGCTGAATCCAAATGTATCTTCAGAACATATTTTCAAAGGCAGGCTTTTTAATCACATTAATTATAGTTCCCAGTCACTTAACTGAAAGTGAATCGATTGCTGGTTGAAAGTCTAGTTATGAGGGTTGTGGTGTAACACAGAGAGAAAGAAATGTTCTGGGCATGTTGAGGAGTAGCTGGAGGAATGTAAGAGGTTTGGGTTGACAAGTTGCAGGTGTAGAGCAACACTGTAGGACTCAGACAGCATGTGAAAAACACAGACATCCCAGCAGTGAGCAGCACAGACAAACAGTAAAACAACACAGACTGCAGCCTAAATAGACAACACTGCACTGTCTCAGGATTTTTATATCTTCTTTTAGCATTAATCTGTACCTAAAACTTCACTGTGTAGGTATTATAGCTGTATACCTTTCAGTGTATCTGCTCACGTTTCTGACATGTGCATTTCCTCCCACACATGTGGTATGCGCTTTCTTAATCAGACTGTTAACACCGGTGTTAATCGCACATAAGAGTGTATAGCTTTTATCTTAATGTGTTTTCTCTCATATCCAAGCAGACACTGACCAGTACTAATGTGGGTAAGAAGCACTAACTTGGATCCTGCTGTGAATGTGATTTGATAGTGAAGACATCTTATTAGGAGAGTAAGCTAAGCTTTTATCCTGCTGTGGGATTCCCAATCAGTCTGTTCTTGAATTTGTTCTTGACATACTTTTTCCACCTGCTAGACCTACACTCTTCAGAAATGCAACTATACTTTCTTGTTGCCACAATAAAATAGTGTTGTGTTAAATATAGTCTTAACATGTTAAAAACCAAAGTAGTCTGCATGCATCAACTTAAAAAGTAAATATTTCCATACATGCATTTGGTCATGTATGTGTGATTGAATACAATGAAATACAACCATATTGTTTCATGCTACATGGTGAAAGATAAATACTTAATAAAATCTTGAAGCTAAATTCTACTCTTCAGAATGGCACACAAGGCAAATGTAACCATGTTACACGCCTTTGTACCAACAGCCATTCGACTACACAATGACGCCTGCCATAATGACTTCAGTCTCAGCCAACTTTGTGGTTTCTGAGGCCTTGCATGATGGTCACCTCTCGTGGACTGTACTATACCATACTGACTATACATGTCTATTCTTTGCACTGTATTTATACATGTTTACATATACTATTCATTAAGTATTATTCATTTTTTATTCCCTACATATCTCTGTTGTGAGACTGAAATTTCCCCTCGGGGATAAATAAAGAGCTACCCTACCCTATGATGAAATTAAGACAGATGCTTGGCTACAAGAGGATCATTGAAGAAACCAAAGCATTGCTAGTGCAGTGTGCCTTAAAGGTGCCAAAAATAAATGTATCAACTCACCGCATCGGCTAGCAAACTGTGCAAGTTTTAGTTTTGCAATGCAAAGTATTCTCTCTGTGAGTTTGTCACACCCCACTACTGCAGGAATATTTGAAGAAATCCTTAATTTTCTCCCATTTACACCTAGTGGTATCTTGCCATGCAGATGGGCTATGCTAACACTCACTCTTATATAAATAATATCACCTTCCTTCATCTTGTTATCCCACTTACGTACAAATGAAACTGAACCTGTCTACATGGCTACATAAATGTTTTTTTTCCTTTGTGATTTGAGTGAACTGCTACTTAATCTTAAATGCTTGCTGTACTGTTTCAGTGTCCATCTTATCTGCTACTTAAGTATGAACAGGTTGCATGGCTTACCAAACTATTGTCAGCTCACTACAGTTATCAAGTAGTAATGCTTAGTAATGCTACTTTAGTATTGGTAAGGGTTAATAGGGCCACAGTTACATAATTATCAAGATTAAAGGGTGGGGGATAGTCACCACACTCTGCTTTGCACATCGTCATATAAACTTCATTATTGTTAGTAGGAGTCTACATTTCGAGGCTGCCACACACGTGTTACCTGAGGTCAGTCTCTGAGATACTCCTCTGGTGCAAGTCCTCTTCTTTCTCCACCAAATCCTCCTGATGCTCCTTGTCTGTGTCTACCTTTCCCCCTGATCCCTTCCTCCCTCCGTGCGATCTCCCCGCTTTACTGGCCCTTCTTCCTTCCTCTCCTCTTCCCCCACCCACCTCATCCTCCTCTAGTACTTCTCCTAACTGCTCATCCCCCTCCCGAGAATGGCTCCTTGATCGCAATTGGCTGAAGACGGAGACAGAAGCAAGAGAGCAGCACATGCAAAGCAGAAAGAAAACCAAACAAAGCATGAATATAGTCAACAACAAGAGAAAGAAAGATAAACACAGAGACACAATGAGGCCAAGATCAAAAGCAGACTGATTCAAAATAACAGAAAACAGAAATGTAGACTTACAGCAAAGCGCCATGCAAATGAATTTGTTTTATGCTTTGATATGAAACAACACCAAAGAGATGCAATGTGTTTTATGTTTCAATGTGTGTTGCCAGATATGGACAAACTTCCCCAACTGCCTGAATGAGCAGAGTTCAACCATTTGGTTCCATATTTTTCTAAAACGGAGCCAAACCTGAACTCACAGTGAGAAAATGACACAAAGTGTTAGGGGGTGCATTTTCCTCTTTGAGCTTAACCAGGTGCAAACAATTTCACAGCTGAAAACGTCTGGACATGGCAATGTATATGGAAAGACAAGTTCACAGCTGAGGGGGATTTGTCCATTTCTGATAACAGCTTGATGAGTTTAAAGAGTGAGACAAAGTTCACTGTCCCCTGGTGTGGACATTAGCCTACCGGATCTTGCGGTTTCCTTGGGGCCTTTCTGATTGGACAGACATGTAGCTCGTGCTGCTGAACCGAGAGGCACTACTGGTTCTCGACACAGCGGACACGTCGCTTACATCACTGTCCGATGACTTGGCCGACAGGTTATCTGAGCCCCGTGGATCTCTGCCTGAACGCTGCAAAGAGGACAAAAACAACACATAAAAGGGTATTATTATGGTGATGTCTTGTAACACAAAATATATTGGCAAACACAAATCTGACAAAGTCCATGCTCATTTCAAATGTTTAGTGGTTATTCATACTGTCCTGAGACTCATTTAACATAAAATAAGAGACTAATATAAACTTTAAAAAGTGATAAGAGAGTATGGACTTTAAGTGCAGCCAAAACATGCCTAACATAGCTTTTTAAGGACAACCAGTCTTGATCAAGATAAGTTCTGCTACAGAAGTGGGCTGATGAATGTGAATAATGTAGACTTGTTAGTTTAGCTCTCAGACGAGTACAGAAAGAAAGAGTAGGGATGATGTTGTTACATGAGCTGTATTAGGTGTGCCTTTTGAAAGGTCAGAATATACTTCAGTCAAAAACATCAAAGAGACATTCAAGTAGTAGAAAAACACAAGGCTGAGGGTTGAATCCTGCAGGTTACAGTTTGAGATACTGTCTGGTTCAAAGCATTTAGAAAAGACAGTCCTGTCTAAAATTTCATTGACTTCATTGTCAGCATCAATCACCTTCTGTCAGCAACACTAATCACAAATTGAAAGATGCTGATCAGAAGGTTTTGACAGGCCTGGCTCTTGCTGACACTGACTACATCACAGTGATTACATTCACTGCTGAATTCTTTTATATTCTAAGTGTGATACTTTGAGATGCTTGTACTCTTCTTGAGTATTTCCATTTGATGCTACTTCTACTCCTTTACTATTTAGAGGGAAATGTTGTATTTTTCACTTCAATACATTCATCTAACAGCAATAGTTATTAGTTACTTTGCAGATCAAGATTTTATATTAAAAACATGATTATATAAAAAATACGATGCATCATTTTAGGTTAAAATACCCAACAGCACAGCTAGATTAAACTGTTAGGTGGCCCCTATTGCCCCCCACCTTCATTATACAGTTGTATGCAAAAGTTTAGGAACCCCTGACAATTTCCATGATTTTCATTTATAAATATTTGGGTGTTTGGATCAGCAATTTCATTTTGATCTATCAAATAACTGAAGGACACAGTAATATTTCAGTAGTGAAATGAGATTTATTGGATTAACAGAAAATGTGCAATATGCATCAAAACGAAATTAGACACGTGCATAAATTTGGGCACCCTTGTCATTTTGTTGATTTGAATACCTGTAACTACTTAGCACTGATTAATTGGAACACACAATTGGTTTGGTGAGCTCATTAAGCCTTGAACTTCATAGACAGGTGCATCCAATCATGAGAAAAGGTATTAAAGGTGGCCAATTGAAAGTTGTTGTTCTCTTTGACTCTCCTCTGAAGAGTGGCAACATGGGGGCCTCAAAACAACTCTCAAATGACCTGAAAAAAAAGATTGTTCTACATTATGGTTTAGGGGGAGGCTACAAAAAGTTATCGCAGAAATATAAGCTGTCAGTGTCCACTGTGAGGAACATAGTGAGGAAATGGAGGACCACAGGCACAGTTCTTGTTAAGGCCAGAAGTGGCAGGCCACATAAAATATTGGAGAGGCAAAGGCGAAGGATGGTGAGAACGGTCAAAAACAGCCAACAGACCACCTCCAAAGACCTACAACATCAACTTGCTGCAGATGGTGTCACTGTGCATCGTTCAACAATTCAGCGCACTTTGCACAAGGAGAAGCTGTATGGGAGAGTGATGCGAAAGAAGCCTTTTCTGCCCACACGCCACAAACGGAGTCGCTTGAGGTATGCAAACACACATTTGGACAAGCCAGCTTCATTTTGGAAAAAGGTGCTGTGGACTGATGAAACAAAGATTGAGTTATTTGGTCATAACAAGGGGCGTTATGCATGGCGGCAAAAGAACACAACGTTCCAAGAAAAACACTTGCTACCCACAGTAAAATTTGGTGGAGGTTCCATCATGCTGTGGGGTTGTGTGGCCAGTGCCGGTACTGGGAATCTGGTTAAAGTTGAGGGTCGCATGGATTCCACTCAATATCAGCAGATTCTTGAGAATAATGTTGAGGAATCAGTCACAAAGTTGAAGTTATGCCGGGGCTGGATATTTCAACAAGACAATGACCCAAAACACTGCTCAAAATCTACTCTGGCCTTTATGCAGAGGAACAAGTACAATGTTCTGGAATGGCCATCCCAGTTCCCAGACCTGAATATCATTGAACATCTGTGGGGTGATTTGAAGCGGGCTGTCCATGCTCGGCAACCATCAAACCTAACTGAACTGGAGATGTTTTGTAAGGAGGAATGGTCCAAAATACATTCATCCAGAATCCAGACACTCATTACAGGCTATAGGAAGCGTCTAGAGGCTGTTATTTCTGCTAAAGGAGGCTCTACTAAACATTGATGTGATTTTTCTGTTGGGGTGCCCAAATTTATGCACCTGTCTAATTTCGTTTTGATGCATATTGCACATTTTCTGTTAATCCAATAAATTCACTACTGAAATATTACTGTGTCCTTCAGTTATCTGATAGATCAAAATGAAATTGCTGATCCAAACACCCAAATATTTATAAATGAAAATCATGGAAATTGTCAGGGGTTCCTAAACTTTTGCATACAACTGTATGCCCAAGATCTAGTGGCCCCAGGGTTTCTGCATGTCATTTAGTTTGAGGCAGTTTAAAGGCAGGGACACAGAGATTAGGTAATAATGCAGGACCTACCTTAGTTGATAATTTACTTTAGTGGTGCAAATTCTTAATTGAATTTCTTAATTTGCAATTAATCAAATTACATACAACCAATTGATTAACAGTTAACCTGGGGTCTTTGGGGCTGCTGGGGATCTGGGGCCCCAGGGCAGATGTCCTCTGCTGGTAACCTTGCCAAAATGAATATATAAGTAGTTAAATTTAGCTCTTTCTTGTCCAAATACAACATTAAAATCCTGTTTACATGTTAATGCATCTGTAAAATAATTCAATAATAATAATAATAATAATGATACAGCACTTTTCAAAACAAAGTTACCAAGTGCTTTACATCACTAATGAACAATTATAGGCCCATATCAAAACCAAAAGATGTTTCTCAACAGCTGAACAACTTCTTGGCATTAAACAACTGTTTTGATGTCTTCCAGTCAGGTTTTCGAGCACACCACAGCACTGAGACTGCTCTTGTTAAAGTCTTCATTGACATCTACTTAAACACAGACCGTGGCAGAATTTCAGCCTTGGTATTATTGGATCTCTGTGCTGTATTCAGCACAGTCGAGCACAACATATTACTAGACGGATTTGAAAACTGGCTGTGACTTTCTGGCACAGTAATAAACTGGTATGAATCCTACTTAAAGGACAGGTAATTACACACCTGAGCGGACAAAAATTACATGTGGAGTTCCCCAAGGCTCCATTCTCGGGCCTCTTCTGTTTAACATCTATATGCTCCCACTGGCTCAGATTATGGAAAACAACAAAATATGTTATTATAATTATGCAGACGACACACAAATTTACATAACAATGTCACCAGAGGACTATAATCCCATACAAGTGCTGAGTAAGTGTATTGAACAAATCAACGATTGGATGCGCCAGAATTTTCTTTATTAAACAAAGATAAAACTGGAGTCATTGTTTTTGGAGCCAAGGAGTGTCTCCAAAAACAATTGTCTCAGCAGGATTTGGAAAAACTTGACTCGACTACTATAACGGTGTCTTTACAGGTCTCTCTAAAAAATCGATCAGACAGCTGCAGCTGATTCAGAATGCAGCTACTGAGGGTCCTCACTAAGACCAAGAAAGTGGATCACATCACTCCAGTTCTGAGGTCTTTACACTGGCTTCCTGTCTTTCAAAGAATTTATTTCAAAATACTACTGTTGGTTTATATAGCACTGAATGGTTTAGGGCCAAACTACATTTCTGATCTTCTGCTATGTTATGAACCATCCAGACCTCTCTGGTCGTCTGGGGTAGGTCTGCTTTCTGTCCCTAGAGTCAAAACTAAACATGGAGAAGCAACGTTCAGTTTTTATGCACCACATATCTGGAACAAACTCCAGGGAAAACTGCAGGTCTGCTGCAGCTCTCAGTTCTTTTAAATCAAGACTGAAGACTTTTCTGTTTGCTGCTGCCTTTTATTAAATCAAATAATGATTAATTTCTTACACTGAACTGTAACTTTTACCCTCCTGTTTTATCTTGTTTATATTTTCTATTTAACTCTTTTTAATTTAAATGTCTTTTTTATATTGCCCTATGTTGCTTTTATGTTTATGTAAAGCACTTTGAATCGCCTTGTTGTTGAAATGTGCTATACAAATAAACTTGCCTTGCGCCTTACCTTGCCTTACACGGTTGAACCAGGATTAAAACATTTCAGGATTGAGGCAAATAAAATCAGGCAATTAAAATAATACAGTAATACAATGAAATGAAATAAAAAAACCCCAAAGATAATTACTATTATTACTACTACAGTGGTGTGCAAAAGTGTTTGCCCCCTTCCTGATTTCTTTTTTTTTTGCATGTTTGTCACTCTTAAATGTTTCAGATCATTAAATAAAATTCAAATATTAGTCAAAGATCACACAAGTAAACACAAAATGTTTTTAAATGAAGGTTGTTATTATTAAGGGAAAAGAAAATCCAAACCTACATGGCCCTGTGTGAAAAAGTGATTGCCTAAATGCCTAAACCTAATAACTGGTTTAGCCACCCTTAGCAGCAACAACTGCAATCAAGCGTTTGCGATAACTTGCAGTGAGTCTTTTACAGCGCTGTGGAGGAATTTTGGCCCACTCATCTTTGCAAAATTGTTGTAATTCAACCACATTGGATGGTTTTCAAGCATGAACTGCCTTTTTAAGGTCATGCTACAGCATCTCAATAGGATTCAGGTCAGGACTTCCTCCACAGCGCTGTAAAAGACTCATTGCAAGTTATCGCAAACGCTTGATTGAGGTTGTTGCTGCTAAGGATGGCCCAACCAGTTATTAGGTTTACGGGGCAATCACTTTTTCACACAGGGCCATGTAGGTTTGGATTTTGTTTTCCCTTAATAATAACAACCTTCATTTAAAAACTGCATTTTGTGTTTACTTGTGTTATCTTTGACTAATATTTCAATTTGTTTGATGATCTGAAACATTTAAGTGTGACAAACATGCAAAAAAAAAAAGAAATCAGGAAGGGGGCAAACACTTTTTCACACCACTGTATATGTTGCAATAAAACGGAGTGCTAGGATTAATAAAAGGCTTTTTTTTAAAAAAGATACGTCTTGAGAAGTGATTTAAAAGATGTCACTGATTCAGCAAGCCTCAGGTCCTTGCGCAGGGAGTTCCAGAGTCGAGGGCCCCTGACTGCAAATGTCTGGTCACCTTTAGTTTTGAGCCGGGACTCAGGAACAGCTAACAGAGCCCTGCCTGAGGATCTGAGGCTGTGCCCTGGCTCAGAGGGGAGCAGCAATTCAGCAATGTAGTTAGGAACTGAACCATGAAGTGCTTTAAAGGTGATCAGTAAATCAATTCAATTGTAAAACTAAATGGTAACCAGTGAAGTGAGGCTAAAACAGGTCTGATAAGATCATGTCTTCTAGTGCTTGTTAAAAGCAGAGCAGCTGCGTATTGTACCAGCTGAAGGCGCAAGATATTTTTTGGCTCAAACCAGAATACAATGAATTATAATAATCTACCCGAGAAGAAATAAAAGCATGCCTTCTCGATCAGGTCGAGAGAGAAAAGTCCTGATCTTTGAGATGCTCCTTACTTGATAAAAACATGATCAAACAATTGTCATTTTAATTTTGATACTTTTTAATAAATGTTGCTGATAATACTATAATATAATTTTACTTAAATAATATTTTTAATTCAAGACTTTTACTTGTAATGGCGTATTTTTAAATTGTGGTATTACTTCTTTTACTTAAATGTACAACAAGGAGTTTTTAACTGGTTATGAAACAAGTCTCAAGTTAATACCTGCCTCTGTATGACCTACATAAGCAAACCAGACCATCAGCAACAGATTTGCTATTTCTATATCTGTCCGATTCCCCCGAAATCAGACAAATCGACTTACAGCACTTAGACCAGAAGAGCCCATGTTTACATTTCCCAGGCAAAGGTTCGCAATGAGTAGTACGTTAGCCAGTTAAAAGGAAGCGGGGGGGATTTTTCTTTAGACAATGTTATTTTTTACGTTATATTTTGTGGCTATGGCTGATGCTGGAGCAGGATCAGTAAAAAGAAGAAGAAAATAATTGACCGAAGAACAATAAAAGTTAAAAGGGAGAGTGATGGAGCACGGGAGAAAACACGAGTCAACCTTCAAAACAGATCCTGAATTGGCCCTCTTCCTCCCAGACAGGTATGTAATAACCAAATTACCATTACCGAGCAACCAAATCTGTTAGAGTAATTAATCTTACATAGCCACAAATAGACAGGCTATATTACCTCACAGCTGTTTAAAAAAGAAAAATAGCAATGAAAATATGTTGCGTCTTTTTTCACTTGCTTCCAAAACAAATACACGTGCTAGCCAGCTCAAGATCTTTACAACATGAGGCGGTGGCACCACTACTGCTTTTGTCCACAGGGGCCGCCAGAATCAACACAAAATGAAAATTCCTTCTAGTTGCTTTAAGTAAAGGATTGTTTCCACTACTGGTAGGCACACGGTACGATATAATGTAAAACATTGACATTTAGTTGGCTTGCAAGACAGATTTTTACTAAACTATCTCTAGCTTTACACTGAGGCTTCCTTGGAAGCTCAACTGGGATGACAATCTTGGCACCACCCTGGTTCAAGAAGATTTGTAAAACTGGATGTGTATATAATATCCTGTGTATATTTTTTTGTTGGATGTTTACTGTAAGAGAACCTGAACCCGAGTGTTACAGTAACTGTTTTACACTGCAGTTTAAGCGCAAGCGCTCAGAAGTCTTGTTTAATAATAGTGAGAGCATTGTTTTGTTAATGGCACTACCAAGAAGGATAATGTTCAACAGAAAAGGACAACTCACAATGTAATCTTCTTTTTATAGACTCCTAGCAAACACATTGGCTGCTCCTAATGCAATAGTTTTCATACCACAGACTTAAAAGGAAAGCTGGCCAGAGAGCCTTTGTCTTGTACGGCTTGTCCCAGACAACAGCGAGACACCAGGCTCAGGCCGAGCTCTCTAAACATGTTCAGGACTTCTCCAGAACAGAGTAGTAAATACTTGACTCTGCACATGCTCATTTGTCACATTCCTTGAATTTACAACAAAAAGGCTTAAAGGCTCAGTCACCCAAATGACAAAGAGAAAACACATTTCCACACTTACTTCTAGCCTTGCAGATAATTTTGCTTTTATGTGCTAAGATTTAGAAGTATCCACTTATGTTTGTATGGCACACAGAACTGAAGAATGACATTTTAAAAGCACAACAGCTGTGCATCTCCCTACAAACTTTGGCCCAGTTACTCAAGATAATCCACAGACCTTGCTGTGAACATGAATTATTATGATTTCCTATCTTCAGCTAAAACTATTTCCCAACAGAAATGGTTGAAAGAGAGGTCTGGGAACTATCCTGAATTACTAAGACATTGTTTCTGGGAAGGTATGTCGCTACTGAGTTTTCCAGATTGGCTGTTTCCATCTCACTCATGCCCATTGGAAATCCCCTCTTCTTCTTCTATGGTTCCACCTCAATCTACTGACCTGGGTAGTGGTACCCCCTACTGTCCTTCCCTGTCCCCAACACCTTCACCAGTTCATCTCCCTATTAAGACTGTTGTAACAAATAGGGTTACTCGTCCATTTTGCACTGCTAAGCAGGTTAACAAAAACAACCTTCAGTACATAAACTGTACCACTGTCCCTCCTACAGCCATTACTCTAAAAAGCTACATTTGCTTTATTCAATGCTAGGTCTCTGTCAAACAAAACCTTTATCCTGAATGGTTTGATCACATCGCATAATTTGGATATTCTAATTTGAGACCTGGCTAAAGACTGGGGACTGCTGTCATTTAGTCGAACTCTGCCCTCCCGACTACAATTATTTGAACTCCCTGAGGTGCACGGGCCGTGATGGAGGCCTCGCTGTTGCCTACATCAACCATTTTAACTGTAAAGCTTTGAGATGCTTATGTTTAAATTCAACTGTCAAAACCCTGTCTGCTGTATTTCAATCCATCCATTGTCCTCAATCATGATAGAATTATTATTGTAGGGGATTTTAATATCCCTGTCGATGACCCATCTAACCATTATGCCACTGAATTCATAAACATTACTGATTCATTCAACCTGGTGCAGCATGTCTCTGGTTCGATTCATAACTGAGGCCACACCCTTGACCTCGTATTTACTTTACCTGGTCTATAAACTCCCTCTCATTGATAGAACTTGTCTCTGATCACAAATGTACTCTATTTGACTCCTCCATCCAGGCAACTTCTCCAATTCCAGCATTTTTAATATTCAGTCTGCTCTAAAGTTCTCATCTAGCTTCTCTGATTTATATAATAGCCCAACTCAACCTTCTAACATTAATGATCTGGTCAGTTATTTTAATAACCTGTGTTACTAGGTAATAGATGCCATTGTACCTATTACAACACAGTCCTCGAGCTCTGTTTAGCACAATCAATCAGCTTGTACAACTTGCCCCTGCTGCTATCTCTGCCACCTCAACTGAAGATTGTGAATTGTATTCATCATTTTTGTCAACAAAATTAACAGCATAAAATCCAAAATTGTGCCCCCATTCTCCTCTTCTGATCTAGTCATGTTCCAAATTTACTAACCCAATTTGCCCCCATTACTATGCACAACCTCATAGAGACAATTTCTCATCTGTGCCTGTCATCCTGCCAACTTGATATTTTACCCTCCAAATTCTTTAAAGAGGTCCTACCTGTCATTGGCCCAGATCAATTTAAGACAGCCTGCGTCCAGCCACTTTAAAAAAAACCCCGGTCTTGATACATCTGTTGTGAACAATTTTAGACCCATTTCGAAGTACTGGAAAAACTTGTCATTGAGCAGCTCCCTCAAGTTGTTGAAGGGAATAATGTTTCTGATAAATTTCAATCTGGCTTTCGGCAAAAACACAGTACTGAAACAGCTTTGTTAAGAGTCACGAATGACATCCTTATGCAGGCTGATAGGGGGAACACTCCATCTTGGTTTTACTCGATGTAAGCGTTGACTCTGATACCACTGATCATTCCATCCTCATCAATCGACTAAATATATGCATTGGTATCTCAGGGAAAGCCCTAGAGTGGTTTGTGGCATATTTGTCAGACCTTTTTTTGGTCTCTATGGGTAACTATGTGTCTTCATACACTCCGCTATTATATGGGGTGCCTCAGGGGTCAATCCTCGGTCCTATTCTTTTCTGTTTGTATATGCTTTCCTGGGGCCAGATAATCACTTGCTTAGGTTGTATACCCTATCACTGTTACGTGGACTCTGCTATATGTTTCAGTAAAACCAGATGATTTCAGCAACCTAGACACTCTCCACAACTGCTATAAAGGACTGGATGTCACTTAACTGTCTTCAACTAAATTCTGACAAAACTGAGATTCTCATTATTGGCCCTGAAAATGCTACAAATGGCTTATAAGGCACTACATGGCTTAGCTCCCGCCTACATTTCCAAGCTACTAAGGCTTTACACCACTCAGCGGCCACTTAGATCATGCAACCAAAACCTGTTGGCTATACCGCGTGCCAAACGTAAAACCAAAGCTGACTGCTCTTTTGCTGTCTTAGCACCCAGACATTGGAACAATCTTCCCCCTCACCTTAGATCAGCTAAGTCTGTTGACTATTTCAAACCCCATTTAAAAACCCACTTCTTTAGGTTGGCTTTTCTATAATTCCAAGGATGTGCTCTGGGTGGTATCTGGTTGCTGTATGCTTTCTGTGGTCATATATGCATTGCGTTTCTATGTATTTTTGAATGTTTTTCTTATGTATGTGCTTTGCTCTTCTGTGTTTGTGCTTGATGTTGATGTAAAGCACCTTTTAACCTGTGTTAAAAAAGGTGCTACATAAATAAAGTTTTACTAGATGTATTTTTTCATTGAAATGTCAAAGCAAAACTATTTGCATGGCTCAATACCACTTGGAATAAGCGGAGATACTTTTTGTAATTTTGGTGAAATTACCCTTTAAAAAAACAATTGAACCTAACCCAACTTCCAACCTTTGACTGAGTTGAGTGTTTACCTGTTTTGGTGTGTTTGTGTGACTTTGTCTGTGTGTATACAGTATGTACACTATGCAAACATCAATGCACATGCGCAGTATGATGTTGATATGTGCATGTGTACATGCTTGACTGCTTGCAAAGTGTACTATATGGCCTATGCACAGTGCAACCATGCAAACAGTATACTGCACTGTAGGTACATGTTTTTCTGTGAATCTGGAGTACGGAAGCATACCTCCAGATTGTTTTTACCTTGTGGTAGTCCTGCTCCAGTCTGGAGTCAGAGCCCGCTCCCTGCTTGTACTTGTTCATCTTCAGTTTCATCTGCCTGGTCCTCTCCTCCATGTCCATACCTAAGCACAGAGACAGGAGGCTGTCAGATGGGGGCTGATGCAGTGAGGAAGGCCTGATGGAGGGACATACTGTTATGGTGAGAGACAAGCTTCTGCTGAGCTATGAGCCATGAGCTATGACAAGGAGGGATCTAATGGGAAAAAGCTGAATGGTTGGCGTTTAACACAGAAACACAAACACAAACAAAAAATATTGACTGGTAGAAAGGCAAGCTGCGAAACACATTAAACAGCTACATGTGTAACCAGTTGTCACTATTCCGGGCTCATTTATCTTTATAGAAAATTTCAACCCAAATGTTCTTTTTAATTGACTGAATAATAATGAAATAGCACAATCTATTGATTCCTGCTACAGCTTTGGACACTAATACTGCAGTAAACAAAATGTACAACCTCCAACAATGCTTGTCACCCATGTTGGGACACATTACATTCTAGATAAATGCCAATTCTTACAGCAAATGAAATTCCTAATTGATCCGACTATCCCCTTTTCTCATTTCAGTGCTTTGCAAAATCATCCCATCATCCTGTTTGCCCATCTCATCTCCTCCTAAACTCAATTTAAGCAATGTGCTTTGTTTCATATTGCTGCAAGCGCAATTTGCATTATACAAACATCACGCTATAATCAATACACAAGCTCGTTTTGCTGAGGTAATAATGCCACTGCATCAGAAATTTTTACGTAACTAAAAAGAAAATAAAACACCAAAATAATACCTCACAACAAATACTTTCTGCTGACACTGCTACACGTGTTTTGCTTTTGCAAAAACAACTTTCAATCGCAGCCAAATTATGACTTTCCTGCTGTACCTGCATCTCCATTCTCTCCACTTGCTCTCTGTCTCTACTTGTGTGTCATTTGATGGTAATGATAAAGTGAAGGTGAATGCACACGTACAAGTGCCATGCGCACATACAGTATGCGTATAGCTTCACATACACACACGCACACAGACAGAGAAAAGCAATACAAGCTGAGAGCAAATGAATGACTGCATATGTGAGGCAAAGTGAATTTTTTTCAATGGAGTTCATTCTCTGCCTCTCTTGGTTAATGGTTTACTGTTACTACACTGCTTAAGTAACATCTCACAGCCTACACACTTTCACGTCTTTAGTTCTCTCTAAATTACAGGGAAAGGGTCATTTCATGTAAGAAGCATTCAGAAAACCGCTTGTTATGTCACACCATATGAGTTTTTGTTTTCAACATGTTTTACCTAAAAAAAAATTGTTGATCAACTACTGTAGTTAAGCTGTTTTTAAAGTTACAGTGTTACAGTGTAGTCAGAAAGTACTGGGACATTGTTTGTTGCGATGACTTTGTCTAGATCATTGGATTTGAAATGAAACAATGGTTATGAGGTTAAAGCTGCAACTTTCAGCTTTACTGTGAGGGTCTTTACAGCCACATCAGATGAACAGTGTAGGAATTGCTAGCCTTTTTATACATGACCCCCCCAATTTTAGGGGACAAGACATCATAAAGTTAAAGTAATAGTTTTAAATTTTGGGAAGTACACTTACTCATTTTCTTGCAGAGAGTTTGATGAGAAGATTGATACCACTCTCATGTCTGTATGGTAAATATGTAGCTGGAGTCATTCACTGACAGCAAGTTTTTTCTAGGTAGACAATAACACAGTGTCTCATGTTTAGACCTGATGCAAAGAAACCACAGTGGCGTGACCATGATCATGCTTCTATGAACTGTAAGCATACACAGTCTGTTTGCAGCAAAATGAAGAGTGCGGAGATGCCAGAAGCATCGTCTACAGAACAATTAAGTGCGCAAACGGCACCAGAGAATGCGAGCGAAGCGGAAAAAGAAAAGACGATTGAGGTGAGGGGAGGTGGGTGGGGGACGGCAAGCCAGGAAGAGTGAATAAAAGTAGGAGCAGAAGAAGAAGAGGGCGGCTGAGTCAGAAAAGAAAGAAGGTGAAGAAGAAGAAGGGACAGACCTGAGTTCGTCCAACTTGGTGAGTCCGTGTCTTCTGGGATCACATCACAGAATGGACAGACACAGACAGAGGAGAGGAAGATGGATGTGAGAGGATGCACGAAGGGTAAGGGGGGAGACAGAGGAGAAGAGGAAGGAAGGAGGGAGAGCGACGTCATCATCGTGATCACCGAGTATGCCAGGTTTGGAGGGTCAGAGTGAGGAGGAAGAGGATGGAGGGTCGGGAGGAGGGAGGGACACAACACAACAACAATACGACACGACAATGACAAAACAACAAGCACAGAACACACAAAAAAATCATAGAGTACACCAAGAACACACAAACTCCACCATGGGCACGGTGAGAAGTCAAAATAGAGCAGGAGGGTGCGAGGCCGGGAGAGGCTGAGGTAGAGGCTAAGAGTTTAGTTATTAGAAATTAGAAAGGGGGGAAAGGTTGGGAAGGTGAGGTTCTGTGCTTTAAAGGAAAAAGAGCTGAAACAGTAAAGAGATGTTAATGTACAGAAACCCGATAGAAACTCGAGACCTCTGAGGATAGGCGGGGAGAAGGGGGAGAGGAAAGGAAGGTAAAAGGAGAAGTGGATGTCACTTGAGTCTGCATGGGGCAGCTGTGGGGAGACAGCCTGGAAAAATAACATAAAAGAAAGGAAAAAAAAAACACAAAACAACACAAACTGAAAGCACAGAGCAGCGAGCACACAAAAGAGAGAGCCGACTACCTCACAAAGTTTCAGCAAAAAACATGAAAATTGACAAAAATATCGACGTAACCTGAGTAGAGTACATTCAAATGCACACACACACATACACACACACACACACAGGCGTCAGCTACAGTATCTTTTTGAAAGAAGGTTATGCAACAACAAGATCGACTGCTTGCTTTCAGGCATCTCTGTTGCTTCCAATTACATATTTTGCCCCTCTTCATATTATTCATGTCCTTCTTTCCTTCCGCTCAGCCTGCTGAGACCCTGGAATATTCTGAGGAGGGTTTTGTTTCCCTTCTCTTTCTCTCCAAAGATGAACTGTGCTTTCATTTCTCTATCACCAATCAAGACACTTCCATGTGTGTTTTGATCCTGTGTAAGCAACCACTGGTGGGCCCACAGGACCCGGGATCGAGGGTTCACATGGGGGTCAATGTGTAATCAGCCGCATCTGTAACCCCTGTTCAGAGTCAGGCTGCCCCCTCTGTCCACCACTGTGTTCTCCAACCTTCCTGTCTAATCCCCATCCTGGAGTCTGAACCTGACAAAACCAACGGTGACAGCTGGGAGGGCAAAAGAAGCACACTCCAATCAGACTTAATTTTCATACCCCCTTACACAGAATTTGCATTTAGCTCAATTAGTACTCCATTAGGGTGAATAATGGAGTGTCACATGAATAAAAAGACAATGTGAGACATCTGCCTCACCAGCTTTCATCTCTTTGTGCCAGCTAACATCATCTCATTAGAGAGTCAAATGATAATCAAGAGAGCAAGTGATTTTTTTCTCCTTACTTCAGCTGCATCATGTAGGTCATCAGGATAAGAGAGTGATATATTAAGACAGAGATGGGAGTAAAAACCAGAACACGTCAGGGTGGAAAAGTCTCCTGTGGTCTGTGGGTTAATATTGTATGGTCTTAACATATCATATTTAACCCAACAGCCCCTGAATGACAAATTACTCTAAGACTACAGACCCCAGCTGTCGACAATCACAGCGTTACAAACAATTACAAATGGTGATTCATAGACAATGAGCTGGTAAAATAACAAAAGGATGTTTCCAAAAACTCAGTTTTCACTCTATGGAGGTACCTACATTTCCACAACAGTACATGCCAGCGTGGGTCGGGCCAATGTTACTAAGGCTTGAAAAATGAGCTCAACTGCCATGATACTAAATTCTGAAAAACAGTGATTTAAAAAAAAAGGTTGACAGTTTGCAAGACACTACAGCTGTCAATCTTAAATAAGATACCAGGTAGGTACAGCATTAGAAGGGCAAAGAGTTGTATAAGGACCCCAGTATAAAGTTCAGCTTACTTTATTTTAATGTGTTTTAATTTCCGTGTCAGGCCAAACATTTGGTCAACCCCACATGGGATTACAAGACACAGCTATTTATCAAACATAAGAAAATATAACATGCACAGTTCTGTAACAAATATACAAAATCTAAAAGAAATGCTATGAGTTTATCCTGATAAAGGGCCTTTTTCCTTATCTCCCAGGCTTTCTCAAAGTAACTGACTAACTTTTCTTATGTGAACAGTGAAAGCAGTCTCTGTGCATCGTTCATGTTTTAAAAAATCTATTTCTGTTTGTAGTTTACTAAAATAAAGTAATATGTAGTTCCAAGTAAATAGGACAATAGAAAACAAAATGGAACTCATTGTCTATATCACTGAGATGGCACATGCCACAGACATGCTTTTCTTCTTCCAGACTGACATACTGTTCAGTTTCAACATTGAATGGTAAAATACCATATCTCAACTGGGCACATAAATAGCTTTGCATCTTAGATATATTATATACAACATGATTTTCAAAACAATATCATCCTAAGTGTACGCATTTTGGTTTAGTCCATTTATCACTAGCCCGCTGTTCTTTACTATCAGCTAACACAGATTCTCTTAACAGACAAATGTTGATCTTTTCATTATTAAAATAGTATAAAATGACTGTTGTTAAACTATGTGTAGTCATCATCACTCCCACTTAGAGAAAATTATGTTTTAGGTTCGGTAAACACACTGTAGGTAAACTCTTCACTCATTAATTCCAGCCTCTTTTTAGTAAATTGCTTCCACTAAGTTTGATAACTGATACAGGCACGATACGCAGGATTTATCACATTAGTACATGACACAGTCTGTCTGCCCCTGTTTACATAAGAGCAGATTCAAAAAATTAACAACTGCACCACCTGCACAAAGCAAGATGAGAAATTCATGTCATCATCCCTTACATTTCACTGGCTTATGTTTCAGGTATTTTGTTCTTTTGTAGGTCCAGAGACGTTGTTGTCGGTGGTGGTGTGTGTGCTTCTTGTGGAGCACAGAATAAATGACTGGTATGGGAAAAATAATGAACAATAGGTGGTAGTGAGGGGTGTGATTAAAACTCCCCACTTATACACAATCACTGTTGAGGAGCCTTGCCCGGCCTTGAGATAGCTCCCAATGTGAAAGTAACATGAATGTGGTTGCACTCAATCAACCTTTCCAGGATAAATAAGGGTTGAAAAATCTGCAGAGACGAACCAGGGAGTTTAACGAGAGACAGGGGCTGAAAAACAAAGAGGACAAGGGAGAAACTGAAAGAGTAAGAGACTGACTGATGACCACGCTTCCTGAAGGTTCATTAAAGCTTGAATCTCAGGCAGTGGGAGGCAGAGGCTTTACGGCCATGTCTGATCCCCTGCACACCAAGATCCACTGGGCCTTGTTAGCCCACAACACCAGACTACACATTACATGCAGTTCTACAGCGACAAATTTATCAGGGTGGTGAAGAGTCAAGGCTTTTAATGTTACTGTGTCACACTGTAACAAAATAAATATAAAATAATAAATAAAACAGTAAATATGCTCATAAAATCAGTGGTTGCAGACACATAACTGTTTGTGCTGTTTTTCTTCAGGCTTTGTTTAACATTTAACAATGTTACTGTTTCAAGTTGCATCTAAAGCCACCACAGAGATCAGATCCAGCAAGTGTCTTAGCAGGTAAATATAAATGCGGCTTAATTCAAACGGAGGTGAAGACGTGTTTCCATGGAAGCATATTAAGACGATACAGCAAACACAGTACATCGAGCCACTGGTGGTGCCATTACCTTAGCAACACATTTCATGTTTCCTTGCAATACATCCATGGATGACAGCATCTCATCAAACTACACTTTATTAAATATTTTGTTTAGGGTAATGAAATGTGCTGTGCTTTACAAAATCAACCTAAATCAGTTTTCAAACTCTTTGTGATGATGAAGAGATCAGAGTGTCTACAGAAACATCAGCTCCAGGCTGCACTGCAAAACCACACCAAGGAGGGAGAGACAGAAAAACAGACGGACGCCATCCAGAGGCTGACCTGGGAAACCTCATGTTACTCATCATTTTAAATTATCCTGCTGGCCCATACAAAATATATGAAGCGAGCTCTCCTTGCATTATATCTCCTGCTTAAAAAAAAAAACACTGTTCTTACATCTAGCTTCTACTGTACATGGTCCAGGTCTGACTGTGGTGAGGCTGTAATCCAGCTGATAAGAGGCCACACAAACTGTGAAGAACAGCGCGGAAAAACTCTTCAAGGACAGATCACTTTGGTAGAATATTGTTTAGACTTTGAAGGTGCATACCTTTCTATGAGTCCATGAATGAGAAACAACCGACCATCTTTTCTTGCTCTATAGTAAACACTGTTCACCTGAAGAATTTGAATCTTACTTTGAAAATTTGGCGATAAAAAGGCAGCTCTCAATAAGTAATGTTAGAGGACAGCAGCTTCTCAAAACTTTGTTTTCAGCAATTAAAATAGGTATGTAGGACAACATGAATGATTATTGGCAGCTATAACACAGCTTGGTTGGTTTAAAAATGTATATCTACTGTCCAGTTTGGTTTATGTGACCCCTGGTCAAATGATTCCTCTGACAGTGACATGCTCAGCTGACTGAGTAATACACGAGTAAGCTGATTCAGTGCATTGTTCAAGTACAAATAGCAGTCCTCACAGTTATGGTGCAGATTTGCCACAAGGCCATAACATACACTTCATTCATACAGCCTTGACAACATGGACCATTGGCAGCATTTGTTTGGGTTACCGACAACAACTTTGCTATTGGTTAAGCCATGACCAGACTCCACCTCATCACCATGATGCACTTTTCTGTAAGGACAGATTCAATTAGTTGGTTATGGACTTCATCTGTTCATGGACTCATATGATTGTGAAAAGAAGTCTAATACTCTATCAAAGTGAAATATGGCTTTTAAAGTGGCAGAAATCCACACCCAGACCAACCAACCTGTGTCAGTGAGAGAGGGTTGTGGTTGTGTCCCTCCATCAGACAAACAGCCATTCAGCCCTCGCTGCTGGTCCTCCCATGTCACTTCTACAGCAAGACACACACGCACACATACATATACATATATATATATATATATATATACACACACACACACACTGGTTTGTACGATACAGGAATCTTGGGGACCTTGGATTATCAAGGGACCTTTCCTAAAATCCTGCACAAAATGTGCAAAAAATAATAATTTTTATTATTATTTATCATTACCTTTTAGTACATAGTTTACATATTAAAACCATTATGCATATATTTTGCAGTGATAACAGAGACCAGTGGTAAGATATGGTAAGAAAGAAAAAGACCTCTTTGCCACCTCAGCACTGAAATCATGGACAGCTCCTCATCAAACATAATGAACTTTGTTCCATCTGCTGGCCAAAAGAGGTAACAGCCTATAAGGTTCTAAAAAATAAGAGATCTTACTCTGCAGTACTTCTACAGTAAAGTAAAATGCACAGACTTCAGGAAATACAACACTTGATTATTATTTGTTGAGATGCGATAGTTTATGGCCGTTTTTGAAAGAAAATTGCAAAGAACTGTCCTAAACATGAGTTATGTATGACTGAAACTGCCAGTCTAAAGGAGTATTGTACAGGGTGTGTGTGTATGTGTTCAATAATCCATGTCTAATTAGAATGATTGGCAATTTCACAATGGAAATGGAGAGCTCTGCCTTTGTGAGGTGGAGCTGAGCAGAATTAATTTCTATAAAAGTAGAGGGCAGATTAGGGCCTTCCTGAAGCCAGAGAAGGACAGACCAGCAGAGATCACGACAGCACTCTGTACATATTAACATCAGCTACATACAACTCTCAAAATTGATCACTCCAAATCAACTCAATAGGAATTAACCACACTCAGTCTATATAATGGATGAAATGTGAACAAAGGGAAGTTTGAATAAAGAACTGTATAAATGTGCTACAGCAAATAAGAAAGAAGAGAATCACAGATGCTAGTGAATGTTACACATGAAGAAGTTGTGTTGACCGAGAAAGCCCACACAGCAAAGTCACACCATCACACTATTCAGAGGACTTGCCTTTCCTCCCATTTACCGGTGGGCCTTGGGGTTTTTCCTCACAGTCTGCTGCTAATAGAGAGACATATGGAGGCTCATGAAATGATGGCCCTCTGAAACCTCATACTGGTACTGTAAGTCACATTAATATGGCAACTCATACTGTATGTGCTCAAACACAGACGCACATACACCCACAGATCCACACACAAACACACTGCTATCCCAACATACTGAATACTAGTTAGCATATAAAAGCCACTACACAAAAATGCTATGAACCTTTGGTTATAATACTGTACAATGTCTGGTTAATTGCACCATGCAGTTGTTACGATACTCATAATACAACATCCAACCTTCTTACAGCAGCATTTGGCCTGCAGAATATCACTCAGAGCACAATGATTATAGACAATTGCAGAGTATCCACTGAGTCAGTCAGCACTACAGCTATGGCAGTGTTGAGTAATAGCACCACACAGTCAGAGGACAGGAGCACGCCATATAAACAGATGGGAAAGTAGGAAGTGGAAACTGTGGGAAACTCCAGTTTCTGCCAACAGTCTGGCCGTTCATTCAAGCCTGTGGATGAATGTACTGTACATGAACACGTACTGTACATTGCTCTCATCCAAAAAGCAAAACAAGGTCCTAACAGAGCTTGTACTTTTAATATTTCATTAGTTTTCATTGTTAATAAACATGGAAGTATATTTTTTAACTCTTTGTGAACAGTTCAAGCAAAATCAAGCAACATCACATATTTCAAGAAAATGGAGAAAAACACATTGCTTCAGGTCAAGTTTAAAGGCTGTTTCTGTAGTGATAAACACACCTGGGCAACCATTTTGGGGTTGAGGTGCCCTGTGTTCCTCCCCTGTTCCCTCTTAGGAGTTGCCACACATAAACAGATAACATACAAGACAATTAGGTATGTGCAAGTGTGAGGTATGACTAAACTTCGAATCACAGCAGCGAGACAAAACAATAGCAGATTAATCAACAGTCCAATTCTTCTCTATAATCAGCAAAGGGCAATAATATGGATCCAGTCCATAGAAAAAGCTACATAGACACACATACACAGACATTTGCATTACATAAGCTGAGTGCTATACGGCTCTGTGGAAGCTACAGCACAAGGTCAGATCAATACCTCCCCCCACTGCCCACACGCCGCCACTGTCCTGGAAGGTATGGTAGAGAGAGAGAGAGAGAGAGAGAGAGAGAGACAAACACAATGAAAGAAAGAAGGGAGGAGAGAGAGAAACAAGAAAGGATAGACAAAGAGAAAAAGTAAAGAAAGAGAGATTGGGGCAGGAATAAAGAGGAAAAGACGACACAAAGAAGCGACAGAGAGGTCCAGACAAAGAGAGCTTCAGAGGGATAAAAAGATGGCACAGATACAGAAGAAGGACAGGACTGAGAGAGAGAGAGAGCAAAGGAGAGAGTAAAGAAGATGGAGAGAGAGGCTGGTTGGCGGCTGTACAGAAGACAGGGAAAGCCCTCATGGAATCTGACAATGATGAAAGAGTTCTGCGAGTGCTTTGACAAGTTCTCCAGATCTGCCTGAGCTTTTCCCCTCTCTCTATCTTTGTCCCAGTCCCTCCACTCACTGCAAAGCTACAACAGTCTTTGTTTTTCACTGCGTCTGATTCAAAGACACAAGTAAAATAATCATTGCCTTCATCGCGGTTCTTCTTACAGTACATGTCACAAGTCGCTACAACACATAACATTTGTTAAAGAGTGCTGAGGAACAAATATGACTTCAAATGTCACTTTGTAGTTGTGAAGATGCGAGGAGTTCAAACTAATGTGCCTTAATCAAAGCCTTGTGTTTACCCTGTTTAGTAGATACAGAAAGTAAAGCATTATATTGGCTTTGGTGAAGTATCTCAGCAGTCCAAATAGTTAAAATAAATCAATAACTCCCAGACAAATAAAAAAACATCTAGAGTATAGCTAAGAACATACAAACAGGGAGGCTACATATGAGCACAACACTGGTACAATCAATAGCAGGATCCAGACAGGCCTACAAGTACAACACGATGGCACAGGACGTCAAAACTGTACGTTAAACACAGCTGCAACAGAGGGAGGGTTCAAGGAGCACAGAGTGAGCTTAGCCTCCAGTGAACCCAGCCACCCCCCGTTGCAGACAGGGTTTTGGCCTTCAGAGTAAGGTGCAGCTCAACCAGCACGCCCAGTCTGAAAGACTAAACCCATGCATTCCGGTACAGACCTTCACAAGGCTCTGTTCCTTCGTCTCCATCTTCTGAGTGAGAAATGGAAAAGGAACCGAGTAGAGATGTTATGGATGGAAGGCAAAAGTAAACACCAATGAAGCATAAAACAACAAAGAAAAATGTTGTAAAAACTGTTGTAAAACCAGCTCTTCCTTAGCCCCAATCAGGCACCAAAAAAACTATATCATTATAAAATACTGAACAGAAACACACAGTGGCACTAATATAACAATGTCCTCACTCAATAGACATGTTTTTATTCACAGACATTAAACCTGTAATGTAAACAGAAAACAACCAGGTGACTTACTTCTGTCTTTCCCCGTGGGCGGAAGCTGTGGGAGTTGCCGTCCTCGTCTACTGGACATGGGGGTACTGGTGGGACTGGTCTGGACTGATCCACTACGAGGATGCGCCCTACATGAAAAAAAGTAGTGGACAATGGGGTGAGACACAAAATAGGACGAGATCTGATGGTGGATGCAGGGCCTGGCCATGTCACCCCCACCCACATCACAGTGTGAGAAAAGTAAAGGAATTTTCAAAAAAGGGACGCTATAAGTTTGATTGCAGAAAGTAAAGTTCAACATAATAAAGTAAAGCTATCTACTATAATGAGAGACTGATGCATGATTTAATCAACTTATGTAGGATCAGTTTAATAATTTAGCATATATGTTAGATCACATATTTACTTGTTTTGATGCCAGTCACTGTTGGGCTCAATTGGAGATAATCAGTGACAGCAATTGTACCAATGCACAACTGAGAGATTATCGTATTTGTTTTATAATTTCAAGCTGAATCTTCTATGTGACAGTACTTATAGTGGTTAAATAGCTACATGTAAACAGTTTACAGCTTGATATTGTTTTATATAATGCAAATATTTTCACATTTAGTAACAGATTTCCTGATTATTTTAAATCTACAGAGTGTCTTGTATCTCCAAATATAAAACCAATGCACACAGCAATGATGTTTGGCACATGGCATGAGAGTGGAGGGATACATCAACTGTAGGGAACTGAACTGCAATAAAAGATGCCGGGTGTGAATCGCATGTACAGTCGACTCATCAAGCTGCAAGGAGAGAAGAGTTCAATGCAGAAACAGCAGACCAGTGAGACCATGCGTTCAGACTGTCCCCAAAAGGCTTCAACTCATAGCAAAAAAAACAACAAAAAAAAACAGAATGCCATCACAGAATAAACTGCATCAGTTGATGTTAGTAATGAAATCAAAGTAAAATGTTGGCCCATCACTGCTATACTCACGCAAGCGTATGAGCAGTGTGTTCCAAATTAAAACGAGTCAGCACGCTATCTACGGTGTCAGGGCTGTCGTGCCTGGGACATGTGTAAAGAAAACACAGCACCAGTGCTTTTGGGGACAAAACAAAAGTGGCTAGGTGGGTGGTGGGGTAGTTGTGAGGTGGAGGTGGAGGTGGAGGTGGGTGAGGTGAGGTGAGGTGAGGCAGGGAAGCAGGGTATTGGGAGGGTGGGAGACAGGTGGTAGTGATGTGGTCTTTCTGGTTCATTCTGTGAGTCAGGCTCGAGGTGAGTGGGAGCTCATGGGACTGGAACTGGTTTAGTTCTACAAAGGTTTTAGTTATGCAAACATTTAGCTGAGGTAGAGCTGCTCTGGGGGCAGAAATAATCTCATTGGTTGATTTGAACCTCAGTGTTGGAGTAAAAGAACAAGATAGTTTCACAAAGTAGTTATCTTCTAGGTAGTAGCTAGACTTGTAGATTTGAAAGAAAAAACAAACAGTGGTCAACACATGAAGAAGAAGAGTCGGCAGGCTACTAGCTTATCTAAAGCCTAATATGAAGCTATTTGGGTAAACTAGGTAGCTAGCCTGGTAGCTAGGCTAACTAAGTAACTTAGATACTGTAAGTTACAAGACCTCTGTATGTCTATATTACATATTCGCAGTTAGCAGCATAATATTAGCTTTAATGCATTCACTGGGCTTTAGTCTAAAAAACTGTGTTTTGTCTACTTTTTAAGCTAATGTTTAAATTATCTCTCCCTCCAGAGCAGCTATGCCTCAGGGAAATTATTGTACAACTAAAACTCCAGTCTGATTCTGTGCTAAGCTGGTTAGCGTCTCCGATCTGGGTCACACCTGGTCAAGGCAGGTGAGGGGGGGGCAGATCTCCCAGATGGCAGAGACGGCATGGACCTCATGAGTGAAGAGTCGTGGGGGCGTTCAGTGGAGCGCGATCGAGATGTGGGGCGCTCTATAGTGGGCCGCTGGTCTGCAGAGCGGGACCTGCTGTGATACTCGTGCCTATCCATGGCTCCGTGGTTCCTACAGAGGTTATTGAGAGATAGGCAGGCACTCAGTGGGGCCCCAGCAGGGCAGGGACAGTATGCTGGCAGGGTGGACAGTATGGAGGGCAAAGAAATTAGCTGCACCCTCAAAAATCCTCCAAGGTGCATGTGTTTAAGTAACATACCTGTTTATTTTTGCACGTTTTAACCTATTTACTACAAATCACATACTATTCTTTACATAATTTCTGACCATTTTCTCAACATGTTTTTCCCACCTCCTAGCCAGCCATTTGTTTCCAATAAATTCTGTATGTTGTTGTATGGGAATTAACTTGACACTTGCTCAAAGCAGGCAATCAGAATGAACATCATGTATGCTTTAGTTATGGTAACGTTTCACTACACTTACACTCATGCACTGTAATGTGGGTGCAGATTGTTAAATCTATCTGCAGTTGACATGATATTCACTGTCATGGACTACCAGACACGTCTCCATGAGCGGATTTTTGTCCTGAATTGAAGTGAATGTGTATTAATGCCCCATGTAAAGTAGGAAAAACACATTCAAAAATATAAAACACTACAGCCTGCTTTGTAAACTGGTGTGCCGTAATGTCAGCTATATACGCTTTGCATATATATTTGCAGTAAATTGACTAAAACAAGCAAAAATACAGGCATGGTCCTTTAAAGTGATAAAATGAAATTATTCAGCAACTCTTAGAGAACAGAAGGCAACACTTAAATGTTAAAAGACAACCTGTTTCAGCTGTAAAAACCTTGATCAAAGGTGCAGAACTGCATGTACAGTTGCATCAGTTTCATTCCATGAGATCTAAAATATTCAATGAACACTGAATTTGTCATTTTGAATTTTGTGAAATATACATATGGTTCAATTGACATGCAATTCTTTAATTATTTTTTACATTTCAGCTTAGTCTATTATTCTCTATAAGCAGCTGAATTACTTAATTTTAAGGGTGGATAGTATGGACAGAGGGCTAGGTGAATCCTGTGTGGTTTATGGTTCCTGTAGTGAGTTACTGTGAAGTCCTCAGGTTGTGTAGAACTGGCAGGGACCATGTGCTGTGTCTCTATACGTGGTGGGTAAGTGTTCATTTGCAGACTGTTTGAGGTAGAGTGAAATTTGAGGGAAAAGTGTATCTTTACATTGCATTTGGCTTGTTATATCTGTTATTTCCTGAAAAATGCCCAGCCATCATAAGTATTTTTGGCACAGTGAGGATGAAGGCAAATCTTGTTGATCTGAAGAGCTGAAGGAAAGAAAGCAGGTAAGGTTTCTCAACTAGGAAAATCATTGATAGTGTATAGGGATATTGTTTAACTTTGCAGAGAGAGGAGGAAAAAAAGTTTTAAAAAAAAACATTTACATAAACAGCATCACACTGTACATATCAAAAAAGTGAAGGAAATATTCAACTTGGCCTTTGAACATGAGTTGTCACAAGAGAGGTTAAGAACATGCACACTGTTTGGGAAACTGTAAAAGTTCTTTAAAGTTTAAATTCGTAAGTCCCACAGTTTTCATGTTTAATAAAACAAACAGTATTTAACTAAACCATTATACCATTTTTATTCTAAAGTGCAGAAGACATGTTGGTGTCTGTACAATACAAATAGGTGGGAGCTGCTTCTAATAAGGCTAATTGACACCAAAAGACTTTTCATTTAAAATCCTGAATTTGTTGAACATTGTTGAGAACGTGGAAGGAAAAGTTTTACTTCAGTCATTTCAATCATTTGAATTTTAATTAATAAGTCAATCTTGTCATAGTCTTGTAGTGTCTGTAGCCTTCTGAAGTAAGAAAAATTGTCCAGTAGAGGAGATGTCCTCTTTGTCTCCAATAGCAAAACAAAGGCTCATCAGTCAGTGACCTTAAGAAGCCTTTAACATTATTTACAGTGATGATCAGCATAATCATTAGTGGATTCCCATCGTGAGGTTATTAAGGCCAAGGATTTATGGGTAATATGAAGGTTATGTCTGGTACAAATCAAACTTCTCATTAGGTGTAAAATTTGATGGATATAGCCATGACATACACAAACTGCACTTTGGAATAGCACTGCTCACTACATTCTCATAGGATTCAAACAGAGTCCAAAATTTGAATTTTCTGTGCTTGGAAAAGCTGCTGTTTTGATGGTATACGCTGCAGGCTTTGTCCCACACAAGGTACACTCTGGGGTGTTGCATTTAAAAACAACAGAACCATGAAAAACATTTTCTCATGTTCTTGGGGGGGGGGCAAAAGGCTCACACTTCACTAATGCTCTCCGTTGCTCATCTCTGTCTCCTTTTCCTCTTCCACGTCCCTTGTTTCTTTATTCTGCCCTCATTTCTTCACTTCTCACTGTTGCTTTTACTCTGCCTCGGTGCAGACAGAAACAAACTGCATCTGTATGAGGAGAGCAGGGAAATCTATTCTGTTCCTCTGTGGATTACACTGAGATGCCAGACACTTTCTTTTCTCTGTCGGGTTCGTTCAAAACGAAAGGGGAGAGAAAAGAAGACGGAGAGTTCTCGTTAATGGCTATCTAGGCTATAGGCTGAGCCTGAAGTCGAGCCAAGCTGGGCCTCAGGGAAACTTTGTGACACTTTAATAAAGTCAGTCAGGCTCTCGGGCTGGGTTCTGAGGACTCATCACTTTTTTCCTAGAGAGGAGAGAAATGGCACAAACGTCACATTATTCCTGACTGAAAGCCAGATGGCAGCAGACAGAAGATTGAAGACAGCGAAAAGTGGAGTCATTTACAGAGTTTCTCTGGGGGGGTGGGGACCAATGTGAGTTCTTTCTTTTTATCGGTGCACCAGGACGCTGGCGTGGGTCCTGGGGATGGATGGGTGTCAGCAGGCCTTTCTATGCGTGCTTGGAACAGCCCGGCAGCCCATTCTGGCCAGATACAAGAAGCCAACTTTACAAAGCTACTGTGCAGCCCAGAGCAATGCATCAGAGATGCCATTGTACAGGTGAGCTATAAGCAGCTGCCAATAGCATGTAAAAAAAGGACAACACTAAAAATCACACACACCACTGATCAACATACTGCTGTTGGTATAATGTACATGGGTACATAAACAAGGACATCAACAAAGAAACAGTCAGGTGCTGTCCAGTACTCAACAACCACTATACATACAGCTGACATCAGCAACACAAATAGCTCTGAGCCTCAACATACAGAGGCAGTTGTGTATTATTATTTTACATCAGCACAACTTCAGAGCTGTGATGACTATTTAACAAAAACCGATATCAGACAGGATATCTTTTTCTGTCATCACATGTATGATCACGGATAAATTAAAGACGGACGAGGGACAACTTGAGGAGACCACAAGATGACGGATGCACAGATGCAGCGGCAGTGCATGTCAATACCTCTCGTAGTCATAGTCGGAGTAGGCACCCTCAGAATAGGCGCGGGCCATCCTAGTGGAACGCAGTAACCTGACTGCTTCCTCTCGGCAGATCGGGTACACGCGATGGTTGCGGCTGGCGAAACAATATCACAACTGGTCAGCATTTAATTTTTTTCCCAGCAGAACGGGAAGTAACATAAAAAAAGAACCTGCAAGGGAAGAAAAGTTGGTGTACACCTTTTGGATTCCCAGACTTACTCTGTCTGTTCTCTTTCTGAGCACACACCTATTTAATTATCCCGCAGATCCACAGTGAGTCATATAAGGCTAATATACACTACTATACACTGAATGTATCTACATGTTTGTAGGAGAAACCACCTCTGCTGGACAAAGCTTCACAACCATAAAACACTTATCCATTTTCAGTATTGCTATATTCACTCTTTTTGTGGACAAGATGAAAAGACTAATGAGGAATTTGCTCATCTAGGAATCACACTTCACACTCTCACATGGTACATGTTTGGAGTAAAATGAGAAGAACGTTTATATGAGAATGACTGAGATGATGAAAAGAGAGAATAAGCAGTGCTGATACTGGATGGATGAAGTGTATGGCCACAGAGTCACTCATTTTCTCAATATACTGTACCACTGAAAAGTAACACACATTATGTATATATTTGATCTTTTGCAGAAGAAATATATACTTTAACACAACACAACACTGATGGCACTGACAATGGCCAGGTAATATGAAGTAGCTTCTTCAGTGCGTCCAAAAAACATGATGTGTGATGTTGACTTTCTCAGTGCAGTGTGGTTAGGCTTAGTGGACGTAATGTCAACTGATTACTATGAGGTTCTTACAGTGCATAGACTATAGTGATAGAAAACATGCCATAGTGTCAGTGCCATGTGTTCAACACCCAAATGAAAGATTTCCTCTAGAAAAGAAAGGGGGTTGTGGGTTGGAGTTGAGGGGGTGTTGGGTTAGAAAATGGAGGTGCAGAGATGGGGCTTCATGCATGCTCATGTTAAAAGTCTACCTTGGGTCCTTTTGAGGATCATCAATAGGCTGAGTATGTCTGGTTCGAGGTAGGGTGAGAAAATGGCTGCAACCACATGGAGGGAGGAGAGAAGACAGAGATGGATATGAGATGGCGCCGAGGAAGAAGCGGAGGAGGAGGAGGAGGAGGAGGAAAGGAGAGAGAGAGAGAGAGAGAGAGAGAGAGAGAGAGAGAGAGAGAAAGGATTGGAGATAGACAGAATCATAGGCAGGCAGATGGAGGGGTGAGGAAACCGAGTGAGAGAGAACGAGAGATTTCTCAAAGAAATAGGATGTAAAGAGACTGAGGAAGCTCATAGGAAAGGTTGATGTAACAGTTTCAAAGAGGAAAAACAGGCGAGGAAGATAAGAGAGGCTGAGAAATCGGATGGTGAGGAGATGTCTTCCTCAGCTTTACCACACAGACAGATGAAAGTGGTACACCGAACACACCAGCAGCATTCACAAGAAAGAACAGAACAGCACAGTCCAAACACCTAAAGCTGCTTGGTGTCACTTCTACTGGATGATTAAACAACTTAAGACCATATACATTACATAAGATTTCTTCTTTTACAGACACATTTTAAATAATATTTCAAAAAGTAGGGAAATACAGTGAAAATGACAAGTTTTAAACAAAATACCAGCCTCACAAAAAGCTATATAAATTCCAGAGGATATTTTGTAATATAGTCAGAGTTCTGGGACAATTCCAAATTCTCCATGACTCATTTCCTGTGTCATTTTCAACTGTTTTCAATAAATAACCGGACGCTGTTAATTAAAGCAGCGGAAATATACTCAAGTGAGCACTGTCCCAGACAATTTAGATAAGTGCATTTTCTGCGTCTAACACTGATTTAGGCCAAGCCTCAGAAATATCAAATAAAGTTAATTGGACGGGGGAAAGTAGCTGCGGCCGGGCAGTGCCAAGGCTATGATTGGACTCTTGGAGCAACATTTTCCAACCCTCACAGAAAATAAGTGCTGATGGAAGATAACTGACCACTTCCCCTTGACCACCTCTTCCATAAACTTAGTGAGATACTTGCAAACACTGTACACTGTACGCAGCATTTGCAGCACTGGCTCCAAATAATTTCAACCCCCTGAATCTAAGATGGAAAAAACTAATTGTTAATTACTCCTCTCACGCAGTGTAGTCTTACCCAAGTCTGTTGTTCATGTTATATCTGTGATACAACTTTTCTGATGAATTAGTGAAGTGACAACTTCATTTTTATCTTTAAGGATCATACTTCTCATTGGCTATTTGCTGTTTATTTGTTTTCATTAATCTTTTGGAGGTTTGAAGTAATACTGTTTGTATACATGATAGAGGAAGATAGAGGAAGTAGGTATCAAGGTATAGGGTATCCACCCCACTGTATCAGATTAAAAATTGCTCTTTAAAAGTAAGAATATATCAAAAAGATTAAAAGGCACCCACACACAAGATCAGTTTCCAGAGAGTTTAAGGCAAACGGCATTGTGCATAAGTGTATGCGTGCATAAACACCTCCCTGCATGTCTACTCATCAGCCCCCACTTGTGCTTGTCAGCATCTGTTCATGCATGCCCGCGTATGTACATGCATCTACTGTACACAAGTGTAAGCTGGAGTGTGTGTGTGTGTGTGTGTGTGTACCTGTCACGTGAGTAGTTATCTTCGGACACACTGTGGTGGTCCACTCTAGTGGAGGAGCTGTACTGAGAAGGCCTAAGGTCAAAGGTGGGGTCCAGACTTCTGCTGTGTGACAGAAGTGGACTGGATCACCCCTCATGTAGTTTACACACCACACACTGCCCCCTACTGGCCAGAGGGCACATCGCCTCATGTTAATGTGAGGCATTTAGAGTAACCGTGAGAAACGCTGCACTCTACATAGGGGTGATGTAGCAATTTGGAAGGCAGTACGAGGGCAGCAGCACTTAGTGCTACAACCAAATCGGTGACTAATTTCAAACTCCCATTTTCCAGAGTAAAGCAGATTTTACCCTTCATCTATTAGAATTTTGTGGATCCCTAAGCCTTGAACTTAAGGCATCCTCCTTCAACATATGTTTGTTCATAAAAGATATCAACAGGGTGTTAAATACATCAAAAACATGTTAAAAACAAAAACTAAACACAGTGTAAACCCAGAAATCAAGGGTCAGCCCAGTAGTGGACTGAGTATTAGTTACCTGGAGGGTGGGGGAACGCTGGGAGAGCGTGACCGCACCCGATTAATATCAGCCGACCGAGAGCAGTGGTTAGACGACATCACCTGCTCAGGGACAGACAACGTGGAGCTCTGGAAGTCTCTGCCATTTGGCCGGTAGTCTGTGTAGACAAGAATGGATAAAGGAAGGGAGGGATGGGGGGACAATATTAAGAGGGAGAGGGTGTTGGATTGTTGGTTCTGCATTAATATTCTGACACCAAAAATACTGCAGTGGTGGACTTTAAATTACAAGACAAAGCGCAAATACTGTACTAATTTAACCTTAACACCTTGTGGATTCCCTGTATTTTTGAGCGAGTGAAATAGCTAAATCTGCAGCATTTGATAATGAAAAATTAGGATTGCTAATGATGCAGGTCCTGTTTAACCACACCCCCAATAACTTCGAAGAAACAGACCAAACTTTATAAAACTTATGCTAAATCCTGACCTGCACAGGCACACATTTTCTATTTTCATTTTCATTATGCTGAGTCTCTATGTTCCAAAAATGAGGACTAGGTTTAAAGGTGCAATTCATCTGCTGTGTTAACACTGTGCATTAAACATGAAAATAGCCTTTAAAAAGTCAGAAACATTATAATGAATTTTCTCTGCAAGACTGATTAGTCCATTGAACTTGAAAGAGTTCATTAACCGATAATCAGACATGGCTAGCAGCCATGGTTAAGGTCAATGCTTAGCACTATTAAAGTTGATTGATATTCAATAGAGTGTACAGCACATTAAAATGAGTTAAAGAAAACCCTGAATCAAAAGTTGGAAAAGAAGGAAAGGTAGGAAAAATTGGAGGTAACGATAAAGAAATGTTGACCTTCACTTGAGAAAGTTTGACATATTAATATGATAAGATTTTCTTTTTAGTGGCAGCTGTGCATAATAGTTGGAATAAAACTGTTACAATATTTCAAACTAAATGATCCATCCTGATTGCAAGTGGATGCAAGTCAAATTCTGAAATTCAGAATGCAATCAACTTCCATGCAGAGCCAAATTAAATCTATTCTTCCTCTTGACATGCTGCTTCACGCATGAGTACAGCCTGCCTGTTAAGCACATATAAAGAGGAGAACCTGTACGGACAATTAATAGGATTTAACAAGAGGAGTGGACTGCATCAGTGCACAAGTATGGAACAGAACTGAGGGTCAAAGCAAGATTAAATGTGTATGTACTATGCAAAACAAATTTGACTTTTCACTTTTAAAATTCTCTTGCATCAAAAGAGTCCAATAACAGGAATGCTACTTCAAAAGACAGGATTACATAAGCATAACCTGTGCAGTAATTACTATTGTGCACTTCACTTATAAAAATGCCTGCTGTACTGTATGTACACGACAATTAGAAACATGGCAGTTAGTGTACCGTAAAATAAAATGCACTGAAAAAACGTTTTTCTTCCCCATTTGAAAGTAATAGTGGCAGCAGTTTAATGCAAAGACTGCAGGATAAACTGAGATGTGGTGAGCATGAGTAAGGAGGAGGGTGCGACCAGAGCTGAGCGAAGGGGTATTCCCTTCACTGTGAATGAAGTAAAGGGGACTGGCATGGCGAGGCAGTGAGGGGCTGATGAGAATGTTAAAGAGGCTGGAGGAGGATTTCCCTCAGCTACGGTATCATCAGCAAGCCCAGGCTGA
Organism: Siniperca chuatsi; assembly: GCF_020085105.1. Taxonomy (NCBI): domain Eukaryota; kingdom Metazoa; phylum Chordata; class Actinopteri; order Centrarchiformes; family Sinipercidae; genus Siniperca; species Siniperca chuatsi. Next base: position 24,704,347 of record NC_058050.1, on the reverse strand, counting down.
TGCTCTTCCCCTGTCTGCCTGACAGGCGTTTGCTACAGTAACTGAATCTATTCTTTTCTCTCTCCAATGCCTTTCCTCTCTACGTCTCACATTCTTTTCCGCTCTTCTTCTGCGGCCTGTATCGGCTAATAGGGATGTGAAACATTACCACATGCTAAACTACCAGTGCAGGCAGCTGTCTCCATCCTGCCAGCAGCTTTCCTGCACACAAAGTCGGCACAATTTGTGTGGTCTTCAAGTGAAAGACAAAAAGAGGGATGATGATTTATTGAAAGAGGATAGCAAAGAATATACTGCTTGCAAAACACTATCTTTTGCATGAGAAAACAAAGCAAGCCTCTATTTTTTCTATGGCTTTGCTACCTATTTCAGCATCAATATCTTTGAAGTTGATATTTTATGTGGGGAAATTTCAAATACTTTCTTTCTGCCTTTTTTGCTGGCTCTCTGGCTGGTAACGGCTCTGCTTTGCCTTTTCTGATGTGCAGCATGGGCGTGCTGCTGGAGCCTTGGTGAGTACAGCAGAACAGTAACTAGCAGTGCAGAGGCAGACAAAATCTCAGTGCTCCTTCACTGTGCTGCTGATGGGCTACAGCGTTTTACCCTGCTAATATGATATCTAATAATTTCTGTAAGCTGTTCAGGCCCAGGAAGCATTTGACATGATAGTGACATGCAGGAGGTTACCTGAGTTCAAGGCGAAGGCAAATACACATAAAATTTAATAGGATACATGAAATAATAGAATACATGAAACTATGTATTACTTTACCTCCAGACTGTCTCTTTGCCATTTTGTTTTTCATTTGATTTGATTCACTTGTATTATTATTTCACATACACTAATTATTGCATGTTAATGTAACCCTAAGATATTACCTGTTATTACCCCGACACCATCTTCACAATCGTAGTCTGAGATCTCACTGTCACTTATCCTCTGGGATCCTTCGAGATAAAGAGAAAACAAAAGAGATAGAAGGGGGTGCAGGATGGAATGAGGAGAGAAAGAGAGAGACAGAGAGATGGGGGGCGAGTCATTTTCATTCCCACGTTCATTTATTCACCCAGTTTTTTGTATTATGCCTCCCTGGTCTGAATGTAATCTTTATTGGTTAAACTGAATGTTCTAACTGAATCCAATAAGAACAAATGAATATACTGTCAGTCCCTAACTCATGTCACCGCACCCCGCAAATACAACAAACAGTACCGCAAGAGAGCATTTTGGATAATATACGTGAAAATATGCGTCAGCTGTAAAAAATAATGCTGCATTTCAACAAAAACAGTAGATCTCACTTCATCTGAACTGTGGCACTTTTAAATGACACATTCAATCATTCAATTTACATGTGAAGGTGGGGGTGCTAGAAGTGATATGGCTTCACAGCTCTTTCTTCATCTTCCCCAGTAGCCTTATCATCCCTCCCTCCCCCTCTTTTTAAAGTACCACCACCCCACCGCCTTCACCGTTCAGTCAACTTAAATCAACTGGACACGTGTGCTTTATCAGAAATGACAAGTGCTGCACTCTGGCAGTGCTGCTCCCAACCTCTCATCTCAGTTGGCTAAAGACTTTTTACAGCTGTCAGCTCTTTCACCTCAAACTAACATAAACGCCCACAAAATCATCCTGGTGGGTGAAGCAAGCAAGCCTTATGTGTCTAGTAGAAGCATTACAGTGAAGCAGTCCTACGTAACATGGACTACAATACAGTCGTCTAAAGCATGTTAACCAGTATCTGGTGACAGAATGAAACAGTGGTGAGAGAAGGGCCGTAAAATGAGCTATTTGGGGGTTTGGTTAGAGGAAATACAATCCTAGAAAATAATGTATTATGCATAAAGATAATCAAAGCGTTCTCTTTTTCGTTTCTCTAAGTAAATATACCATCACTTTTTCTGGAAGATTAAGAATAGTAAGCAAAGTATCACACCAGCAACAGAGTCATCTACTGTATCCCATGACAATTTCAAGAACATATTCACATTCAAGACACACAAACTCAAGCAAAGCAGAATGGGCTGTAAAATTTGTCAAAAGTATTTTGTGTATTTTTAAAGGGGGAAATATTGGCAATGGGCAAAATAATATACAATAAACATCACAGAGGAAAAGCAAGTGGTCAAAATCAAAGTATATGCTGTCTGCCGGGACTGGCAGATAGCCTGGGATTTTATAACATCACTTTAGGATGAGGATTGAGTGCAGTTTTGCAGGATATGGTTGTGGGTTGCAGGATGGGATGATGAGATAGTCACAGGTGAATACACAGAGAGGGAGAGACCACTGTGTCCTAAATCTGTTTCCCTGGAGCGTGCACGTGTCTGATACCCTGAGTGGATTTCAAACTAGTAGTATAAAATTTACACCAGCTCCCCACACTGAAATCCATGTAAGGCAGCAGCAACATGCACCCTTCATGGAAAAAGGGGTGGAGAATCAGGGCACAAGAATGCATCTTTGAAGAGGACAGGAGAACACTCAGATGCTCCATAGAGCTGCACTGCCTGCAATTGCAGGGGGCTTTACCTGAGTTGTATGAATATGAGCCTTTGTCTGTAAAAGCAGAAGCAGTAAGGTTGATGTGACATGGATGACAAAGACAAAATATGTATAAACTACAATGACTGTTAAAGCCTTATTTGTAAATGAGAACATACTGTACATTTGCAAATTATAGTTATTATTAGAAATGAGAAAACTGACCAAGCCTAGATCTACTACATTATATATTACTATAAGAGACAGAACCTGATCATTCACTTTACTGAAATAATTTGGAATCATTGAAGTCTGTTATGATTTTATTCTGACTTCAGTTACATGACCACTACTGAATGGCGGTCCTGTAACTGTAGTGTTCCTTGCATGCCAGTTCTGGCAACAAAGCCCATGTTGGCACAGTAACAACAACAATGTCGGCAGTCTTAGCAAACAAAAAGAGGGAATTTTGTTATCAAAAAAACTGTAACTTTGAAAAATCCACTTGAATTGAACCCATACCGAGTTATCAAGAACCTGAAATTACTGCACTGCAAAATATCTCACTAAGCTATTGAGATCTTACTGATACAGACTGGAGGGATGTTACTGACTTGTCCACCGTTGCATCATCTTATAGCGTGCATATAGTATATTTCATATCACTTTGAATTTATTTTTCCCTAAAGGGTGGCCACTCTCACTTTCTCTTTAAAGTAAATTTCAAGACATTAATAAGACTTTTGTGACATGTGTCAGTGACAGAGCGGTTACGTACTCTGCAGCCGCCGTGTTGGACTCTCTCCGTGGAGCTGCCTGCGCTGTGTGTTCGGGGAGGCACGTGGGAGTGGGATGGAGGACACATCGTGGGTTTGTAGCTTGTACCAGTGTGGCTCGTCATCCAGAAGAGCTGTCTCCAGCTCAATAAGGATCTGTGAGAGGAAGAAGGCAGCGGTAACGTCTCTTACCTCACTCCAATGGTTGCAAACTAACATAGTTTTTCTCAATGATGGATTACAGCAACATACAACACACACCCAATACTCATAGAGCTCTTACAGCGAGCGTCAGTCCCAAACAAGCCCTTCCCTCATGCCGATGTGTTTATTTATCGTAACACTTTTACACAGTAAGTAAAAATAACAAAGCTCCATGTCCATGTTGGACAAGGACTGGACCACCAAAACCTTGTAATGGCCAAGAGCTTTATTAAGGGCTTGACCCTATTCAAGAGGATTAGCTGAGAGACTGTCAGTGAGTGTCCCTGATGGGTGGGGTTTGGTTTTCTTACCTCTCCCAGGAATTCGCTCTCCTCCTCCCTCACCCTGGCTTGGTCCCACAATGTGATCTCCAGCATGCGCTCCCGAAACTCCCGCCGGTGCACCGGCGAATACATAAAGGTCTGGTTCCATTTGGGCTCTAAGGATTTCTTTACAGTTTTTGTTCTCCTCTTGCTTTTGTCGCTGGAGGAACAATAATTCAAACTGTTTTTATTTACAACCATGATAGGGAAGAGCCACGAATACAACAGATCAATAACACGACACAGCACAGAGCACATCACCGTGGCATGCTGATGATGAGAACAAGATGGTAAGATTACTGTACTACTCTCCCTGAAAATGTCCACTTCCTGCATTCTTCATCAGTGCATAAGAAAGAACTGCTTAACAAGATGCAAAACTGCACTGAACGACCAACAAAGTAATTAGACACATCCACATACTGTATATCCATACAGCCTTTCCTAATGCTAATGGCTAAAAAACAATGACGCATGACCTTGCAACATCACATCAATGTTCCAAAAAATCCACACTAATACAGAATCCTTTTTCTAAAATATATAATAATTCAGTACGGCCCACTACTGTCCTATGTCTTCCTGAATGGAGTGAAATGGCATAACATTAAAAGAGTTGGGTGGGTAAAATAAGCACATGGCAATGGTGGTAACTGTTTCTACTCTTACCTTCTATCAGGGAGGAAGTAGATTTTGACATAAGGGTTCCTGGGCCGACCATCTTCCCTGGGTGGCAGGTCTTTGGCACCCAGGATGGTGACGATTAGCTGATGGCCCACTTTGTCATACCACAGTTTGACCTGCAGGAGCAGAGCACAGGTCAGGGCCAACAGAAGTAAAAACACAAAGAGGGACTAATGCAGGAGAAGACAACTTCATCAAATTAGAAATAAAGTTATTACATGTGCCATTGTGCCTTATTTTATTGGAGACCTATCTCATTTCAACTGAGAGTTTTTGACTACAGCATAGGGTCTTCTCCTGTATTTACCCTTCAGGGAAAAGGAGGAAGATGTCTACCTGCTAAGATGATGTCAGGTCACATGCTTGGTGGGGCAATTTATCAGAGCTTAAGTGCTCATTAACACATGGACTTAATGTATCAATGTTAATATGGTAGGAAAATGCTAAAAATGTATGTCAAAAAAAAAAGTGACATTTTTCTCTATGGTTAAAGAGACCCTCCTTTAATGAAAATATGTGTTTTTTTTAGTTATGCGCATGGTGCCATGTTTATATGTTTTCATTGTGTTTTTTTTATATAAAGTGTTGTAAATGTCATTAAATACGTCACCTGCAGGGATGAATAAAGTTTATTGAATGTAACTGAATACAATTGGCTTGAATGTCATTTTGACTTAAGTGAATTGCAGTAAAATGCTAAAGGCAGCATGCTCTAAAATTAACAGTGTGCTCTGTTGAAATGATACCATCTACCAGTGATGATGTTGTCTCTAATAATGCTCTCTCAGATATTAAATGGGCATTGATATGGAGAAATCAATCATGCTGTTGCAAGAGGAATTGGAGACAGTTCACACTGAAAGGGAAGTATGGACTCCAAAAGAAGACACTTAGAAGAAGAAAAAGCTCTAACTGAGGCCTTAAAGAAAGTAGATGAAATGTGAAATAAAACTTCTAAGCTCTTGTCCATACTTCTTTAAAAATATGATTATGGAAAGGGTCTGCACCATTTAAAACTACCAGCTATACATGCAGCAACGCAAGAAAGAGCATTCAAGACAAGTCGACAGATTTCATATAGGCAAAAAGAGAGGGCTTATGGGAAAACAAATTGTACCAAACAACCTCTAAACTTGCAGCCCACCAAACTGTACCATACTGCAAAATATGTATACTGTAGTCTGTGAATTGGTAAAACATCAAGATTATATTATGTGTGATAATACGTGATTCAATAGTAAACTACTCAAATATACAACCGTAAGTGGCTTTACAATGTGTCCATCTAATAATTAACTGAAACATACAAGCTTTTTCAAGAGTACACACATGAACATACACACACAAAAAACCTACTCATTTACCTCCATTCTAACTCCATATCATGTGTTTAGACGCCTCTAAATTTGAAAACCCACAGTGTATATCTTTGCAGACATCTGCATGCTCAACTATGCATAATAACAATATTCTCGCATCAATTTGTTGAGGGCACTCTCAAGCAAAACAGCATACTGTAACAGTGTCAGCAAGATAAATATCCACAGTCCCAAGCAGGAGTGTTAACCTTCTAACTGAATCGAGAATATAGAATCACACAAAGTGACTGTACTGCACGTCATAAAACAAAACCCACAAAAAAACGGTCTGATATTAAAGATGACAGATTAAAAGAGATCCTGAGCACAAAGCAAAACCTTCAAAGCTTTGCTTGGTTTAAAGTTTGTTATTTGGGAGGTACAATTTGCTTATTCATTAACTCTGGAAGGGAAAATGCAATTTGGTTTCCAACATATGATGGTGAACTTGGTATCTTTTCACTGCAACATGAAACTGCAGACCCATCAACCATAGGCTGCTAATTAACATCACTTCAACTCGCTCCTGCAGATGTGTGTAGGGTTAGAGTTATCAAGGCCTGGGTTCATGTCACAATGAAGCAGAACATACCCCAAGTCATTTGTCCTAAAAAAGCTCAGGGAGACACCCTCCTGCATTGCCAAAAATCCAAAATGTATGACACAAGGTAGGGTCAATTACTGGTGTCAAATCAGGCAATGGAAGAGTGTCTCTTGAAATGTGTTCAGATTAGTTGAGCATGCACTACCTTGGAGTAATGATGTGAATGGGTTAAAATGAGTAATAATAACTCTCATCATAACAGTGATACCAAGAAATCAAATTGAAGAAAATGACACAATGCACTGCACTAAGAGGGAAACTTGAAGCTGCCATTTCCCTGGGAATGCATTTTCCAAAGTATGGAAACAGAAAAAAGGCCAGTCAACAGTCAATGAGCAAAGACCAAATAGAGATTGTGCCCTTCAGACAGGGCCAATTACCTGGACCCTAGGGGCAAAAGGCGTTGTTCTTCTACTAAGGCTTTGGCTCTGGATAAGCAAAATTAAACAGCAAAAAGAAAAAGAAAAGAAAAGAAAATACAATAAAACCAAAATCCCACAAAACACCAACAAAAACTCAATACACAGAAGTTTGTAGTTTCAGATGGGAGATTTAGGCCTTGGGTTCATTCTTATTTTACTTTCTCACCTTTCACTTATATCTTTGCTTCTCTGCTTTTCTGATTACAAGCTTCTCTGCTCTGTTCTGCATAGGCCCTTTGAAATGATAAATGCCTCACAATTATATCTCTCTTTCTACTCTGGACCTTTTCTCCTCTGCTTCAAAGCTTGCGTCACAGTGACGTTAAACCCTTGTTATCCCTAAACACAGAGACAAGACTGCTCCAAAAATATCATACTGACAGTTCTTTATTGTGTAGAATTACTCATCAGGCACTTCAGGTCTTACAAGGTTTATTCAATGAACTGTTTCAGTGATCAGTTGTTTTTGAATTTCAAGGTCGCTTCAAAGAAATGGAGAACTTAAGAGGTATCTCGGTGAGATTTAGGGTTTGCAGAATTCAGTGCTTATTTTTAATTGGCTGACAGTGTTAGAAGTGTCAATGCAAGTCAGATTACTCTACAGTCCACTACAGCAATTGGAATCAGACATTTTCCTGATATACCACATCACCAAAAGCTAAAGATACTTGAAAATTGTCAAATTTTAAGATCATGAAGATTGTCAGTGGTATCAGCCCTCAAACCCAATGTCAATCAAACCCAACTAGCTCTCATAAATATTGATGGTGAGAGAAAAACATGTCTTGGAGGTATTTCCCAGATGCTAAAGCTATTTCCCTTGTGGATCCTAAATTTGAGAGTTGATTTATCCCTTGCTTTAATGTAGCCCTTTATCCATTTATCCCAGGAGGGTTTTTATACTAGATAATGGACAACACACACAGTAACCTGATCTACAATCCTGTGCTGGTTTGGTAAAGGGCCAGCTGAACAAACAGAGTGAGAGAAGCTATGCATTGTAGCCCAATGGTTTTAACCAGGATTTAAGTTATACTTTGAGTTGCATAATAAATTTACAATGTGAATAGTATATTCCAAAATGTAGTCATATGGACTTAATCACCCATAACCCATCTTACTCATAAGTTGTCAACAGTGGCCAAAGCAATCTAACAATGCAGTCCCTCCAGAGATTTCACATGTAGTATGTATGTCATGCTGAGGTTACTCACTGAGAGCTGTCCTGACAGGTACTGGGGGGCGTCCCTCAGCATGCTGGGACTCATGGGGGACGTGACGGAGATGGATGGGCGATCCATCTTCTGAGACTCAAAAGAACTCGAACCTGACAGGGCACAGACAACACAGTCAGATTATTTAGTAGTGATGTTGGTTTTAGTTTGTGGTTTTAGTAACATGATGAGATAAAATGAGAGAGGGGGTTGGTAGTAAGGAAGACAGAAAGACATAGACAAGAAGAGGGACACAAAGAGGGCAAGAAAGTATGCCATGAGAAAACAGAAATACAGGGAGGCAAAGAGTCAGAAGCAATTCTCAAAGACATTTACTTCATTTGTTGTTTCTAGGCTGATTAATAGGATAAAATGAGGTAATGAAATAGCTCTTGACAAGACTCACTTGATTCCAGTTGTGCATGTGTGCTGTCTGGTATCCTTGGAATATCTCTGAAAAACAAACAAACAAAGAGCATGAGTGTGTGAGACAGAAGAGAAGGAGGGGATGGAAAGGATCAATTTCAGCTAATGCTGACTGCACTGTGCTTTAATGACCACATTAGTCTTCATTCACCCAGCAGCTCCCTCAGCAGCACAAAGCAGGTCAGATATAGGAATTGACAAAGTAAAGGTGCCGCTATTTTTGTAATGGTTTTGGTTTGTGTTCAGCTATTTCCTGTTTTATTTTGTAATGTGTTTGGCCTTGTGTATTGTGTAGTTTTACTTCCTGTCTTTGGTTGCTTTTCCCGCCAGCTTTGATTGTTTGCTCTGTCCTGATTAGTTTCACCTGTGTCTCATTTTCTCCCCTCACCTGAGTGTAATTAAATCTGTCTGCTTCCTTTGTTCTGTCAGCTCGTCTTCGTCAGTTTGTGTCAAGTGTTCCAGCCCTTCTCCAGTGTTTCATGTGTTTATTGGATATGTTCCAACCCCTGTATTCCCTGTGTACCTGCTTGACTACACATGACAGTTTTTCCCCACAATTAACTCTTTCGAAAACAACTGGAGAAGAGAGTACAAGTGAAGTCTTTTTTGCCGGGCGGCGTTCTTTGGTCCCATATGAGGCCCGAGCAGATAGTCAGGGGGAGGTGAATAAACAAGATGGCGCCACTCGTTCACAAACAAATTCTGTGTGTATAGAGAACTCAATTCAAAGTTATTCTGAGTAATGCAGGCAGTGACGTGGCAAGAATGAGCCTATAGACATAAGAACTGTAATTGCTTTAATTAATCTAATGCATAATTCCTGCTTTAATTGGTTTTAGTTTGGCACATGCATGTTGTTCATTAATGTCTACTGTAAGAAATTATTTAAATCTGTGTTCTGATTGACTGAACACAAATTTAATTGTCTAATGAAATTCTCCTTGGGCCTAACACCTCAGTTACTGTCATCCAGTCCGTTACTGCTCACTAACATCCCACACTAACTGTCTTGTGAAGAGTATAGTGCGTGTGACAGCTGTGAGTTCTCACCCTATAGGCCGTGAAACCACCAGCTCCACCTGCGGCTCAGGCTTGGATTCTAGAATAATATTGTAAACTTCTTTAAATGTGGCTCCTTGTAAAAGCTTCCCGTTCCACTCCAGCACCTGGTCACCTGCAAAAACACCAGATATACAGAATGGCACGTGGTTTATTTCAGTCTTTTATGCTAGTGCTGTCTGTGTTGTGTCAGTGTAGAAAATACACATCATTATGCACCACTAGAGTATATTGAATATTACCAAATCCACTAATTTAATTTCTAAACAAAAGTTTGTGTGTGTTTTTAATACCTGGTCTGAGGTGTCCAACAGTGTCTGCTAGACTTCCTTTCCTCACTTTAGTGATAAAAGCACAAAGTCTACCAGATTCTGTCATCTTGCCTCCCACCACCTGTAGAAGCAGAGAGGTGACTGGATTAGCAGTAAAATACATGTGTAAACTAAACTTGAACTGTTAGTGTTATTATAACCACAGCATTAATGTGCCATGCTAACTCTTCATGACAAAACCTATGAAGATGTATCACGTGCACTGAAGCTTGTAGAAGAAGACAGATTTCTTTTCCTCAAAGTATCCCGTTGATGTCATGGCTTTAGCTTTAGCCTGTAAGGTATGAATCCTCATTAAAAGCATTTCAAGGAGAGGGTCAATGGTAAAAGTGCATCTCTGTTTTGTTTTTTTAAATGTCCAGGGCTATGTTTTCTTCCCCAGGGACACACTCTGGTGCTGCTCTGTGGTTCTGTAACAGTGCAGCCCCGTGGGCTAGAGCTGTACTGTACAGTCCTGAGCTGCTGTACTCCACTCTGCTCAGCTTACATGGGCATCATACAAATAAAAATCCCTCTTAATGGCAGCTGAATGCCAACATACAAAGGAGCTTAGGGGAGTCGGCTAAATGAAATGGCTTTATGTAACAGGCAGGAGCCAGAGAAGGAGGCTTGCAGAGGAAGAGAGAGAGAGATGGACAGTGAGGGCGAGGCTGGCAGCCTGACTGATGGACTGACTGGCTGGATTGCAGAGTTGGTTGGCTGCTGCTGAGCGGACAGAAACACACAGAGGCACTGAGCGGACACAAACATGCCATTTCAGGAGGATCATTCAATCAGTAATGATTTTTCCCCATCTTGCCGCTCTCTGTTCTCTCTCTTCATGGCCCACCATGCTCCTCTGGACTTTGGCTGCTCAGCTTTTTTACCAGTGTGCACCACCTACAGATTCATGCTACAGTGAAAAGGAGGGGAGGGAAACCAAAGCATCTACCACAACAGAAATTATTTCATATGCTTTCGGCAATGTAATGACTACACTGCAATAACAAACTGACTAAAATGTTTAAATCATGTGAAGCAAGAATATGTCCTATAGAAGTAGGCTATACAGCACTAAAAGCATGAGAAAAATACACACAGTAAGCATAGAATGTAAATATATTGGGGACTGTAATGGTACTATTCAATATATAAACACTGCAAAACAAATAATATTTCAACAGTGACAGGTTGTGACTGACTTGTTGTTGAATGCAGTTCATTAAAGTATTTCAATGTGAGTGAGTTCAGAAAATTATACAGCTCAATATCAAATGCTGCTCATTAATATTCATCAGGAACATAATCAAGTCTTTAATGAATATTAATACTGAGTAGCACTATGATGTAATCAATAATCAGAAGCCAAAGAGAAAATCAGTAAGCCACACACAAAAAAGAGGCCACAAAATAGTAGAATTCACAGCTGAAAACTTATTATACTGTATGTTAACATAAATGAACATAACCAACACTGACAGCCACATGCACATGTCAAATTTCCCCAGAATTCCTGGCTTTGATGTGCTATTAGCTGAAATCTGTTACTAACATACTTTTTAACATATATCTTATTTTGTAAGTAGAATGATGATGCTACAGCAGAAAGCTTGATGGTGCAGCGCCACTGTTTGAGATGTTCAGTTTTTCATACCTTCAGACACACACAGACAGGTAGAAAGAATCATTATAAGCTTACCTTCAGACCAAGCAGAGCTCCTGAGTCTCGAGGTACACTTCCATCTTTCATGCGCTTGTTGAGCAAAATACGCCCTATTAGGCGATCCCCATCTTTGGACGGCTGCCACGTCACCGGATGCTACAAGGTCAGAGTAACAACACACCTTTTGTTTAACAACTCACCCAATTGAATTTGATTACTTCAGACCAAAACAGACAACGGTCCATAGTGAAAAGGGGGCATGGGGAAAGTATTTAAAGTATTTCACTCAGGGAAAAAAAGTTCACACAAACTCTGTTGATTTATTTTTTAGATAGCAACATGCTCAATTATTTACATTTTAAAAGATGGAATATTAAATTCCTAAGCTAATCATGGACAAACTTATTGATGAAAAATAACACCTAACACAATAGTGTTAGAGCTTGTGTGAACCTGCCAGTATGAGGGTGGAGTGAGATTCATGCAGCGCCTCATGCAGAGTAAAGCAAGCAGCCCCAACACTCCTCCTCAAACCAGCTCTTCCAACTGGAGCAGGAAGACCGGAGTCTCACTCCAGTATTTCACTACACACAAACATACAACCACCATCAAGTGGAGTAGTGAGGGGAAAGCAGACAGCGAAAAGGGGGAAAAAGGTCAAGATACAAGAACATATGAGGTGGACCATGAGGTGCCAGTTTAAAGATCAAAAAGGATGAAAAATAGACAGCACAGAATAAAGCCATGAGACACAGATAGGGTGAAATCACAGACGCGCAGTGGAAGGGAAAAAAGAAAAACAAATGTTTTAACTTTTTGTGCAAAACAAATCCAGTCTTCCCTGTTTTGTGTGCTTACAATCATTTGGGTTTTGCTATAGAAGTGAGTGGAAAGTTGGGCAGGGGACGGGTTCTGTCTGGACTGGGTGCTGTGGGGTAGGGCAGCAGAGTGAGAGGGACGGGCCTGAGTAAAGGTGTTCCAACTGCACTAAACAGGACCGCTGCAGAACAAGAACACAACATACGGAGGAGAACGAGCATGCAACTAGGAGAGACCCACATTCCTGTGTGCCATGACAAACAGAGAGGTTGTGTGCCAATGCTCTTCTTTTACAACTATTGTAAGATGTGTAGTTTCTGTTTGGGCAGCAAAACAGCAAGTACAAGTAGCAAGCAAAGAGGGTGCCCCCAAAAGACTTTTTCGGCAACACCAAGCAAGGTGGAGCCAAAAGTAACCGAAAAACAAAAAGGAACGAAATCGCAAGAGAAATCAATTTATACAACGTCAAATAAAATCCAAAAAACAAACATCTCACCTATTTACACTTAGTGACAGAGAGCAAACAAAGACTGGATGGGTAGGTCATAAATAATAATAACAAAATGCAGGCTAGATTGTCTCAGTACCTTCTCACTATGGCTATGCTCCTCGTTTAGGGTAGTGCTACTGCACGTATCAACTCCCGAGTCTTTAACCTGCGGTTCACACCATGCCAAGTCCTCTTCAAATGAGTGTCCCCCAAAGCGCACCATTTTCTTTTGCCTCTCAGATAAGGTGTGTGTTGGCTCGGACATAAATGCTTGCTCAATAGTTTTTCTTTTTCCCCTTTGACTGTCCCCTACAGGTGTGGGATAAAAAACAGAAAGAAAAACAGAAAAACAACATGCAAAGGTGTAAATAAAACGAAGGAACTCATGAAATGACAAAAGACTCTGGGGGAAGGGGGATGGGGGGAAGAGAGAGACAGAGAGAGGGAGAGAGAGATGGGGGTTAAAGGGCAGTAGGGAGGGGTCAAGGCAGGGCTCCACATGTCTCACCAAAGACATTGGGGAGGCCTCACTGCTATGCCAAGACGCATGGTCCCACCAATGGCCATCCAAATCTCCTGTAAGGTGGGGGGAAAGGGCGCACACACACGAGAGAGGACAGCGAAAGGGACCAGTGAGGACACCACAAACCACAACATACAGACATTAACACATACACATACATACATGTAATACACATACAGTACTAACCAAGACGTCCAGATATTCATTTATGCGCGCACACACACACACACACACACACACACATACTGCTCAAACTCAAAAGGTGATCATCATGTGCAACTCTAACATCCCTGTGAAGAAAGAAAGATGCAGCTCAGGTAATAATACATAAAGGATCAATAATGATTTGACCACCTCAACACTGTACAGTAAGCGACCATATATTTTTCCTCCTTTTTTCCTTGTCCTTTCCTGCAGGACATGATTTAAATCCCAACATTCGTCTTTAACCTTGTAAAGATACTGACAACATGCAAACTCAACACAAACAGGACCAGAAATCAAATGATCTTAATATTGTTCCCATTATATGTGTATATGGTAAATTCAGAATTACTTTTGTGACATTTTTTGACAATTTTCCAACCTCTACTGGGTTCAGCGCTGCATTTAACATTGATGCACATGCTGTATTGCTTTTATAATTCCTAGGAATATTGCTTTGAAGGAAAGGAACAGTTTTTCCAGGACATCATTTTAATCCATTAATGAAAGTTCTTGTACATCTTGCTACTCACAACAAATGGACTATGGATGAGGAGTGGGGGCAAGAATCAACAGTATCCATGACACAAAGAAATGAGGTTTATGGGAAATGTGGTCGCATTTGTTTACAGTATCTGGGTTTCTTGCAGTGTTTTAAAGCGGAGGCGGGTCACCTCACCTGAAACAAAGACCAACTCATCTAACATAACATAGAAGTTGAAACACTTCTATGAAATAAAAAATGTAACCTATAGGGAAAAATAGCAGAGGCACCTTTTCACACAGCAAATGTCATATGTTTGTGGCTATTGTTTTGGCCATCATCTACTAACTAAATTGATCACAAGACGGGATGCATTAGGTTCTGGGTGGCTTACCACAAAAGCTAAACAATTTCCTGGGACCCTAATGGTCATTTGTCTTGCAACTCTAATATAGTTCTCTATTTTTCCATATCTTGGTTCAAAGGTGCAGCATTGTATTATACAAACACAATCAGAGAGGAGTATTTGTCAAAAATTAGGCTAATATTTCAACTATTATTCACTCCTCACTCCGCTGAAACATCTTTCCCCTTTTATTTTCATCTTAATTTCCAGAGAACAATCTTTAAAAAATCTTTGCTGTTACGTTCAAATCAGCAGACAACTCACATTTTGTTCAAACAAAGTTAGCTGTTATCTTATGCATCCGTAGGAGGGAGCAGGGCAGATCTCTGATGTGTTTAACTGGGGATTCAGATTGCAGTGCCACACAGCCTTAACTGACCTCAGTCTAAAGTGCACCAGGGAGCACTTTTAAAGATGAGGCTCTGATTACAACTTCTGTAGCACCAGTGGACACACAGCCTTGAGAAATACAGGCTGGGCAAATGTCTATAATGATATTACAGGATGGACGTTTCTGGGACATTTTTCTTTACTATTATTTATTTCCTCATCAATCACCAGTTGAAGGGTTTGAGAGGAGCTGATGGTGCTTAGATACCTACATGGGGGAATCAAGACCTATAACCCTATCTCTTGCTGCAGATGTGGTGCTTCCTTCAAAACAAACAGCCAAAAAGAGAAGACACACATACATTATGAGACAAATATCAAATCACTGTGAGCATTTGATCTTGTGGAAAGCTATGTATGCAAAACCAATATTGTCATTCTGCAGGATTTGCCGTGCTTTCCCACGTGGATGCACAGAGCAGAGAGATGGACAGAACTTTCAATATGATTAAGAGGCTTAAATATCCAAGCTAATTAGAAAGAGTGAAAAATATTGGATCTGAAGGTGGTACTAAGATTCCCAATGGAGAGTAGTATGGAGGTATAGAGGACTGAAGGTTGAGTCTGTCCAAAGACAGAGAGAACTCATTTCAGTTGTCAGAGAGATACTGCTGTCTGACTGCTGAGAAACTGGTTCTTTGTCCTGAGACCTTAGTGGGTAGCATACCTCTGCATTTAACATCCCATTATGAAGAGGCAATGGGCATTTAAATATTATTTGTTTACACTGGCAAGTCATTTTACAGTTCAGTAATAAAGTGAATTAAGAAATTGTCCCAATGAAATTGCTCTTATTAAAGCATACAAAGGATGAGGAATGGTCATTTAAACAATACATAAATCCTATTTGGTGCTGACAGACATTCAGCAGATCCTGGTCTTCCTTGTACTTGTGCTGTTGTTGATATACTTGTGTGCTTGTATGAATGTATAGCTGTAGAGAACCTTAGGGCCACAGGCACAGGGAAGGTCACCTGAAAACACTGCGCTTGTGCAGCCCCTGGGCCATTTACATCACATATCCCACACTTCACTTCAACTGCAAAGAGCTGTAGAGGATCTGTAATGGATCTATACAGGACAGGCGTCCTTCAGGCATTATCTAGCTGAGGATTCAATCTCAGGGAAATCAGGGAACTCTGATGGAAAGGCATAAAAATAGACTGCATATGCTTCTGGATGTAGAGGAGGAGGCAATGGGGGGCTGGAGCATATAAAGAGAGGAAGAGGAAGTGATTTTAAAAAAAAAAAGCTGCATGGAAGAAGAATGCTGTGTAAAGATAGTGCCACTGTGAATAAATATAGCCACATCTTCAAGTCTTCTAACAATATGAAAATATACACACAGCTGATGCAGAAATACTGTACCTAATATACTGACAACGAAGATCTTGTTTTAAAGGATAATTTATTACAACTTCTTATTTTCATAGCTGTGTCCATTGTTATTCACTGTATTATGATAACAGTGTACTCACCAAAGTAATTGCTGATATAGGTTCTTGTTTACAACCTGACAGTTTAGCCATATTGTCTGAGACAACTTAATTGGAGGTAGAAAAGTGAGCACACCTGAAATGTTACATATATTCCCACAAAGCACTGGCCTGCCCATCTGGAGCGATATGGGTTCAGTATCTTGCTCAAGGACACTTCGACATGTGGAAAGGACGAGCCGGGGGTTGAACCACCAACCCTGTGATGAATGGTCAACCTGCTCTTCCTCCTGAGCCACAGCTGCCCAATTTTGGCTAACATGGGGGTTTGTTGAAAACCTGTCTGATTGTCTGAGCGCTCATGTTTCTTGCCCATCTGATTTCCTTTTGTTCCTATATCTCAGCAATTAAATGTGTAAGTGCAAAGTAATTAAAGTGAAGGAATGATGGCTAAAACTATGAAAATAAAACTTAAGTTGGAATAAACTGTCCTTTAATAAAGCCATGTTTTGTGTCAATTTCCAGTTTGGCATATTTTAGTAGCACTGTTTTATCAAATTGGGACCTAGTTTTGGATATTATTTTTGCAATATAGTTGCGCAATTTTATTTTTTACAATGCACATTATTATATTACAAAAATGTTGCCCTTCTTTAGGGTGATGTTACAATGACCAACCTTCAGCATCATTGCCCTTTGTTATTTTTATTGTGTTTCAACACAATTATTAATATTAATATCTACATCCATACCTGCCAGAGTAAAATGCTCTCCAATGACATTTCAACCCTTACAATTCTCTTTATCTTCAGAGTTGCGACTAAGTTGCAAGGTCAGTCTGAGGCAAACAAACTTTCCTCCTTCCCTCTCTCCCTCTCTCCTATAACTATCCATCCATCAGCATAGGGAGGCTAGAACTACTTACTGTACACAGTTATGCACTGTGATAAAACATTATGGATGTCCCCAGACAGGCTTTGCCCTCTGCGGCCCTCTAACCAACAGCTGACAACAGTGATTACCCTCTTTGCCTCCCAGCTGCTATTCTGTCAGCAGCATAAACGCCATTGCCCAGTTCAGTGTGGTAGACACTCTACATTGAACAAGTCACTTGCCTAATGTGGCCATGATAGTCCAAACTGCTTAAGGCCTGCATTTATGATCAGGGAGAGGAAGAAACATATATAAATCACCTTATGTTAAGTCAGTGAGAGGTTTGTGTTTATTTGTCTATTTTGGATCTACTGTATTTATAGACTAAATTTAGATGCTACATAGTTTATCTCAAAGTTATATCAGTCATAGTTTCATCTTCACCTGTGCCTGTTCTTCCTTCAATCACACTCCTCCACCTCCCCCAACCCCCTCCCCAACCCCCTCCCCAGCCCACCCTCAATGTCTATCAAAAAGAATTTGAGGGGGTGCCAACATGGAGGTACGTACAGCCTTTCCCCTTTCTTTCCCCAAAGCTTTATTACCAGTGGCACGCCACAATTGGGCACTGATCCCCAGCGAGGCACTGTGTGGTTTTTCAGGGAGCAGGAAACTCATCACGGCCATAAATTGTGAGCATCAGCAGTCTGCGCCCAGCCCTGCCGTTTCGCCCCGGCTCTGAGGCCCCACAAAGTGCTGATTCAGGGCGAAGGCAGAGCACAGGCAGTGGCGGAGTTCACCACCAGCAGCCTCTCCATCACTTTGACAGCTCAATAAAAACCAGTGTAAACTATTAATTGGATCATTAATTATTGATGCTGTTTTTACTACAATTCAGGGGGAGAGAGAGGAAAAGAGGCAGGGGTGAAACAGTGTGTATGTTTAAACACAGTCTCCATGCTAGTAAGGTGATACAGTGTCATGTTACGCCCTTGGTGGAGGCAGATCTTAAAACATGAACTTATATTGTAAAACAAAAGGCCTAACTAACTTCTTTTATTGAGCACAAAACACAGTAGTGGTATCCATTAAGGTATTAAAGGTTAAATTAATAAGAATATATTCTAATATCCAGCTTGAGAGCACAGACTACAAACCCAACAGACTTACTGAGGTGCAAAAATGGATCCTAAAAGCCATTAATGAGGATGTAACTTAGGCTGTCACTACACAATGTCCACCTCTCTGCTGTAGTTAGCCAGCCAGCCTCTCCTTTTCTGTCTGTTCGGCACTATTATGAGACTGCATGTCAGGGGAATCAATAAAGAGGAAAACACAGGGAGAGGACCATCGCGATAAATCAGTCTCCAGCGCTCGCAGGCACAAGCCAGGCCCATTACAGCTGGCACACCCTGTCAACCCCCGCCCCTCACCCCCCCGCCTGGTCTCCCCTCCTTCTCATCCCATCAAGCCCTCTCCCTTCCTCAGCAGCCCCCTGGGGGTATCGGAGATTTGAGAGCATGACGTGCACCCTGCTTAGCCTGCTGTTACCCACCCATCTCCTGACCCAGTCAAGCTGAGTGCACACACCCCAAGATGCTGACGGGCCACATATGACCAAAAGGTGCTTTCTGCCCTCTTTTTCATCTCTCTACCACTCCGGCCTCACATGCAATTACAGTAGATGTTCTTTGCTTAGCTGTTCGGGCTCTTTTTTTTTTTTTTGCCTTTTCTCACTCCTGGTGAGGGTAAACGCTCTCTACGGTAGCTAATTAAACAGTGCTTGGTTTGCATGTTATAGTACATACTCGCAGATTACTTGACTGGGTCAGCTTTTTTGACTGAAAAGTGGACGTAAATCATGATCTGTGTCTTTTTGGGAGCATTTAAAACACCTGTGCAACCTTGTTCAGCTGATGTACATCTATGCCATTTCCACAGTAATGCTAAATTTATTCTATGTATTACCAAAACTATGTTTTGTTTATGGCTGTTATTATATTTCAGAGTGCAGATCTGACTGAATTATATAAGGTTTTTATTGATTACATTAATACACTCCAGAATGTCACATCTGGAGTGTGGGGACTTGAGTTTGGATCCCCTCTCTGCTGTCTGTTACATAATTAAGTCTACTTTGACATGGTGCAAACAAGGACACCCTGGTTTAAAAAAATGGTTCAGTAGAATTGCCTGAACCATTTATCAGACTCCCTGCATGCACCATATCACAGCAGCCTTAATTATGTCATAAATTAATGAAACTGCCGATTATACCTAAATAAAGATAGATCCATATAATCAGCTGTCCAAGGATGTTCTGTAGATCGTATGGAAAGCTATACATATTCAGGTCAACAGTTCAACCCTTTCTGTTGTTTTTCCTCTCTTTCCTACACAGGCTGACCTGTGGAGGAGGCAGACAGAAGCAGACAGAAACAACAGAAACTCTGACCCTCAAAACAGCCTGCTTTTCTCCCTATTTTCGTTCCATGGCTACCTGTAAACCTGGAAACTCCCACATCAATAATGTAGTGCTGGTGCTGGGCTGCTTCCTTTAGTGAGCAGAACAGTTACATAACAGTGCAGACCAACTGAATTCCTCCCCTTTCCTCTAGTTTAAACATTTCGAGCATGTGGCAGGCGCTTTGGTCTAGTGATACTGACAAAAGCAAACTGTGCTACTGTACTTTCCTCCTTTCTATCTTTTATTCCTCCATTTGTCAACTGTGCCTCCTCCTTTCTTTGTGTTTAAGGCTTTAAACATTTCTAAGGTAAAGGCCTCCGTAATTACAGGTTTGACAACAAAATCAATTTGCAATTACGACAACTGTCAACCAGGTGGAGTAGTCAAGAAGCTAACAGCCTAAACAATTGCTTTTGATGTTGATTCTATGCAAAGTGGCATTTAATTCAGTCACTCTGACTGTTTGCTTGCCAGTGCGTGTTTATACACTTGGACAAGTGCGCTTGTGTCTCCAAGCAGGTAGGACATTTGCCATGAGCGATCTGATGTCCATTTCTATTATCCTGTTGTAGTTAAACAGCAGGACAGGCCAGGCTGAGCCAAAACCTAGCATACCAATTCCATTAGGTACACTGTAGTAAACTGGACCCACTGTGTGAAGAAATAATTCACATTTTTATTTTAATTCTTAAACAGTCTTTGGACAGTTAAAATAAAACTGGTAGAGCTA
This sequence comes from Siniperca chuatsi, assembly GCF_020085105.1. NCBI lineage: Eukaryota > Metazoa > Chordata > Actinopteri > Centrarchiformes > Sinipercidae > Siniperca > Siniperca chuatsi. The sequence goes on along the minus strand of NC_058050.1, from coordinate 24,683,993 downwards.
ATCTGAAAAATCAACAGCAGAACATGCAGTGCAAACCCCTAAAACTAATGCTCTGTATATGGGTCAATAAACCCTGTGCAGAGACATGGCATGTCTTTTTAATATTTTGCCCCCAGTCACGATCAGTTTTTACTCCCTTCCCCACTGGACTGAACCATAATCCTATCGCCACATTGTAATGGGCCACTGTACCAGGTATGCGTGGTAACAAACCAGTATGGAAGTCAAGAAGTCAAGGCTAACGGAGGAGGTACAGTATACTGCAGGAAAACATAATCACCCTCTGCTCATTACCTGCTTATAACATCCATTCATTCATATACAGCAGTGATGACATAAAACTACTCAATAAAATACACTGCAATTGTTATTAACTCAGCTCACCTTGTTTCACTAGACACCCACAACCAGTTATGTAACACTGTCCATTAGAACAGACAAATGTGCCATAAGATGACAGCAAAAGGAGAAGGCCTCGAGTGCAGTAGTTTTACATTCGTTTCAAAAAGCAGCCACACACATAAACACCCATCCACACTGTAACATATCTGGGTCATGAGTGCACACGCCTCCTCCTCAAAGGCACGAGAGCTGTTAGAGTTGATTAATAGATAACACACATAAAACGCAATAGTGCTTTGCACATATAAATAAGGCTCATTGTTTTCGGTTTTTAAAGATTTTTACCGAAAATGCTGGGATTTTATAAAAGAAGGAGATCGTTTTAAACCAATGTTACTACACGCATCAAAAGCTGTTTTGTTTTCTGCCGAAACAATTCACTGTTCACCAGTTTACAGTAAAGACAGTCCTTTTAAGAAGTGCTAAGCTCAGAAAATAGAAATTACAGAAACAGAGAAAATACAAATGAACGGCTGATTATGCAGCAAAGTCATTCTAAGGGAAAAAACATAGAACTGAAAATCAAAGTGCTTGCGCTAACAATTTATGTTTTTATCAATTCAATAAATTCAAGTATTTATTTTTCTCGAAAATAATGAGCCCTACACATACAAATACACATATGAACATACAAACAGACAAAGCACATATAGAGACTGTAGACTGGGGAATCTGAAGGTTATATCTGAGTCAACAGCTGCAAGAATCAATATCAACATGAGACAGCAACAATAACTCACTTATAATGAAATGAAATCTGTCTTTCCTAACAACAACATTATGTCAGTAATACTAGAAAAGGATGGCTTTATAATAGCATGAAAAAGCATCTGAGAAATGTGCATTTGTATAGTATAAAGTAACGCTAAATAAAGCTATCTATGCACAGAGAAAGTAGCAGAAAGAGGGCAGACTGAGTGAGGTTGGTGGTGTATGTGGCCCCTACCTTTCTCACTGACTGACTCACTCTCTATCTCCACATCCTCACAGCTGGTGTACTCCGGTGTGGTGGCCAGCTCCTCCTCAGAGCTGCTCAGCGACACCTGCCGCATCTTTCCTCCCTTTTTGGTTTTGTGGGGCTTGGGGGGCGGTGGTCGCACCGACTCAGACTGGTCTGAGCTGAGAGAGTCGTTCCTCAACATGCTCTCCATCTTCTCCCTCTTGGTCTTGCGGACAGCTGAACTGGGGTCCAAGTGGTGTTGCTGCCTCCTCATGGGATCACCGCCTACACCCAGGTCACCTCTCCGCAGGTCCCCAGATCTGTCACCCAGCACAGGGCTACGGTGCGGCGTTGGAGGGCTGTGGTTGGAGGTTCTGTGGCCTCCGAGGCCGGGACCCATTGGCCCAGGGGAGGAGCGGTCGACGGAGTAGGAGCGCTGTCCCACCATAGGCGGTCGGCGCTCGGTGAGATGCTGACGGGACAGCCGGATGGGGCCCGGGTCGTCCTGCTCCGTGTAGGCCAGGGAGACATCACTATGGCGGCGCTCGTGCCTCAGGCGGCCCACCTCAGCGTGCATCCTCATTTGCTCCTCGTAGGGCTGCGGCTTAACAGGATAGCGTGCCAGGTTGGGATCACTGCGATACCGCGCCTGGAATTCCTCCTGCCGCTGCCGCTGGAGGTCATACTCGCTGGGTGGTCCATCTAGCTCCTGGTCCAGCGGGTATTCCTGGGAGTGCCAGCGTCCGGGGCCCCGCCGGTCCCGGTAGCCCATCCGTGCCGCATCCACATCTGGGTACATGTGTGGGCCCCGCGGAGCCCGCCGAGGGTCCCCATCCCCATAGTCAGACGGTGATCTAGGCATGCCGCCGTCCGTCGGGGCATACTGTGAGTGGTCACCCCCCTCCCTTTGGTCGTATTTTTGGTTTGGATCCCTGGATGCAGATGGGCTTCGTTTCCTGTAGATCAAAGAGAGGGGAACAAAAGAGTGGAATTGAATGGTTGTCCACTTTGAATTGGATGTTCTGTGATTCTTTTAATATAGGCCTACAGTATATTTTTATTTTTTGATACTGCCAAATTAAATTTCCAGTGAGCATACAGTGTCTGCCTGTGTGCAGGTGGAATTGTGAGTATCAGTCAGACATTAGCCTCACAACGCTTTATCACACATCTCTGTGCAACTCTGCTGAGGCTGAAGCCTTCAGACTGTAGTCTATAGCTTCACTTTGCTTTGCCTTGTACTGCGTAGGCCTCAGTCCCTGTCAAAACCTAATGAAAGCCTGCTCTGTCTCTGTCACTCACACATATACACAGAAAGAGAGAAATGGGCTAAGCAGCAGGATGCATCACCACTCCCTCTTCTCACTGCAATAGACTCTATATGCTCTATAACATATTGCTGACTAATGCTCTCATTTTAGCACTTTTTTGGCATATTACCTTTAGATTTTACAGGAAATATGTGCAAGGAATAGTTGCTTTCTCCAAATACATGGAAAGAACAGATATTGACATTAGAAAAACATACACTCATGCACTGAAAATCCTGTTTGATTATTTAATTTGATTTAGAAGGTTGCGCAGTCTTCACACAGACAATGTTGTATCTAATATTTGACTCCTTTAGTGCCAAAGGCAATCTTTCATTTTTATTTTGATAGCATCTGATTACTTTGTTGATATAGGTGCTTAAATCATCATTATTTGCAATGCATTATAAACAACAGGATGACACAAGATTAACAACACAGCCTGCCTGGATATGACCTATTTGTATTTCCAAATTAATAGTGTGAGTGTGTGTGTGTGTGTGTGTGTGCAAGGGGAGAGAGCTGAGGAACCAGACAGTGTACTGAGAGTAGTGCATTGATAAATGATTCAGAGTTTCACAGACTGTATCTGTGTGCACAGTACAATGGACATGAAGGTATGTAGAGAGACAATAATTCTGTCTGAATTTATGAACCTCAGAGGAAGGTGCCTGTTAATTTATCTTGCTGCCTTTTTCCTTCTGGTGAAAACATCTAATGTCCCTGAGAACTTTAGAATAGACACTCATTAAGGTTGTACACTAAAATTCTAACATCATTAAACATATCATGTGACACAATCATGTGTCCTGGTCTTGATAAAATAGAATAGTCCTCTTTGTTACAAGACTGAAGAGAACGAAAATCTTGAAACAAGCACAGTTATGTTCAAAATTATGTGCAAATAACTTGCTAAGATGGATATTTTCAAGTATGGCTACAGTCAGGAGCCCCATATTTCTAAAATTAGCTATCAATCATATTATCATTGTCCAGCTGTCAAAAAGGAAACTAGCCAGAAAGTGGATGAAAAGCCTGGAGGAGGCTAACTGTGCGTTAATGCATTTATTCTTTTGTTGAGGATCAATTATTCATAAGACACTTTTCTCCAACATTTCTCCCACTTTTCCTCCAAAATAATAATGACATTTTGGTGAGGAAAAAGCTCTGTGAAGCATCCCTTTAATTTTGTACGTGACAACTTTCCATAAATTTCAAAGGGCTTCATAAATCACTGCTGCCAGTCTTGCTCACTGGCCAAGGTAAGGACTCCTCATGTGTGATTGGCTGATTCACTGACCCACAGAGGAGGATTGGTGCCTGGCTACTGGATCACAGATTATTGTGGGTTAGTCTGAGTATAATGAATGTACAGAACGATAGATATCAGCGCTGTGATGAGGCACATGTGAAAAAGATACTTTTAGTGTTCTCTGTGTTGAATTTCTATGATGAACACTGAATAATCTGTGAAAGTGCCAGCTTTAAGGAGAGACAGAAAGATGTATGAGCACTGTGTATAGTTCATGAACTACTGTACAGTTAAAATATGGGCTGTTGGGGCAGAAATTGAGCAATAGTGCGGTACAAAATGTACTAGTGTTGCATTCCAGCAACACAGCAAGATTTCCTTTATAGCAGAAAGGACATAATAACATAACCGTTTGGTCCATTACAGAAAAATCCCAAAATACTAGACAGCAAAACTGCTACTGATGTTTATTGAATTAGTCAATGATTGACTAATTCAACTTTTTTAAAGCTGCACTAATCAATATATTTATTTTAAATGATCAAATGAAATATGTATACGTGAAAGGGATTGCAAGTTATGATGAGAATTATCATCTGACTCTACAGAGCGTTTTAGTGTCTTTTAGCTCATTGTTTGTTTACGGCCCATGACTTCACTGTTTGATTCACTCCCACTAGTCTCATCAGCATAAATTTCAGCAGCGGCTGGCAGCTGTTTTCAGCAAAAAAGCTCTGATAACCCTACTGTATGCTACCTGTCCAGCACCAAACCGCAGACAAAGTTAGCGAAAAGGTGATGAACACAGTGATAGCCGCATAAGCAGCAGACAGATATTTCCCTCAGGAGTTGGTGGAAACCAAATGGAGCTGAAAAGAGAGGGAATATTGGACTGAAAACACAACTCCAACTGAATGCTAATGGTGCTCCATGTCTGCTGGATTACTAAATTAGGCAACATTTTGTTAACCTGTTTGCCGTAACAACTTTATAAGATGATAATATGTCGGTGTTGTGTTTATAGATTGTTTTGCTGCCCACGAATGGCCAGAAAAATCAATGAATGCTGCTTTAAATCTGATATTGACACAGTGATATTTTTCATATTAAAACTATTAGCGATATTTTAATATCATAATTGAATCAAATGACTCCCTGTAATGTGAAAGACCTGCTAGTACTACTGATACTGATAAGTAATATCTTAGTGCAGGTCTATGCAGCTTTCAACCAATTACCAATCTGCCTGTCAGGATGCCAATGTTGACCTGTTTCTGCTAGATGTATAGGTTACATTAGGCAAGAACTGGTGACTGCTGCTCTGACTTGCCCCCCTTCAGCAGTCAAAAGCTTTCGATGCAGCTTTGATGACTGCCTGCATTTCAAACAAAAATAATAGTGATTCACTCAAGTAGCTGGTTAATAAAAGTATTTAGATTTACCATTGTAAAATCCTGATAAAAGAAATGTTTTTCCTTAGAAAAAAAACATTTCTGAGAGGATAGACACCATATCTGAACAGACAAAGAAAATGCCACCAAAATATGGACAGTATTAGCCACAAACTGGTTGACTGCAAATGGAGTACAAAAAACATCTTAGCACCAAAGATAGTCATAGTCAGGACCGGCTAAAGGCATAGGCCACATAGGTGGTCAGCTAGAGGGCCACCTTCTGGTGGGCGCTGGTCGCCCTCAAAGGAAAAATGAAAGGTGTTAAATCAACAAGCTGCTGGTGTGTCTGTGGCTGCAGGAGGGCAGGGCTCCAGAGAGCTCCACGCCCAAAGGCGCACTCTGCAGACACTCTGCACTCACCTGACACGCATAGTTAAAAAAGGTCTGCCTTTATCAATCACTGATTTAATGCACCACCCGGTGAGCACGCTAAGTGACCTAAATCAAACACACCCAAGATGTTGACCAACAGGTGCATGCTGGGTCTGGCTAAATGCTAAAATGCTCATGTGGTGGATCCTCCAGCGGTGACTTCTACATTTGCTACATTATGAACTTCTACCTTCAGTGAGGTGCGTGAAGCCTGCTTTTGACAATTTCTGTCACTTTTTGGGACAGACAGGCTGAGTGGAGTGGTTATAATATGCACTGAGAATGGTCAAGCAAAGAGGTCAAAGACGTTGAACCAAGAGCAGATTGTGGGGGATTTTGCGGTGCACATAAGGCTCACAGAATGACATTCAGACAGGTGAGTAGCCTAAAACAACTACAGATAGGGACATCAACAACCACTGCGTTGCCTAGCAACATAGTGTTGTGTGTGCACGATGTGTAGAAACTTTGCATGTCTCTTTGCTTTAATGCTTGTTTGTGGCTGCAGCCGCTGTGGAGTTTATATTGTTTATACATCTCTGTGTTGTCTGTTTTGGTGATGTTTTATTTTGCTGTTAAAGTGGCAGTTATTTAATTCTGTAGTCTAGGCTACTGATTGTTGCAACGCCGCGGTGTCCATTGCTTATTTATTGTTGCTAATTGTGTTTAATTGTCTTGAGTTTTGTCCTCTTTTCTGTCGTAGAAAAGGTTTCAGTCGTAGTCATCTGGACACTGTTTTCTGAATCAAGACGTTTCGGCTCCCATCCGGAAGTCATTCTCAATTGTGAAAAAATTGGACGGGAACTGGAAATTTAAGCTAATCTGAGTTACATAAGCCCTGCCCTCAGGGAATCTGCCTGAGTATCTGTTAATAGCTCTTTTCTGGTTAATTCTAGGCTATACAGAGGAAATGTATATTTATAATTGATAATCAGTGGTATGCACAGGCTGCAAAATCTATCATACAAATGGAATTTATTGTTGGTTTGGACATAAGGGCTCAGTGTCTGTGATGTTGTTCAACTAGTGTTTTTGGATTGGCATTTAATGGTGTTTGTACACAGCCCTGACTCTGTAAATGCTAAACAAACAAAGTGGCTCAGACCGAGCCACACAACAGTATTCCAGCCATGATTTGTGTGTCAGGTAACGTTAAATGACTTGCCCACGGACATTCAGCTTCCTTTCTAGTTTGCCAAGATATGCTCCTGTTGTGATGTTAGCTATAGTAGCAGGAGAGTTGTGAGTATCGCTGTCTGGAGGTGCTGTGCTGGCTCTGGGAAACCGCCTCGTCCTCTCTGGCTGTTAGCTTCGCAGCAGCAACTGTAGCGACAGTTTGCTAACCCCCAACCTAGCTAATGTTAGTTACATTTTTGCTGTGTCGTTGTTTGCTCTATATCATGGTATTTGCCATGGAATTGGATTTCTCCAGAATCACATACCCCACCTTTAAATGATATGAATCTGAATGGCAAGCCAATAGCTAGCTATCGGGACAGTTCCCTCCTAGAATGTAAGGAATTGCTGAAATTCTGATGACCAATATCAGTGATAATGGCTAATCCATTAAAACATAGATTTCTGCACTGGGTTGCACCAGCTATGTGTAAATTCTCTCCTAAGATAAGGTGTAAAGTCGAAACTAAAGGTCTAGTAACTACTAGATAGCTTGTAACTAAATCAGCTACTAAAATTGGTTGCACCACGATTCCTTTTGGGCATAACCTAACTAGTTTGGATGTAAAGCCATAAATAAGGCAAGTGGCGAATCAACAATCAAAGATAGAGTTCCATCGTCATGGTTACCGCGCACATTAGCTTTCTGGCTGGCATGAGGCACTTGGCATCGTAGCATATTGTAGTAAGCTAGATTGATATTGAAATATATCAATAAATTAGTGTGAAATTACTGTGTAGCAGAAAATCTGCTGTTTTACCATTAGTAAGTGGGGGGGCACCAAATCCTAATCTTGACTATGGCACCAAAATGGCTAGAGCCGGCCCTGGATGTAGTGTGGTAGTGTAAACACGCACACAACAAAAACAAGACTAATGGATGTGCACTTTAATGAACACATCCTTATTTAGGCTACAACAAAGACCCAGAAAAAGTCACAGTGATGCAGCTAGCTCACACAAGTGACCTCTCCTTTCTGCTTCACATCAAAACAAATGCCTCCAATCACCTTAGCATCCAAACGCAGCATCACTAGTGATTCAGACGCGGCTGGAGAAACACATAAGGGTTGCTGCATTATTCATGATCTGCTCCTGGACACTAACTGAGCAGCGCTTCATTCACAAATCCAAAGTGAAGCGGCAGCAGAAATTATATGCTGGAGTAGGGGACAGGCGCCGTGACTTGGATGGGAGAAAATGTGGAGAGGGGTGTGGGAGTGTGTGATGAGCATGAGAAACATCTCTTTATAGTGACTCGATGATAATGGAAGGGTGTGTTATGTGTGCGCATGTGTATGGGTGCATGTGTTCACTTGTGCATGCTCTGCATTTGTAGCTGTGTGTGTGTGTGTGTGTGTGTGTGTGTGTGTGTGTGTGTGTGTTTTTTTGTGTGCTGCACTGGCTGCCAAAGAAATGCTTCACTTTGGCTCTCAGCATGTCCTCAGGGCTTCAGGTTAATGTCCCCTCTGGGATGTTGTCTTGAAATCCTACACCCTGAACACACACATGCACATAGAACATGCACAAAGCAACTACAACAAACATTAACAAACAGCCCTTTGACGAGCTCTAACTCATCTTGACACAAGTATCACATTTCCCTGCTCCCGTTTAGCCTTGCATCTCCTTCCTGTCCAAACAGAGAAATGTCTATGGCAGCTAGCAAGCAAGCTAACAACGACACTCCGCTCCATCAGCATATGCATCATGATGCTAACGCTGTCAGCCCTAAACCAGCCTTCAGTAAGTACAACAGAGCGGTGGCGCAGCACTAAATTTTGTACTGTGTAATATTCCCCCAGTGCTCCAGCTGCCACTGCTACTGTAATAGCCTCTCTGCAGATACCTCTGAGCTCTCCACAGCTCTGCCATGACACACTCTGCTGATCTTAGATTTGCATTCCATCCTCAGTGACACAGACAGAGATAGAGAGGGGAGAGACAAAATGTGAAAAGGGAAAGGGGGGAGATCATCGATAATGTATGTGAATTGGAAGAAGCGCGAAAAGAATTAAGCAGGGAAGATGCCAGTTAATTGTGTCCTATAGCTAAACCTGCAGCTGGTGTGCATGGTGCATTCAGCCACGCTTGTCAGGCTCAAGCACGAAGTGGCAGGATGGGGCACCATGGGATCGTGATGCCTCTGATGTTGCACAGAGGCCCGGCTGCTGCAACGATTGAGTCACGAACCGCACAGTGACGTACCCCCTCCATCACATCCCCTTATATGGCAAGATGCATGTGTGCTGTCACCACAGACATGACACTGAGCCGCGGCACAGGCAAGCGTGGTGTGCAGCAGATCGACCAGCAGCGAATCGTCCTAACAGGCAGACAATGTTTACTGTCTGCAAGGTACAGTGTGGGAATACAGGTAACAGCTGCCGTACTGTTCTGTACATTCCTGCTGTGGGAATAACAGCAGCCCTCGTTACTGCTGTTGTCCTGTTCTGAGCTAACTATAGAAATCCTCTGCTGTGACAGTGTATGAACTACAAGGACAAGGACGGTGATGACAATAAGATTCCATTTAGGGAGGGTGACAGTGGTCTCACTATACAGCTGGCAGAAGGACTTTTATAGCTAACATGGGAGAAATGATTCATGCACCTATGACACTGATAGTATGGCCGCTCTTTCTTTAATGGCTGTGATTTCTGATATGTGAATAAGGAAAAGGATCATGGTTTGACATCCCAAGCAAAGGAGTGCACAATGCATATCTCAGAGGGGTAAACCTTCATACTCACTGTAAATCAGAAAAGACACAGACATCTCTAAGATGGTGTGTAACCATTGCTTTCAGCACAGCCTTATACACCTCCAGTGCTCTAAAGGTAATTCTAATATTATAATCATCTTTTTAAAGTACACTCTCCTTATCAAAAGCAGCATAATGTATCAAATCCATGGCTCACAAAAATCATGGGATTACACTATGGCCCAGAAAGATTAAAAAGTGTGACCCTAAAAGATTAGAAGTGACCCGACATGCTCGCCATGATAAAACCTTTATATGCTGTTATTTTCCGCAACACACCACAAAAACCAATTGGTGAAATTCCCTGATGCACTGTGGTGTAATGAGAAGTGGGTCTGTCTGTGGTGAGGTTGTCCTACTCTGCCTCATCAGATGTGTTCCTGCTCTGACCTACTGACGGGATCTGATCAGAAACATCCACAGCCAGAACCCAGTTCCCAGGCTCCAAACGGACTAGATTGTCTAACTGTGTCGTTCTCTCAGTCGGTGTGTGTTTTAACACTGCCTTAGCTGTATGATGAAAGGCCCCTGTGGTCTCAAATCATTAACATTTGATGTGGGTTTATGATAAAAATAGGAGGGTTATCATACATACATTTACACAGCGCATCTGCAACACACAGGCTACTGATCAATTTATTGTACAATGAGAACACTTCAGACTTTAAACTCAAAAGCCCTGAGCAACCATCTCTACGTCACACAAACGGCCCATGATCTTTATGCCATCCTAGTGATGCATAATACTGGCTACAATGATAATCAGTCATTTGCTCAAAACTAGGATAATGATTATACATCACATTATTTACACATCCATCTTTAGTACAAAAAAATAACAGTGAATATAAACAAATAATAGCGCCACATACTGTAGACAAAATGCAGTTATATTACAGTTGCTTGTGTAGCAAAAATGCTCTAATTGCTCTTGGGAAGCTGGGAGCAGCTAATCACTGTACAATATGTTCAAAACAAATGCCTGTGATTGGTCAAACAGTTTAGAGATTTAACACTCTTAATGCAAAGCGTCATGACCAAGCATAATTACTTGTGGAAGCCAAAATTGTGATTTTGATTTAATGATTCATTTTGCCTCCCTATCTCATTCTGTCTGCCTTTCTTCCCCCTTCCTCTCCTCTCACTACTGTAATGACAACGATAGGGTTAGCAAAAGCGAGCGAGAGAGTTTGGCCTTTTCTTAGATTCCAGAATTCCATAGTTTGTGAATTTGACAATGTGGACCCATTTGCCTAGAGGTTATGTTGGTATTCCATTTAAAGCCAAAGGAATGCCACAAGCAAAAAGATCAATAATTGAATGAAAATGAGGAGTGATGAACCCTTCACAGATATTGCCAGTTTCATGCTCTCAGCTGCATGTGTAGGCACCTGGTACACACTGACACACACTTACTGTCTCACCACAATACCCTCGTTCAGCATTTCATAGATATTAGGTTGATACGAGGTTTAAACTTTTTGTAATGCCGTACAAACTAAAAGGCCATGATGAAGCTGCTGCTTTCTAATGCTGCTGTGACAATTATCCCTGAGACGAAGAAAACTACACTGTTGTTTAGAATTAACTGTTGATGATACAGCAAAAAAAAAACCAAAACGATTGATTGTAATGCCAAATGCACAACCTGTACATGCAAGCTGCCTTTCATTCTGTTTTGTTACGTTTTATAGACATCTGATATATCAAATGGCAATTACAATTATCTACTGGAAACACAACGTGCATGGCACACTATTATACAATTTAAATGTTCACATGTTCATATTAACTTTAATTGTAAGACCATTAAATAAACAATTTAAACACACTGCATTAGCATACATTCTGCATCCGAACTGCTTATCAGAGTCTAAATTATGAGGAATAACCAGCCTTACTGAAAGTAATTGTCGGATCCAGGGATGTAGCTCAGTTCAAATCTCTGCCTGGCTGCTCCACGCAAACACATGGCCTTCTGTACACAAACCGTTCACAAAAGCAGTCCAGTCAAATCCAAACTACCTAGTTTTAGGGCTGGCTCACAGCCTACGACCAGGGCCTTGTTGTTTTTCCAATCCTCTCTTCTCCAGCACTAAAAAATGTCCTTGTTTTATTTCTAGACGGCTATGGATGATCTTCACACAGCAGCAGTAAATGTAGTCTTGCAGCAGTGCTCTTTGGACTAAGTGTGTGACACCAGCTCTGTCTGCTCTGCCTCTGCTGCTGCTGAAGAAACATGTTAAATAAAAAAAGCCAAATGCAATCAAGGTGAAAATGCAACGCTGCCCCCGTGGGGATTGTGCCACCTCCACTTTGTGGATAATGGAGAGAAGTCAAATGAGAACAAATGAGTGGCGCCGTGCTGCAGATCTCTCCGCTTAGAGGGAATCTGGCCCACTAATGACAACAATACATCCTGGAATGGTCTCTATTGAAATGAGATAACCAGAAAGAAAGCAAGAGAAGAAGAAAAACAAGCTGAATGTGCGTGTCTCAACCAAGAGCAATCAGAGAAGAAGAGAGGAGAGGAGGAAAAACGCCTCTAACGGTCCATTTACGGATGCAGCGTCACTCTCCCTTCCAAGACTTACTCAGCCGTTTGCTGCGTATGTATGCCCCTCAGCGTAAAAGAAATACATAACACATCCAATCCTCCTGTTACCTAGTACAATCCAACCGGGTTAAAATCCTGCAGCAACCCGACAGTTTAGCTGCAATTCCTAATATCCAAATGATATTGTAGCATCAGAATGACCGGTTTTGTTTCTGACGATCTGCTGCACCCGGAGTGCCCCGCCACACTGCTGGATGTGGAAAGATGGCACAGTTTATGGCCCTGCTGCAAAGGCTTCTGGGGGCCTAAAAGCGAGCTGACTTTCGGTTTTAACACCATCATCATGTGATCACTACAATTGGCTGGAGGTCGAGCAGTGACCCCATCCAACCCGCCAGCCGCTCAGTCCTCTGCCTGGGAAAGGATTACATTCCTTGGTTGATTACTAGCTGACATCTATCACCAATCGCAAGCAGAGCAGGTCTCACCTAATCTCATTCAGCCTGAGGTCTTATGATCCTTAAACTGAACAAAATACATGGTTTATGTATTTTTTTATCCGCAGGGTGGATTTTTTTCAGGCATCAAATCAAATACAGAGGAGAGAGAGAGAGAGAGAGAGAAATAGAGGGAGGGATAGTGATGGAGATAGAGAGAGAGTTCACTACCCCATAATTTCTGTGCATTACAAAACAGATCAAAGACTGGTTCTGCACCATGATGATGTAGCTGGTTATAAGTGATCTGGTTTGACAAGTCTACCCGGTGTGTGTGTGTGTGTGTGTGGGTGGGTGTATTATGACTGACTGTATATGGGTGTTGTTAAAGTCTTTCTTCCTGCCTCTTTCTCTTCACTCATCACTTTCCACATCTGTCACCATGTTTCTCCAATCCCTTTCCCTTTCTCGATCCTCCCTCCTCGCCTCAGCCCTCCCATGAGACGGGCTCTGAGTTGGACTGAAGATACGCTTCTAGAGTAGTGGTGACAGCTGACCGACAGGAGTGTGGAATCAGGGCAGGTGGGCGATGGGTTGTTGACACAGTGTTTCCCAGGACGGAGGTTGGAGGGGAAATGGTAAAGGACCTTTGGGGGTGTTTTATCACCAGAGTGTCAGGGATGGGGCCAGGCTGCAGGGCTCTAAGAAGCTTTGAGTGGAGTGTGCATCTGACTGCCACTCTAAGACACAAGACGACAACTTCAGACCATCAGTGATGGCATAGTGAGCCTAAGAAGCACTCTGAATGGCAGTGGCAAAGTTTGAATGTTTGTCCAAATGCTATATGTACTGCTGCATTTTAAGTTTTAATTACAACTGCACTTCTACTAAATGTAAGTCAAGCTAAAATCAGTTTAAATCTATGCATTTCAAAAAGTGGAAAAAGTCAAACAGTTCTGTGCTGGAATAAAATCTTCCATGGTGCTGTTAAGTGGTGCTCCCACTTCACTCCTCAAGTACACCCTGTCCTGCGAAGATTTTGTTCTGTATTTTCACTCCTGCAAATCAGATCTACTTAAGAGCTCACACTTGATGCTGACACTGTTCAGGTACATCTGCTTCTACTGCTTCAAGAAGCATGCCAATGATGTAAGTGGATCAGGCTGTAAGAGAAAAGATGGATCAGTAACTTAAAGGAGAGCAGGGACTTGAGGACTGGATTGGGAACTGCTATACACATGGCAGTAAAGTTATCCACTAGCTTTCCCACCAAATGTATCCTCTCATCATACTATGTAAAATGCTATAAGCCACCAGTCTTGTCGTGTTGTCTTGTCTTGTTTGCTTATAGTAATTATATTAACGTCTAAAATAATACAGCAGTGTGTTGATATTAAAATCCTACAGGTATTGACATTGCATTGACACTTCGCCACTTTGTGCATCGCGGGGTGGATCAGATAGCTATCTGACTTCCAAAAAAAGCCAAGTGTAAATGCAACCAAGATGCATTACAGACTGGAGTGAAATGAGGAAGTGGTTTAAAATGCATGCTAGCCAGATGTTGAAAAGGTGTAAAAGCATCTGTCTCTCCAAGAGGCATACGTAAGCTTTACTCCTCCCAACTGTAACTACGTCAGTAAGTAATCTGTGGAAGGAGCCACTAACTTGCATCTGTCCCTCTGATAATGGAAGAAACACTGAAATTTCCCTGAAATTAGCCATCCAAAAGCAGTTTCAGTGGTTCAGATCCATCCATGCGAGTCATGTGTTTGTGTTCATTTAGAGATAGATAACTGCTGTATTCTGCAGCATCCCAGACAAAGTACATAAGCATTTACAAGTGCTTTAGCAGTTTACTTACAACTGCTAAAGTGCATGATTTATTCTTCCTCTAGCATTTTTGGCAGTTACCAAAACAGCTTCAGGTGCACTACCACCACTCTCTGGACTGAAGTGGATTTGCATATAGTCTGGGAAAACCAAGATGGATTGTAATCAGATTTGTGATCTAGCCAACGGAGAGGCTATTTGTAAAAGAAAGTGTATTAAATTACACCTGGATTTTATACAGATACGACACTTGATAAGACAAGTGTAAAGATGGAGAATGTAAATCACATCTTGACACTCGCTTTACATTTTAAGAATCCAGCTGATGTTCTTCTCCATGATAACATAAGGTAGCCATATAGGCTGTTGCTACATTCAAACCTGTGACCTTGTGGTCACAAGACAATCTCTCAAACACCAGAACATGTGCCCCCATGTACCCCCTAAATGTTCAGTTTACAGAAAATGTAAATAAGCAACAATAAGCAACAATTATGCAAAAGAAGTACATAAATAAATAAACAAAAATTGTTAAAGTACAGAATGTACAAACATTTTAAAACAAAATGTTTACCTGGAAGTTTTCCCTTGCCACTGTCACCAAATGCTTGCTCATGGTGGGATTCGGTGGGTCTCTGTAAATAATATTCTAAAGAGTACGGTCTAGACTGTTATGAATTGGCACTATATAAATATAATTGAATTGAACTGAATTGAACCTGTTCCTTGATCATTAAAATAAACACTGATAAATGACTAGATTTTCCGTTTTTAATAAAAATAAATGAATAATAAGCTGTACACACATACACACAGCTGATGCCTGATACACCACACTTTCATTCACAGTAATAGATGGCATCCACTCCCTCACTTAAGTCTCCCTGCTCTGTGGAAAGTTTCGTGTGAAGCAAGTGGACACAAAGTTGTGCAGCCCCACATCTATCAGTTCAGCTGACAGTGTCTGCAGACCTGTGAGTGTATTCACTAATTGGCTCCGAGAACACAGACTCTATCCTCCTGTCTAAGAGCAGACCAACTGGTGCCTTCTGTGTTCATGTTTATACTCTGTATGGTTAATACATCTTCCGCACTGCACCGCCTGTTAGGTCTCCTTTTTAAGAAGAGGCACCGCTAGCACTCTATGTAGGCCAAGCCCCAACAGAATATGCCATTAAGATTAGCTACAAGTCAGCTGCTTGCTTCTCCCCTCCCTACAGAGAAAGGTTAGGAGGAACAGAACATGTGTACATTTTTTTTTAAATCTTATTGTGAAGAACACTGATGGATAAAAAATTGCACACCACAGCTGGAATAAAAAAAAACAGCCAGACAGTTCACTGGGGCAAATCTGGAGCAACACAGGAGTTCTGCCTGTAATTATGCTTATTGACTTCAGCTTGAGTGTGATACAGAGAACTGTTGCAGGGCAGGGTAGGGGTGTCCTCTGGGGGGCCTGTAAGTAATCAACACCACAACACTGGTGGGTAATTAACATTTTTTTACCAAGTATTTGAACATATGAGAAGATACACGTGATTGGCACTCATCTGTGACCAGACCTTACTACTACATCACCACATGAAAGACATTGCCACCCTCGTTATCCCTTCCAAAGAAACCACGTAACACCCTGTGTGCAACATATGGGAAACAAGAACTGGCTTTGAATAAAAGATGGCTTCACTTCGATTGGGTCTATAGGCCTTTTTCACAGACGACATTTTGACATGTCACAGTAGGAAAAGCGCAGCTTTTAAATAATGAAATTAATGATGGATGAATTCCTTTTAGCTGCTTCAGTTTGAGGTTCCTGGTATTGTGATTGCTCTCTGTCACACTGTCATAGCTTACTGGGACACTTGAAGATAACTGAGTCATCGTTAATGTCATTAGTAATAGTAGTAGTAACACATGTCAAAATGTCTGCTGTGAAAAAGGCCTATCGGGAAGTAACTCTTCAGCAGATGTTTGGAAAAGGCATGGTAGAGCAAAAATACATAGAATTTTCGAGAGACAGGCAGAAGAGACATTTGTAAATTTAATGTTTTACAGTATACATAGAATATCCACTAAAATCCTGCTTATCCTGTGCAGGGTCGCAGAGGGCTGGAGCTCACCGCAGCTCACAAGTTTAATTTGTTCTCTATTTTCTTTCCTCCCTGGGTGGCTAATTTTTTTGTTTCTACTGGATACACATGGAAAGTCACTGCATCATACTGTATAAATGTTTAGCATGATGCAGCATTATGTTAAAGTCCTTTACTTAAATTAAACATCACAGACACAAAAATGAAAGATTTTCCATTAGGAAAATATACTATGTACACTGTATACTTGTCCTTGTATTAAAGAGTAACTTAACATCAGGCTGAAAAGTAGTGTTTCACTGCCCTCTCTGATTTAAAGTTTCAAGTCTGTCGACACCCAACAGTGATGACACAGTACTGACACACCCTGGAATACGCTGCTACATCACTGCAGTTACTTAAACTTACTGGAAGTCAGAAAAAAAAAATCAGGGGGCTTCAGGGGGCGATAGGTAACTTGTGTTAAGTGTTATTTTTATGCTCAACCACAAAGTAGCACTCATGCATCATCCTGCTGTACAATCACTCACACAGGTCAAATTAAGGCACCATAAAATGAGTAAACAATGATGTGCAACCGTTCACAGTTTCACACTAACAACCCCCACGCACAAACACATTTCAAAGACTTTCCAACTTAACATGAAGGGATATCCATGGAGACCCTCCCTTCCTGCCTGCTGCCGTGCTGTAGTCTGTCGACGGCTCAGTGCTTGTCAGTCACTTGATTTTCACAAGCGCTCTGTGTAGAGAACATATTGAGATTTGTCGAGCTATTCATAACCCAGCAAATTCTATTTTAACATTTTTACATTTTAAGAATCCAGCTGATGTTCTTCTCCATGATAACATAAGGTAGCCATATAGGCTGTTGCTACATTCAAACCTGTGACCTTGTGGTCACAAGACAATCTCTCAAACACCAGAACATGTGCCCCCATGTACCCCCTAAATGTTCAGTTTACAGAAAATGTAAATAAGCAACAATAAGCAACAATTATGCAAAAGACACTGGGCCAGACACTGGGCTGTATTTCTGCACTGGGAAAAAATGTCTTAAGATCCACGGTATCCCCATCTCTCTCTCTCTCTCTCTCTCTCTCTCTCTCTCTCTCTCTCTCTCTCTCTCTCTCTCTCTCTCTCTCAATTCAATTAAATTCAATTGGGCTTTATTGGCATGGGAAACAGATGTTAACATTGTCAAAGCAAGTGTGGAAATAAAAACATAAACAGAAAAAAATGTGCTATTAGAATATATACAGATAACTAAGATAATATAGTAATAATAATCTCTCTCTTTCTCTCTCTCTGTCTCTCTACATGAATTTTTTCTTGGTTCTGCTAAGTATGCATTTTTCATTCCAGTGAGCAAGTTGCATTTGAAATCAAAGGCAGTGAGGCTGCGTGGCTGTCTGGCTACACTGAAACTGAGGAGGTAATGAAAAAAGCTGAGGGGTGAGAGGATGCTTTAATAATCCTTGCTGCCCAAAATAACATCTCTGGGCCTGGACGGACTGACAAAACCAGCAGCGGTCCGGGCTGGTCTGGACTCGTCACGTCGGTCGCTCCAGTTCCCCCCACATACACTCCCCCCTCCTCTCTTTTTCTCCCAACTCCTCTGAGTCTATTATTGTCAACAGATAAGACTGCAGCAGCACGGCACGACGCGGCAGACAGCCAAGCCCTCCCTGTACCAAATATACGACAAGACTAAGCAGAGCGGAGGGGTGTGTGCGCGGGGATCGACAAGCTGCAGGAAGTGTGATCCAGTCAGTGGGAAGAGCGAGTATGAGGTTTGTTCACAGGTGAGCAATGTTTCTTTGGTTATTGTCCAATCATTGCTGACAAATGGTGATGGGGTCCAGGCTAAATAGCTCTTCATGTTGGGTTCAAGGTTGGGCCTCCATTGTCCCATACAATACTTTTCCAAGCCTGTCCCCACAGTGTTTTGCCCCGTGCAAACAAATGGACGGAGAAAATGAACCTGTCATCTAGTGTTACCAATGCCAATCTAATATTTCTGCACAAAACATCCGGACTCACTTGTCGTTCTTAAATTCCACCTAATCATGGTCCTGCTCACAGCATTTATCTTTTTAGACAAAGAAGCTATGCTCCAACAAAATTTGAACTACAGTCACATTTAAATATACAGTAAACATTTGCTGCCTGGTTTTAATGGAGCTACGTGTCATCAAAAGAAGACCATAATGTTAAGTACTGTAAATTAAAAGGGTTTATCCTCAAACTCAGTACACCAGACTCAGCTCTACATTGCCACACTTGGCTAGCATGCTACCATTTATCAGACCCACCCCCTTCCCCTCTTTTTTGAAAATCTATAACACTGCCTTCCGGCTTGTCCTCCATCTAGTACGACGTTATCTTAACCTAACATTAGCACTAATCATGTTAGCATGCTAATATTAACATTAATCTCAATGTATGGCTGTGGGCGTACAATCATTAGACATAGAGGTATTCTGTCATAAGTGCTGGCCAAGTGAATGTTTTGACCTGCTGTGGCATTACTTGAAAACTCACAGGATCAGCAAAGTCCTCAGGTTGCATCCTCGGGGGACATTTTTACCTTATTTCATGGCAATTCATTAGGCCTAGTTGTCATGATATTTTACTCTGGACCAACAGACCTGCTGATATTGCCATCCCTAGAGCCTAGAAAAATACAAAAGAAGCTATTTTACCTAATTCTACATCTCATTCATGTAGAGGTGACACCCCTACTACACGCCAGAGTATAAAATTCAATGTCACCACTTATGCAGTGCTTGGAGTCCATCTAGTTACTAAAGGGGGCAGCCCTGATACTCGGGTTAAAAGAGCGGGAGCCTACAGTAACCAGTCCTGTAGCGTCAGAGAAAAAGTCACATTCAAAGTTCTAGGCAAACTTCCCACACACCGCTTGGTCACTTGGTTTCAAAATGTAGCTCCTCTACACTGCTAGACTTTGGCTAGAGTAAGAGTCCAGTCATGCTCAAATCGTTTCTGGGTACATTATAAACAAAGAGTGGGTTGGAGAGTTAAAAGCTGGACAATACTAAAATGCCATCAGGTTATGCTAAATACCTGAATGTACTGGAAATCTAATAGAACTGGGTACGACTTTGTGATTGATGTGGTTCAGTTTACTAATGCTAGATGATGAACAGTGAAACATAATGCTGATGAAACTGTGACAATCTTAAGTATTTTAAGCTGAGTGTTCATACTCTGTTGCAGAGGAAACACTGAATTTTAAATACTGCAATTACACAACGAAGAGAAAACACAAGGAAAACATGAGGGAGCCCACTTGACTGCAGCATTTCCATTAAAATGTGCCTTTGTTCCACAGCAGTACACACTGCATATAGCCTCTGGCAATCCAACACAGTTCACGTTTATCACCATAGCAGCTATTTTTAACACATCATTTATAAATTGATAATAATAGCAGATTATTGTAGTAAAAGCTCTGTGTGTGTGGTGGGGGACATTTCACACCTTTTCAAACCAGTTTTAAGACCAGGAGGTCAGCCTTCTGCAAAAATGAGATGATTCAATGTAGAAATGAACAGGATTTGGGATCAAATGTAGTAAGTATATCTTTCTTATTGCCCAGCACAGAGATTGCCAGGGAAAGGAGGCATACGCACTCTCCAATTACATTGATAGGGAAGGGAAGCCACTGCAGCCAAGTCACCCCAATGCATCTCTGTGGCTGGGCCCTGGGCATAATCAAATCAAGATGTATGCTACTTACAGTATCGCTCACTGATTGCCCAGCTTAACAAACTCTGATATGCACTGACTGCAAGGTAACTGACAGCAACACACAGCAGACTTCACATCAGCCAGCTTGATTTTTTTTATCCTGCTCTGGGACTAGTTAGCAAAACATGTTGAAATATTGTCTCGTCAGTTACTGTCTGAAAATGCTATTCATTTCGGTGCATTTTTCAAATTAATAAACTGCTGTTCCCCCCCCATCTACTCGATTCCAGTTTCATTGACTTTCCCCTCAAGTCTCTCTTAAGTTGAATTCAAACAGATTGGCTGCTAGGCTTGCCTGGAGGCAGACAGGAAGCTGTGCATAATGGGAAGACGGTGCCTCCCGAGCTCTTTTCTGAAACACTTTCCTTGTCTGCGAGATGTCACTACACACACACACAGACATGCTAACACTCACACATTGAGATCAAAGAAACATTGTGTAGCTCTGCTAAGTACAAGGGATGAATAGTTTGGGAAAGCCAACAAGGAAATACATATGGAAGATACTTGTCTGAAAAATGAAGAGACTACTTTATACAAGTTTTAGCATATACTGAGATGTCACAAAGATATACCAGATTTTCTATTTTTTAATGACCATTTTAATGCTTACTTCATTAGAGCTACACTGTTGCTTCATCCCCCAAAAATACTGGTTTGGAAAATCTAATCTAGGAGTTCAACAACTGCTAGGTAGAGAAGAATGCATTAAAGCAATGACAGGGCACTTCAGGGCACAAAATTGAAAATTGACTTTAAAACGTCCACTCATATGTAAAAATATTGCTTACTTTTTTCATTCATCACATTTTTTAAAACACAACTGGAGTTTTTACCACGTTTTTAAAAATGCGAGCTTTGTGACAAAGTTTCGCCTTTCCTCTTTGTCTGATGAAAAGGCCACTCGCTGCGTCCCTGTGTGCTCAGCAGAAAGACCTTTTCTCCTGCGCACAATGGCATTGACAAGCCCACGTCTCAATCGATGAACCCACGGTCAGACCTTTGCAGAGCGAGCCCCAGACCAAAGGGCTGTGTGGGTTAATTGTAATTGCACAGGACAGCATCTGTAACACATGCCCTGAGCCAGGGAGCTGAACTGGCCAGAGGAGCCCTGGTCTGAGAAAATGTTTAATCTATGACAGCGGTTAACTTCAACCAGAAAAGTGAGGAGATGGTGAACCTCATTTTTATCACCTGAATCACATTTACCCACCTTTTTACCCTTAGATCATAGGAGGTAGCACTCTACTCATCTGTATTATGTACAGAAAGGGTCTTTAAATTATGTTTCATACAGATGTTGACAGTAACTGGGTCCTTGGTTTACATTTTGGTGTGCCACTGCACACCAAAAAGAACCTTCAAACTTTAGTTATAGTTGTACAAATGAGAGCGGAAGTGTGGTGAAGCAGACGAGGGGAGAGGAATGCTCTACAATTCAGTAAGCAAGGAGAGGACTGTGAACGGTCGTCTAACAGGATCAAGAGAGACATATGAATAAATGGAAAGAAGCCCAGCTAGTGAAAAAAGAAAAATCTTCAAAGTCAGCTTCTTTCCTCTTCCTAACCACCCCTGGAGATCAGATCAACTACTATCCTAATACCTAATGAACTAGTAAACACTGGGAATTAAATGAATATTACATAGGGTTTCATTAATGCCAGCCAGCAGACTCCAAAAATAATGAAGGCGAGAAGCGGAGGCGGGATGAGACAGTTACTGGAGCTTCTTCTTCTCTGTGTTTACTCAGCATCTGCCTGCCAGAGAAGGAGGCTTTTGATCACTCCTCAGCTGCGTTCTCCTCTTCGCTGTGTGGCAGGAGAAGCCCAGGGAGGCCGCCGAGCACAACCAGGGCCGGCTCATTTGCAACACAAATGAACTGAGCTAATTGTACACGTGTGCGGAGACGGGGGAGCCGCACACACGGTGCAATGTTTGCAAAATATGGAAATAATTAATCTCATTGAGCTTGTGAAATACCATCAGTGTTGCAAAAGAGGATTTGAGCACGGGCTGGGGATGAGACGGATGATGATAGCAATGGGCTGGATAGACGCAGATGTTTAGATTAAGCTTTTTCATTATTGCTTTATCACACAGCTACTTCAAATGTATTTTTGGTAATTGAATAAATTGGAGCATGAAATAGATTTGGATTTGGGACACAACAAAAGGATTATGTGTTTCCCATTCATGAAACAATGCATGTAGATATGCTATCAGGTCAATTGTGCATTGGGTATGTGGAGTGGAAATAGTAACAGGAGAATCACTAAATTACTAGAACAGATTCCTAGAGCATAATACCTGTACATATAGATCCTAATGAAACTAATGATGGATTTAAAATGGATTCCATATACACAGAAATTACTTCATGTAAACAAACTCAGTGATAGTATAGTTTGTTCAGTTCATGAACAAGTCATGTGGACTTCGCTGCACTGAATGATAGGGATTTAGCTCAGAAAGTCCATCTCTTGACCTTCCAAAGGTCTGACCTTATAAGCCTCTTTAATCAATAAATCAAATGTAAAACAAGAATGATGATGCTGTGAAGTATCTTTAGGAAGAGAGAGCTTTCAATTAGCAACTCCACTGACCATCAAGGCCAGATGAGGATTTGTGGAATAATGTATGTATATGCACTACCAAGATCCTACACTGACAGTAAGCTACGGCAGCAAAGACAGTTCAATTTAACCCCTCTACAAACTGTTAAATGGTTACTGACACTGACAGCATCACACATCAAAGCATATGGTTGAAAGCAAAGCACTATCCATGTGGCGTATGCAGTTTCTCTTCCCTCTCATGGCTATTTAAAAACAAGATAACATCAGACATCTGTTTGGGAGCAAAAGAAAAGAAGCTTTTTAAGAGAAAAAAAAAGACCTCCTCAGGACTGGGCTTCAAACACATGAACATACAAGTGCCACCACATGCACTCTCACAAAGACACACAAGAACACACACACAGAAGAGCTGAGTCTCACATTTATGCCACTCAACAGCCTTCTCTTTAGTCCATTAGTGAGTGGAGAGAGGAAGAAGTTAAGGACCTGGGGCAGAGTTGGAAGTGGCCTCTAATGCCAAACTGAAATGTAATTTCACTGGGAGGACACTGTAAGTCAACCATTAATGACATGTTAAGTTCCAGGGTCACCCACACACAAATGCATGCGCACACATGCCTATTGAGGGAATCAGTCTCGCTCCATGAGCATGAAAAGAGCCCACATGTCAGCGCTCTGCACAGGCCAGCGTTTCTGTTGAAAAGTACTCCATCTTTCCTTTGTTGCTCCACGACCCTTTCTGTACCTTCCTCATCCTGTTTCAATGCTGAGAACGGGCTGGCTGGTCGAACCTATACGTAATGTACATCTTACTGGGTAACATCACGTGTACCTCTGGCCAGGGGACCGCACTGTGGGAACCTGTAACCAAACCTCGGCAATGGCAGTTTCACCCTCTCTGGGCAGCAGCATTAGCAGCAGTGGCGGCAGGCCTGGGGCTGGGGACATTAGCCTGATGCTTATCTGGCTACACAGCCCACCACTAGCTACCAGTTCTCTCTCTCTCCCTCTCTCTGTTCCTTTCTTCCTCTCTTGCTCTCTGTCTGATGCTGAGATATGATTTGGTGAGAGCAGAGAGGAGTCGAGCATATTGATTCAGCCTCTACTGCTGTCTCTCTCGCACTATTCATCCCCTTTTCCTCTGCACTGCTATCATTCCAACTCTCTCCACTTTATCTCTCTCTCTCTATCCACTTCTTTTCTTTCTCTCTCCAGCATGCAATCATAATAACCCCTCTCTTAGATGCCCAGGCAATAAACCAGGGCCTCCCTTCTTCCTGCGCACATCTCCCTTGGCGAGGACAAAACCAATAAAGGGCCAGCTTAATTACAGCTGCTGAGTGCCGCCAACACCCGGGTACAACACCATGGGGCTGAGGGTGGGCTGAGCATGGGCGAGGTGTGATGGGATGTTGGGGGGGAGGGGCGAATAAAACCTATTGAGGATACAGTTTGAGTCTCAGTCTGACTCCCACACCTA
Source organism: Siniperca chuatsi (assembly GCF_020085105.1). Classification (NCBI taxonomy): domain Eukaryota; kingdom Metazoa; phylum Chordata; class Actinopteri; order Centrarchiformes; family Sinipercidae; genus Siniperca; species Siniperca chuatsi. The sequence goes on along the minus strand of NC_058050.1, from coordinate 24,659,576 downwards.
AACCCTCAAAATGCTACTTTATAGTACTCACAGAGATGAACAAAAGAAGTGATAGTAGCCTAGAGGCTGGCTGGGAAAATGTGGGTAGGTCTTGCCTTCAGCAAGGCATTTAACTCCCAGTAGCTCCAGTGGAGGATCTCAGTCAGCTTGATTTTGCATCTGCAAGGCGTTAATGTGTAACTGTGGGAAAGGGAAGCAGGGCGTTGCTGGAAAACAAAATATACACTCAGTCAACTTACCCTGGATAAAAAAGGGTAAAAATAAGGGTTGGGCAAATGCTACATATACTACAATGTGGCCAATGATATATCAAGGTGGGTACACCCCCAAATCAACACAAGTGTCCAGGACTGTGAAGAGCCAAGGGAGGGACTGCTGTGGATCCATGTCCTTGTCTCTCGTTGTTTCTAGGTCTGCAGTCTGTCTCCTCCTCCTCCCTTCTTCCTTCTACCCCTTTCCTCTTATTTTCCTCCTCTCCTTTCCCCCAGTTCTGTCACATCAACATGAATCTGGGGCTCCAGGGGTTCAGAGTCCCACAAGCTGCAGCCTGCTATGTCTGCCTCGTCTACAGCTCTGTCACCATGATGACTGATGCCTGGGTGTTCCTGCCTCCTCCTGCTACTTTCTGTCTTCCACTCTCCGTTTTCTTTCCTGTCTCTCCACTGAGCTCCTCTCACTCACACCCATCCATAATGCTTGCTATCAATACAATAAAGGTTGACAAGAGGCTGCAAGACTGAATGTGAGTGTTTAATGTAGCTACTTAAAGACTTTAGATGTAGAATAATCATGTCAGTACGTCATTTTGAAATTCATTTTAAGGTGTAGTGTAATGAAACACAGTGGAAGTGAAAACTTTGAATCCATTTAGTGATGTTTTTGATTGTCACTGATGCTGCATGTGCCTTTATCATGTCTGGTTATGTTCATTGTATGTTATGGACTTTTGTTTGTCTGGCTATGCTTGTGTCTTTTTATTTACTCAGGTCTATTTTGCAAAAGGGGTCTTGATCTCAGTGAGATTACAGGACCGGATTAAATAAAGGTTATATATGTAAAACTGGTTAATTCCATATGATTCTCTCTATTTTTTTTTTTTTTTTTTTCCAGAGCAGGATTTAGTGAAAAATGTGCAGGACTGATTTACACACCAGAAGAATATGGAAACAAATGCCCAGACATGTCCACATGCTGTCCAGACCTGAGATGCCTAGTAATGAGTGCAGCATCAGCTATAGCTGTGGGTGAAGTTAGTACAGCTTTAATATTCCTGATAACCACTTCAGTCAGTGATGTCTTGCCAAGAAGACAAGATAAAATTTTAAACATTGCTATTCCAGTAGGTTAGCTGCCTTTCAACATCACTGTAGCTTGTTAAGAAAACTGGTTAGTTTTTAGATTGCCCAAACTCAAAAAGCTACATGTCTGTTATGTAACACTGCTCTGCTGGCAAATAATGAAAGGATGCCCACTGCACTTACAAACTCACATTGCTTAACTAGCTCAATCTAGGGCTGGTACAGACAAATTGAAAAGCAACTCAAAATTGGCTCTTGGTTAAGAGGTCTCACACCTCCTTCAAGAACTTGATTCGGGTTTCATCACTGAACTGGCTTTACAGCAGTTTCATGTAACCTTTTCTGTACTGTATAAGTATTCATATTCTCTCTGCAGTCTGTGGACGATGGGAGGAAGCGGAGTCGTTTTAGTGGTTTTACAGCAGTTGTCACAGAGACGCTCAAGGGGTCAATTCTGTTTTAACTGCATCAGTCATTTTCCATATAAACTCTAAGATAATGCAGATAATGCATTTTTCAGCATGATAACTGTCAGTAACATATAAATGTATAAAGCATGTTATCATGTTGAAAATAAACATAAACACCAGTAATCCTGAAATTTGTTAACATGTCAAGGCAGACAAAAATTGCATAGAGAGAAGACTTTTAAGCAAGATTGTGTCTCCAGACAGATCACAGTAGGATTTGAGATGAAAATCTACAATATACAGTAGCAAATCAAAAGTGACTCTCTTTTTCTTACACCTAATGTAATTTTGTTAGAAATAACATCCCTTGTTCTATACCGTCCTCCGTCTTTTTAATCAGACCCTGCTAACATCAGGATTAACAGGGAGACAGTGAGGCTACATCATCATTTCTATTGATCAAACATTATACCTTATCACTATGGCAACCCCATAGTTGGAGGGGGCAAGTGAAAAGATGTGGGAGGAGGAGAAAGCCAGGGGGGTGCCACTTCAGAGGAACCTTCAATGTATAACTGACAGTGGTAGAAACATGTTGGTTTTCCTCCTATCTGTGACTGTACTCGTTGTACAGCACATGTAAGCAATAAAATGCAGAAGTGCACAGCTGCAAATATGCTGTCACTGCAGGAGGACAATATATGAGACTGTGGGATGAAGTAAACAGCTGTGAGTATGAGGATGACTCACTAAAATCACACCCAAGATTGTGTGGCCCGTTTGGAATCATTAAACAGCAGCAATATAGGTTTTATTTAATATGCTGGATTTGAAACAGTGCTGCTTTCAATACATTGCATCTATGCAGAAAATCAAATGCAGCGTATACCATCGCACACTCATCTGGGGAAAAACTATATGATGTGTACCACAAGCTCAGTAACGTCCCCTCTATCGCTTCATACACCAGTCCAACAACAGACACACTTTGGTCTCAGGCATTTCAGGGAAGCAACCACAGAGCTTCCATACTGGGGGGGTAAGTGGAAGGTGTGTGTGTGTATTAGAGGAGGGGGGCGGGCATGGTTGCAGTTTAAATGTAGTGACCACTCAATTCAAAACCATTCAGGCCTTCTAAGAACAGATCCCCACACCCCATTAGGACCTCTACTGACGCACACATGCATAATACATGGAAGCTGGATCTAAAAGCATACAGCCCATTAGCAGGCCTGGCCTGGGCAACAAAGAAAGAGAGAGAGAGACTCACACACAAACAGCTCTGATCAAATGGGTGGCCAAGCTGGCCAGCCACTGATAACAGCACACACTGCTGGTTTGCAGAGAGTTGTGTTGTTGTTGCTTTGTATCAGTGAGCTATATGATACTACTTACAGACCCAGAAATGGGTGGACATAAAGACTGACACTGGCCTCAAGGTCCTGGAACAGTATTAAAAATGAAGACACACGTTCTACCCGCTAGTTGTACCAATTAGGCAACTATACAGTATATAACAATATGATAATTTAGCATAGAAATGATAGGCGTAGTCCTGTCACCGAATACCATTCAGAGATTGATTCTACCAGAGGAATTTGCTGAGAAGGAAAAAAAGGGTAGTGATGGAAAATAAGTTCAATTTAATCAGTCAGATGTGATGATTGCTGGATCACAGTTTCCAGGCACAGAACCTCCTGTTCAGCCCTTCCAGTGGCTGAGTGTTCTGGCCATGTAATGTGAGGTGGCAGAGAGCCCAGCAATGCTGTAAATTATTTCTGACGGTAGGGTGGGGGACAAGAGGGAAAGACTCGCAGTCCGCGGAGACAGACAGTGCATGGAGTGGAGATATGGGGCCTGCGCCTATAGCGAGAAATAAAAGAGGCCTGCGTGTTCTCTCGGCCCTGCGGCTGTTTGCAAGTTTGAAGCCCTTCTGCAGTCTGCATAATGTGTCTAACAGCCATGCCTGGCCAGATGAACAGGGGCCTCTCCGTGGGGGAACGAAGCATTTAGCAGACTAATCATAATATGCTCCAATGCATCTAAGTGAGATCCAACTTCTCTCTCTCTCTCATGACACACAACACAAGCACTTCTTTTCCAGCAAATGTAAAAATACAGTAGGCCTGTATGTTGCAGTAACACTGAAGCTAAAATGGTAGTAAAATACTACATTTTGTAAATAATGAAAATAATTGCCCTATAAGACTTGGTATAAAGATTTCTTAATTCAGTGGAAATCTGTATATTTATGCATGTTTGTTAATGGTTTTCTGCAGTTTAGTCAGTATTTTTGTCAAGTAACTCATACCTGCTCTGTTGTGTATACTTGTCCTTGCTCCAAAAACATAATGGCCTGTGTTTGAGTGTGTAAGAAGATGTGGGTGTGTAGGTGTGCGACTGTGTGTGAGTGTGGTGTTTCCTCACTCATTTCCAGCTCTGGACTCTTTTAAAAATGCACATTTACCCTCCTCACCCCCTCACGTTCCCCTCTCAGGCACAGCAGCAGCAGAGGCAGTGGACTACAGCACACATGCTGCAGCAGCGGTGCGCTGGGGCATACGCGCACGCGCACACATACATACACTGCTACTCGCACAGCACAGCCTCGGCGTGGTCATAGTCTACCTAAACGGTTCATCCCCCCCCACCCCACCCCCCGCCGCCAAACGCGCACACAGCAAACCGCGGCAGCATCACTGATCGGCTCCATCATCCAGCCAGGAAATATCTGCAGCAGCAACAGTACTATACTGTAGGTTGTTATTACGCAGGCTGGCTGCCGATCGATAACCCCCACCCCCAATACTCGTTTGACATACCAACGGGGAAGCCCTTCCTCATAAATCAGGGCATTTCTTTACAAAGGAATCACTCACCCGATGTTGCTCAACGCCTGCTCGAACAGCTCCGTCTGCAAGATGTTCTGAGGCGCCGAGAAAGCCCCGTTGAAATGTGATAAAACCGAGCTACAGAACTGACGCAATGTCTCAAACTGCATTTTCCCCCTCCGTTTTCTTTTATCCTCAGTAAATGATCACCCTTTCCTTTCACCAACAACACATCCCAAAGCCGCGCTCTCTCCGGACGCCCCCCTCCACACATAGGCCTACACCTCCTCAGTATTTTGTTATTATAATTAGCGCATTAAACGCAGAAAAGACGCCGATCAAGTTCCATATTTCTCCTGCCGCTCCTGGTAAAAAGTGTCCTTAAATGAGACGCATTCCGGGCGGGATCCTTCCGTCATATTGCTTCGGACTTGAAGCAAGAAAAATGAGGTAGTACCGGTGCCGGTAACGAGCCGTTTCTTCCTCTCGCTAAAATCTCTTCTCGGTGTGCAGGAAGAGGCGAAGGAGCGCCCGGAGGAGAGAAGAAGCGGAGAAGCATCCTACACGGCAGCCAGCAGCAGCAGCAGCAGCATCCCTTACCGGCGCCTCAGCTGCTGCCTCACATTCAACTCATATTTCCCGTCGCCTATGAAGAGCACACACACGTACAAACACACACACACACGTACAAACACACACACACACACACACACACACACACACACACACACACACACTACGGGGCTGATATGCAGTCGTGAGCACTCTTTGCCATATCTCTCCATTCTCTCTCATGCAATCTTTGAGACGTGCACAGCAGCAGATGACCACAATACAATACAGGGCAGAGAGGCGACGCTGTTGGCAGGTTTTCTCCCCATATCCGGCTCCAGAGCATCAGCTCCTCATCACTCATAAGAGGACAGTCCTAATAACTCTGAAAGGGAGAGTGTCTGCCTGTGAGGAAAGGGCACACATAAAAAGAGGGGGGGGGGGGGTTCCCGAGGGGTTACATATTTATTTATTCAATGCTTTTCATTTTATTCAGTCAGTGGCTCGGCATGTAACTGTAAAGAGTAAAAATTAGCTGAAAGAAATCCAGTGAGCATTTGTCAACAGCAATGTCTCTTTCCAGAAATCATGACCCGGTTACTCAAGATAATCCACAGATTTGTTGTGAGCAGTTTCATGTAGGAACTATTTCCGATAGTTCCTACATGAAACCGGTCATGACTTCTGGAAAGAGACGTTGCTGTTGAGTTTTTCAAATGTATTTTTTTGGCGCTTTGAGCACCACAAGCCGCCATGTAGTCCCATTATACTCAAAAAATGCAGACATCTCTACGGCCGATATCTCCACAAGTCGGGACCTCACACCAAAACAGTCTAGATGGATAAATAGCACTACAGACAAGAATGAATGAGTTCTGCTATATGTAAGTTTAAAGTACCATTTCCTGAGCAGGAAGATGACCTGTTTGTCTGTGTTAGACCTTCAATATCTAAATCCTGAGAGATCGCTACAAATAAGTAGCTATTCAGCAGTTGGTTATAATGCAGCCTCGTATTACGAGGATATAGAACGATGATAGGATTGTGATAATGTTATTATTGCGATGATAATGGCTCACAGATAGATCTCCATATCTGCATAACTCCGTGAAATTCCTCTGTTAAAACATCATCAATTGCTATCCACCCTTCCCAGGTTAATTTGTACCAAAATTCAAAATTAGCCCCTGGTAGAGCAAAATGCTCAAGCGTATGCAAAGATACTAAAAACCATTACATGACACGCAGCATCAATTTGATCACTCTAAATTTTTTACAGTTAAAGGAAAATTCTTTACAACGCATGAGAAGGCTATGAAAATATCAAAATAAGACCCAGGAGTTTAAGCACCTGGGTCTGGACAGTGAGCCATCATTCATGTTATTATTTACACCTGTGCTTTTCCTACTGTGACATGTCAAAATGTCTTTTGTGAAAATTGCTGAGATCTGGGCATGTGACCAGCTGCTGAAACCAGCGTTACTACTGAGTGCACAGGGCCACAATACAAGCAATATGTTTCAAATAAGTTTACAGACTGATCATATTATCCAAACCAGTTATTTAACTGTAACAACAAATTTTAACATTAATGTTATTACCCCAACTGTCTGCTGCAAACATCCATTAGATTTTGAAGATTTATTCAACTATGACCTACTGCACTTACTGCAGTTGTACACACATGCAGTTTTACAATGCAAAGGACAATTGTAATGGGCATTTCAGGTATGTTCACTTTAGGTCTCACTTCCATATGAGTGGTTTAGAGTTAAACTGAGGATTTGTTTTAAATCTTTCTCAGTGTCTGACCGCTCGTGTTGCTTGCATACTGGACTTTGGGTGTCGCAGCAAAATCAGATCACAATTTGGGAGTAAATGTTATGTTAAATGATGAAAACTAGAAAAAAATTAACTCTGCTCATAAGGCAGCGTTGTATTACTGGCTGACTAAATATATGCATAAGATTGGGCCTGTTTAGGGCTGAACTGAGACAGACTAGGTTAGACTAAGCAATGATGAACTGAACTGGGTTGGGCTGGATGTTAAAGGGCCAGTCCAGGCTGAGTGTGTTCCTCTTCCTGGCAGGCTGAACGCCTCTGCTGCCCGGCTGAATGTGTTGAAAAAATGCAGATTCTGAAGAAATTCCACCAGTGAGTATGTTCCAATCCCAGTGTAATCATTGTTGTTTCATCAGCCTCACCCAACACTGCAGCTGTCCCAGCGTATCTGTGTGTTCATTCAAATGACACCTCCGAGACCAAGATAAATTAGAAGCCTTCCCAAGTTATTTCTCCTTATAAATAGACTGTCAGCTTTTTCCCCTCCTTTCTTCAGCAGAACAGATCCAGGAGTTAATTTAAACATTCTTTAAGATTAATGAAAGTGGGTTTTGGTGCTTATGCAGTGGGAGTTCTATTTATGGACTCTCTGCTATCCATCATCAGCATTATCCCTTGAATTTTCAGACAGCCAGTTTCCTGTTGTGTCACTGCGTATGTAGGCAATGCCAAAGCGAGAATCGCTCCCTGGTACCATCTACACCTTTCTAGCCATGCGATCAATTAATATACAGTGGCGAGGGCCTGGGCTGGAACAGAAAGTGACGGGATGACTGAATGCTTGGAGCAGTCTGATCTATAGTCAGTCTGATCATCCATTAAAACCACCTTAAAGCAGCCAGCCATTTGAGGAGATGGATAATGTACTGCTGTTGCACTGATACACAAAACACTGTTATCCTGCATCACTATTAAAGGTTTATAATAGTGTTGCTTTGATTACAATTTGCAGTTACAGATGATGCTCTGCTCTTTATTGTACTTTACTGTGCAGTGTGTATTCAGAGTATAGAAACATCATGGATGAGAGATTTAACAAGGACAATTTTACCAAGACAGGGGAGAAAATTGTGTCTATTTTGGAGTCATAACAATGCTTCTGAGTATGTGTCACAGTTGCACAGCAGCTTCATTACACTGTGAAAGCACTGAAAGTATGTACACTTATATCCAACATTCAGTGCTGGTTAATGAGCAGGTATGTTGGATATATCCATCAAAATATCCATTTGCAGCAAAATATCAAGCAATTAAACCGAACAGTTTTTCCCCAGGAGTATATTAAGAAGTAAATACAAGGTTGCAGTGGCAGAGAGAGGACACAGAACTAACATTTACAAGGTCAGCAGAGAATAAGAACAGGGACATGGGCTGGATTGGGATAGAGTCAAATTCATCTCCTTTCCTACTGCACCTCTCCCTCTTTTTGGATTCAGGCTACCCGCTGAGTTTGCTCTCTGCCGGATGGCACAACACACAGCCCACATTTCCCATCTTCCCATCGGGAAGTCTGATCCCGTGGGCAGAGAGGACCAGCAGAGAGACAAAGACATCTGTTGGTCCGTCACAGCATGCAGAACCCACAGACTAAGCGTTATGAAAAACAAAACCTGATATCACAGCCTTACTGTAACACAAGAGAGAAACAGGGGGTGTGTTCCCTTCCAGAGTTTCACCGCTGCCAGTATGACCATAGTCATTTCACTTTACAGATCACGGGTTTGTTGTCCCAAACTGAAGACAATTTTAGACATCCTGAGGGAAAGTAATTAGCTTGTTTATGTCCACATATAAGTCTGGCCCAGTTTAAGTATAGTCTAAGGTTGCACTGAACAAATGTCGAGTTATCCTACATCTGAGAAGGAGCAAACAAGTACATGAGAGAGGTTTTCTGCTGTGGAAATACATTTCTAGAAAGTGTGTAGATACTGAGTATAAGCTTCTCCTCCTCCTTTTGGAGGAAGAAAGAGGAAGGGGCCCCCATGTGGACATCAAAGTAACTACCTTACTTGAACCCAGTATCAAGAAATAGGCAACCGGTTATAAGACTCACAAGCACAGCATGTCCGTGTTGTCAGCATCTGAGAGTGTGCTACTCAGAGGGGGCATTTAGTGCATATGACAAATGGAACACAATGTTCTGCATTGCAATTAGGCCTGCTCTTGCTTTTCTACTCCAAAAGCATATTAATAATGCTTAATTTTCAGGCCTTGCGGTGCCTGAACTAGCCTACAAACATTCCTGATGACAAAACAGTTATTTAAGTTTTTAAAAATGCAGTTTGCAAACACCCTTCATCTCCCAGCACCCAATCCTAGCTGAGCCTGGCTCAAACCATCTGTGTTGATATGTGTTGTGTGCTGTATGTGTGTGTGTGTGTTTGAAGAAGAGAGAGACTGAGTGGGTGGATGACTGTTGTAGATTTGCTGAGTTAGTGCCAGATACAGTATCTGTGTCTCTGTCTCCTTTATAGGCCTCATGGGCTCCAAGTACAAGCCGTTTTATATGGGGCCTTGACTGGTTCGCTAGAAGATTGCTCTTATGCAGGGCTTGAGTCTCATTGCTAATGCTAAAAGACTCTTGCAGTCACGTCCATGCACCTTCATGAAGTGGCATCGTATGCAAGGTCTTTACTTCTGTGATGCATTATTCCCTGATCAAACAATCTACTTGACTTTACACAATAATAAAAACAACTCAGTGTAACTCATATGGAGCATGTAGTAGGTGTGTGCTTTTTTTCCACACATAGAACTGACCTGTCTATGGGTGCGTCGCCGGGTAGAGAGTACCTCAGCCCCGAACCGTTGTCAAGGGACGCCTGTCTGGGCAGGAGCCCGCTGTGAGGTCTGCTTCTGTCTGACGCTGGTGTCAAGTCTCCTGAGGCTCCCTGGTAGGGGTACAGGGACGGGTCCTGCAGTTTGGCCTTCTTCCCCTGCGGCCCGCCCTCAAACACGCTCCGCACCTGACCAGGCCCCGAGCCGTAGAACCACGCCCCCGATTTGGTGAGGATTTCTTGTTGTTTTCGGCACAAGTTGCATACCCACATAACCTGCAGGGAAGAAAAGGGGGGCGTTAATAGTTTGGAATGATGACTGACAGGCAGATGTTGTCTTATATAACCTATGATGAGCTGTAATGGAGTGATTTGGGTGTTTGTGTTATGTAAAGCTGTAACACCACTGTGAGGCATATCGCTGATGCTAAGTGAAAATGTTTTTACATCTAAAATGAGGTATAACTAATCAGATTTGAAAGGGGGTTTAAACTCTGAAAGAAATCAACAAACTTGGAGTTTTGAGTTTTCACCCCACAGCGATAATATTCAAAAACAGTATTGATAATTCATGTTGATGAGGTGAATGATGAAATATTTTACACATACAGCAGCCTTTGATATCATTGAAAGGTAAAATCATATGGATTCAGTTTATTATTATCATTATTATTATTATTATTATACATTTTGAGTGTGTGAGTCCAAATAGTCCTTGTAGATCTCTTAGTACAGATCAAACGTGCTAAGGTTTCCATATTGCACATAAGCTCATTTTTTTCTTTTTCATTATGACGCAGTACATTACTATTAAACTCTTGTTTCTGGTTAACAAACTGCAACAATGCAGAGCCTACATGACTAATGATTGAAGGTATTATTCACACCTTAATGAAGGTACAGTAGAGATAACGCAATTGCGGTTAATGCACTTTGGAAAGATAAATGGAAAATAATTGCAACATTTTCCCTCTGTTATACTCTACAAGGACTGGAGAGATGGAGGTTTTTACTGCTCTTTGATGTCGTGCCTTTATCTGCTCTATACTGCAGCCCCAGCAGCAAACTCACCACATTAGCCTCATAAATCCAGGAGCAGACAGGAGCCCTGATCACTATACACACACATGTACACAGACACAACACACACACAGCATGGTAAAGCTCAGCATTCTGTCTCGAGTCATCTTCTGGAGAAAACTTATATGGTTTTATTTGTAAAAACTGCATCATTTGATATATGTTACGGTGAAACATGAATCTCACTCAAGCCTGCTCCGCATGAGCACACCTGTCTTGTTAACACCGAGCAACTTAAAGTGATATCTAAGTGTGTCTGAGAAGACCAGGAGCTTGCCAAATGATTGACAGGCCAGACAGCCAGTAGGGCAGCCAAGAGCTACTGCAGCCCCCCACTGCCCACCACATTCCCCGTCTTTACAGTCCCAGTGCTGAGTCAGTGCATTACTGTTATTAGTGTGAGCGGGCTCTGAATGCTGCCTCACCCACCATCAGTTGGTCTGTAGCTCGCCAGTTTCAGTAAGCACTGAATCAAATAAAAAATGACTGATAAGTTATTTGTAGATTAACTGAACTCGCTTAAACTGTACAGTTACTGGCTGCAGCGGTTCAAAAGCTGGATTAGTAGCCTTAGCCTAAACCAGAACTGCTTATCTCAGTGGCTGGCTGGACCTGAAGAACAGGGTGATACAGAGTAGTAACTGCTGTGGAAGAAACGCAACTAACGATCCCAGGGGTCAGCAACCTGTAGCATGCCATGTAAAGTTTTTGCACTAGCACACTGATAAAAATAAGAATTTTTATGGGGTGCCTGGGTGGAGTAGCAGAAAAAGCAGTCGTCCAATTACACAACTCAAGATTCAGTCCCCAGGCTCTAGTGAGGCTGGCTGAGTCATCAAACATGTCAGTGTTCATGGGTGGGAAGTAAGTGAGAGATCATGTCCTTGTCACAGAGCTAGTGACTTACTGGTTGGTCAGGACGGGGTGCTTGTACAAAATCTGGGAGGGATTTCATAAAACTCCACGCCATAACACCCTCCTTGTGAAGCTCCCAGCTGGCAGCTGTCTACATCCTCCTCAGACTAGCAGCGTGAGATAGCAGCAACAAGTACAGTGTGTTTGGTATAATTTGTGATTTCAATATGAGCAGGGTGTATCTCTCTGTTTCTCTGTGTGTGTGTCTGTGTAAGTGCGTGTGTGAGTGAATAGGGAGATAAAATTGCCATTTGGAATCAGCAGTAACAATATGTGCAAACATTGACAGGTGCAGCACATGGCAAACTATGACTCAAAGCTTTCAACCACAGCCATTTTGTGTCAGCAATGCAACGAAACAGAAACTGAGACTTGCAAGGCAATGAAGATTGACACTTTGACTTGGCAGCTACAGGTAGATATTGCATGTTTAGGAAAAAAATGTAGACAGGCAAAAGACATTTTAAAGGTTGCCATCACTGGTTCTGTCATGGATTAGTACTGCAGGAATGTACAGGACTTCCTTCTCGGGGATGTAGCACCACTGAAACAAGCAGTGAGTTCTGTGAGAGCATGGAAACACACTAAACGCGCTAAAAAGCAATGATGAATTATTTTAGTTACATTTCAAATGTAGTGCAAAAAAGGTTAGCAGTCACACCGCAGGCAGCATGTACTGGCTTATGTGATATTGACACATGAGGCATTTACAACCAGCTATCAATGTTACAGATGGGCTATAACTGTGCTGACACACAATGGAAGAAGGGAGGCTACAAATTGTGCTTTATGTGTCCCAGAGGAGTGTAGCCAGTGAGGCCATGACTGCCTCTTTAACTGGGGTCATGGTGAGAGCTCTGCAGTGAACCATGAGTCATCAGCTAAGACCCGGGAGCCACCAAGGCCAGTTTATCTGCTAATCAGTCACACATCACTTCCTTCACCTGGAAGTTACACACATGTACATACTTACACATGTATGAGCGTGCACACAAACTGTAATTTGTTTGACATTATATCCTAAAATGAAAATAAGTCTGAGGAATTTCCCAACTTGTGAAAAAGATTCCTACTTGAGTTTTTTTTTCCTAACAAAAGATTTCCGTATTCTGCAGTGACCAAAGGCTGAATCATAACCTATAACCAATCTGTTATAGTTTCCACAATCTAATCGATACTGATACTATTAGGTGAAAATAGCATACCTAATTTTATTTTTACATTAACCTTTTCAGTTGGAACATTACACATTATATATCCTAATAATGAAAATGTAACATGCATTTCAGAGTTTGAGCTCTACTCATAAAACAGTGTTTCACCTGTGGTTAATTACTGAAATCTGCCCTTCTCTCTCTCTCTCTCAATCGGCCCAGTTCTTCACAGAAAACTGCAGCCTATGACCTACATATTTACCCCTCCAAACTGCAATTAAGAGTCAGTTTCTGTGCACCTCTCCGGTCTGCCAATAATAATTAACCACGTTCTCAGCCCTTGGACTCCACATGTCAAGCTCTTTTATCTCATCAGTGAATACCTAATAGCATATTAGTATTCCAAAAAAAAAAAAAAAAAAAACAGGCCAACAAAAACGTGCATGGGTCCAGTTAATGTTGAGCACACTGAGCCTCAAACATCAATACTTGGATTTGATTTGCACTTTGGAACAGAGTCAGAATGAAAATGGATGTTTATACAGTGCATTAGGCAGGAAGCGCAAAAGTAAGGGAAATGTCACTGCCGGGTTGAATCCTCATATGTCCAAAACATTACATGGACTGCAAAATAAAAACAGACTTGTTTTGAACTGGATGACTGCCTTTTGAGATTATCCAAAGGGATTTTAAAGGGCTGCGTGAGAGGTTAAAGAGTTTTATCAACTGATAGAGAAGCATGTGGAATATGATCTACGAGGTTTTTCTTAACAGGAAAAAGGAACCTTTTTAGCATCCTTGCTAAGGATGCTAAATGGATTCGAACACAATCTAGGTTGAAATGGGATTTAGCATTATGATTCTATTCTAAATGACTGTACAAATCTCTCAGATCTTAAAAATAACCAAATTTCAAGGAAAAATGTAATCATGCTGTATCTGAGTGCCAGATATATGACAGTAACAGAAAAATGTTGTTTCATTCATTACACTTTTTATTCTGTCTTTAGTCACACTGGCAGAGACATCACACAGCATGAGGCTGCTAACAGTCCATCTAGGGACGCAGCCCAAAGACAGTGTGATCTCAACCCACACTTAAGGGAAACTGCAATACCCCTCATTCATAATAGTATACAGACACAGACTCCACAACAGATGCATGTATGCACAATGATACACACACAGGTCAAACAGCCAGAGGTGTGTTCACTTTCGCTGCAGCCATTCTGCCCAAGACACGCATACACACACACACTTCCCTTTGGCTTAACTCTTCACGGCTGAGCACAGGCAACGGGTTGGGGGCTCCGACCCTCGGGCAGGGCCATTTCTCCCTGTGTTTGCACATTTCATAGTCATTGAACCTGCAGCTAAAATAGAAAGCTGAAAACCTAGCACTACCACACTCCAGGAAGATACATACTCTATTAAATGTGCTATAGGCTGTTTACTGAAGAACTGAATTAAGGGAAACAAACACCCAGTGCCATGGGATCAATAAATAATTTCCTTTCTAATACTTTCTCTTCAGACAGAGGGTGTTACCAGTGATACCAGCAAATATAATCTTTAAAAAATGTGTCTGCTTAGAAGAGTGAAAATAGCAAAAAAATACACCAGCTAAGGATGCCACTGAAGGACAGACTATCTTTGACAGAAAACATTTATCTAATCCAAAATGATGTGTGCCATATGGCCTGTCTCATAAAGATGCTGTGATATAGATTTTGAAAATGACCTTCTTTTGTGGTGAACAGTCCTACCTTATATATACGACACATAACTATATAGAAAATAACATGTACCCTTCAGCACCGTACTTGAGATGCTCCCGTTTGCCCCGTTCAAAATGTTCCTGGGGAGTCATACACACACACACAGCTCTCTCTTGTGGCCATTAAACTGCAGTACAACATTACTTAACAGAGGCTCCAGAGTGAATCAGCAGTATCCTTCAGGCATACCACAGCGTGCACAAATGGAAAGCCAGCTCCGATGTTAAATTAAATCAATTAACGGTACATTTTTACATTCATAACAGTATATGTGATATAATTGCTAAAATGATTCTCTTGGTTTCACAGGAGGCTGTTAAGAGAGGGCCTTTGTAGTGATTGTCATCGCTGCCACATTCATTTTATTTGAGAGTTAAAAGAAATGCCGTGGTCATCCTGCTGGGCCAGTGGTCTAAGATGCATACAATGTAACCATGAACCCCCTGGTTTGATTCCATTCAGAAACCGCATTTCATTGAATTTCCTTTCTCCCAGTTTCCTCTTAGTTAACTAAAGGCAAAAATACCCCAAATAATAATTAAAGTAAAGACTAGAGATGGCACATGCTGCAATATTGATGTGGCAGTAAATGACTTGTCATAGGTATCATATTGCTTTGGTGTTTCTCTCCTTCACCTGAACTGAGGTGAACTGAACCACTCATTAAAGACTCATTGTTCGGGGAGTGGAGTGTTCCTCAGAACATCCCAGTCTGGACTGAGTCCAGCTTACGCACACAGGCTTCACTAAGGATACTCTCTAATACACTCCAGAGCAAACTGTTGCCACAGCTGGAGGCTTTGAAGTGTGATGGGCTGCGATGACAGACATTACAATGCATATGTAGGCCAATGAATAATGTCTATCAAGAGAGGGGAAACTATCTATGAATGCGCAGACATCGTTTACTGTTATTTTGAGGAGCAGGATAACATTGGATAAAGTGCATGTTTCTGCACAGATTTTTCCTCTAGCCATATTTTCAACATCATAGATACATATTGTAATACACCTAAATCCAATAAATAAATGGATATTTATTGTGGGGGGGGTTGCCATCTGGAAGCTGTAAATGCAATTGGGTTTTTGAGGCAGTTCTCCAGAATAAAAAGTTTACAGGGCATTTTGGTTCATTTCGCGGCCAATGAGAATGAAAGGGGAGCGCCCCTACATTCACATGCTCCAACACTGGCTGCACGTGGTGAATTACATTTTAATGAGCTTCTAATTTTAGTGTGCGCGCCAGTAATAATAATAGACTTGATGAATATTTATGTTCCTTGTTTGAAGTTTAGAGACACGAGGAAGAGGAGGGAAATACTGTAGAAATCCAAAATGTGGTTTTACATAGAAATGGCAAGTGTGTGTCAGACACACATCCCATTCAGCCTCGCAGACCTAAATAAACGTGTTTAAAAAATGTGCACAGACGTGACGCGCGCTCACTGACACAACATGCAGTAGACTCTCATCTTGGAAGCAAAATTAAATGTCGGTAAAACACTGCAATTAAAACAATGAATTGGCAGATATGCTCTGTCTTTAAAAGGGCATTTGTGGACAGGTTTTCTGAAATTAACTACAGCAGTACATATTATCCGAGAGTGCTGAAATGGTCACATTTCTGACAAACAAAATGACCGGTAAGAAAAACGCGATGCAGTCACAGCCTCATGCTCACTCAGCTTACCCATGGTGCCGCTGGGGGAAAGCACTGTGCCTGTGCACAAAGATCGCCGTGTTTAAGTCCTGATAATGTGGTGACGACTGTCCGCAGCTCCTGAAAATGAAGAAACTGCCGACCTTCAGCACGGCGGACAGCTCCACGTCCAGACAACAGGCTGCCTGCCGGACAGCGGCTGCTGAAAACACCGTGAAGGTTACACCGGGGACTCAACTGACCACATCCGATCCAGCGCAGTCTTCTTCTCTGGTGCTCTCAACAAAGCAATTACAGCATCCGAAGACGCCAATTCATTGAAATGAATGACGGATTCCGATCTTGATTCGTTACACTGGGTCCATCACACAGTGCAACCAACCCCGAACTCAATGTCAGTAGGTCTGCGGGGAGAAAACATGTGAGCCGAGCAATAACGCGTCAAATCACGTTATGTTTCCCACAGCCGCTGTATTAGTTCATCTGTAATAGAGAGTCAGAGCTCTGCCGGAGTTGATGAGAGCTCATTACATATGCGGCGCGTCCCAGCTCTGCTCCTACAGTCCAATGGACAGGCAGAGACACGCGGCTACGCAGAGAACTGAGCGGCACTGCTTTTCCTGTGTCAGCGCACTTTGTCATGCCCGACTCAGTCTGTGCTGTGAGCCTGGGACCATATCTCGGGCTCCAGTTAAACACAGAGCACAGCCGTGGTCATCGCCATCGTTATGTACGTCTCTTCATGTCGTCAGACAACTGCAGCACCATGAAGTCATGGGGCCAGAGGTTACAAAATGTGAACGTGAACGTGTCAGGTAGGCTGCTATGCTGTGTTCACGTGCTGTGGGAATAACTGTCTTGTTAGATTATTTAAGAAGATGTGACTGAATTTTTTCACAAGATGTTTTTAGCTTTTAAATCTCTAACAAACGGGCACTTAGTGAGTCATACAATGACCATATCAAGTAAGGAATTTATTAGAAATGTCGGTGGGTTTTTTTTTTTCAAACCAACTCAAGCTTCTTAATTATCATCAGAAAACAGCATTTCATCAAGTAAGCTTATGCCCATCATCTTTCCCATATGCAGCATTTTATCTAGTGTCAGGGCAAAAACGGCTAACAATGTAGCGATAGCATCCTGTAAAAGTCCTCATACAGCCAATTTTGAAAATGCAGAGTTGTGCAGCGCTCTGCAAACATAAAAATCTCTATATACAACTGAGGGAAATGTATGCTTAGCCATGTTTTCAAGCTCTGCAGCATAGACGCAAATGATGTGCGCCACAACTTCCAGCACTTTGAGGAGCTGAAAATTGATCGATTCTATAATTTTCCATCACTTTTCAACACATTCTAACACATTTAATGGTATTCTTGGGATTTCTAACTAGCTGTTAACACTATCTTCATTGCTACAAAGATACTGTAACATTACATGCAGTTCATAGCTCTTTACATTAATATTGCTAGTACAGTAGTTTTTTTTATGTTTAATAACTATGAATTTCTATTCTCAAAAGAAAATCTGGAATGAACTGCAATGGGTTACAGCATGTGGAATGAAGAGAGTCCATATGGTATCTTCTGATGGTGATAATGATTTCTGTGGTGCTGTTTAGAGGCTCACAAATCTATTTAATTAATACAACATGTTATATAAAATGCTGTTTAAAATTGAAAGAGGACCATATAAAGTACTGTGGTACTTCCTCTTCTATTTTATAGCAGAAATGTTGAGGGGCCAAGAAGCACATGTAACATCTTCAAGAGTTGCTTTAATCACAAATGACTTCCTCCACGGAGACTGTTGATTCCTCGGGCCCTTTTGAAGCCACATCAGAGGAAATGGTGGGGAGCTCCACCGCTACAAGCAGGGATTCTGAAGACTTCACAACACTGACACACAATTTATCTATATCAAAGGCATTTTATATTTTACCCCCAAAATGTCACTTTGTTCTTCAAGTATCTACTGTAGAGGCTAAGCTACCTGGCACAATCAATGAGCAGTGATTGTTATCAACACAGATATTTTATCGCCGTTTTATATCTATTATTCAGCTTGTTGTGATAAGGCAAAGTGATTAATTGTGACTACATGTCAAATGAGTCGTAAACAGCTAAACATGGTTATTGAGCAGAGCTGTTAGTCTTGAGTTGGGTCCATCTTTCCAAGCTTACACTCCTTTACCAGCTGTTTAACTCTGCTAGCTGTTCCAGACATAGAGACTTGTAAATATTCAATGGCGTTTCACAGAACAAGATCTCTCTCGCCACTCCTGTCACCATCTGTGAGAGAGGGAAAGAGTAGACGGATGGAAAAAGGGCAGATTTCACCGCTGCCACCTATTTCACTGAAACACAAGCTTTCAGACAAGCTGGTTGGGTATACCAAAATGTGGCCCGTTCTTCGTGGCAGAGTAATCAAAGCTTCTGTCCATCTGTGAGTACAAGCATGAACACGCAAAACAATCAGTAATCAACATCACAATAGTCCCGGTGGGCTACTGTGGATACTGCATCACAAATCTACACAAAACTAATGCCCTGTGTAGTCTTCTGTATTGGCTAATAACGCGCAGTTAGCATAAAACAACATTCACGGCCCATAAACACCCTACCCTCTCCATAAGTTCTACTCTTCGTCAGAATGCCCAGATAAACATTTAAATTATGCATTAATCTAAAATGCCAATGAAAAGATAATAGATTTGCAAAATCATTGATTGGAAATAAATGGCGTCCAACCAACTGAAGTCACCTATGCTGATATCAGATCAACTGTGACCCGCTTGCAGATGTTTACTTGGTTAAGTTGCACTTCAGCTCAATGACATCTCCTCCTCACAGAACTGAAAGATAATCTTTCATCTGGTCTCAGCTAAAAGCCAACCCCTGCCTTCACTGGCTCCTGCTGACCCTGTTGGCTCCTATTAGCCCATCAGCCCGGAGACACTGGACTCTATTACCAGATAAAAAGAGAACAGACAGTGTAAATGACGGGATGACTAGTGAACTAGCCCAACTCTTTTTACACCCTAATACCTTCGCCACCTCTTCTGCTCATTTCCATGCTGGCTCTCCGTTTCTCTGACTGACGCTGTCATCTGAACTTCTGTATCCTGCCATAAACGCTTACTCTGCTCCCCCGCTGAAGACAAGTCTATGTATAAGCTATTTCTTGGATTTTCAACTCATTCTGAAGGCACATCTGCAAAAATATTTGAAATATGTCAGTTTTGTCAAGCACAGAGATAGTGGAGTGACTAAGTGCTGACAAAGGAGCCACATATACTCCTCTGGACCGGAATCAAATGTTTACCCCTGCATCTTCCTTTGAGGTTTGTAGTTGTATCTCAGTATACACAAATATATAGTTTTCCTTACATTACAAAGTGTTATTCAATTAATTTTTGAGCAACACTATATTAACATCAGTGTCCATGGTCTATATGGAGAATTGACCTTGAGTGTCAAGAAGCCAGAGCACCACCAGGTAAATAGCAGGCATTGCCTCAGTGGCACATCCCAGGGCCTCTCTGCCAATACTGTCCATTGCCAGCCTGCTGCCACTGTTATTGCTCAACACCATCTGTACAACAAGGTAACTGATCTCCCTGCTATTATCTGCCATTGAACAATGGCAGCATGTACAACTGGGATCTTGGCAATGTAGGGAGCAGCAGGGCGTGGTCTCTCCCCAGGGTTTCTGCTGCTCTGATGTTTGGATCAAACCTGCTGGAATGTACTTCCCTCCAGTGTGGCCTATAGACTTGTTTGCTTACTGTTTGGCAGTCAACAGCTAAACACAAGCAGGTTAGAGATAAGACAGCTATGGGAAATCTATGTTATACATGGACAAGAACAATGATATGTCCCCTATGATGTGTTCATCTGGCTGTCTTTGTGATGCTATATTTCTTTGGTTAGTAGCACAGATAATCCCCAAGGCTATTCAATACTACAGTCAGTCAGTATTGCTTTCCCTTTCTGATCTATATTGTTCTATACATCACATGTAGGACTATATATTGGCGGTGATTGGGATAGTTTGGATCAGCTGTGGGATTTCATATTGATCAAAACCCTTTCTACCAATAGTGTGGTTAGAAAAGCAACTTCCCTAACTTGCTTGTTGGAGTAAGTATTATTATTTTAAGTCTCAAGCCCAAACCTATTTCGATCACATCATCACGGTTATTTTTCAAACTTTATAAAGCTCCATCTAGAACCACAGAAGCTGTTTTCACAGTCTAAGTAGTGCTTGTCGTCCTTGTGACGAGTAAATTTAACTTCACGTGTGTGTTTTATTCCTTGAGTCTTGTTTAAGCTTCATCCCTTTTAATTCCAGTCCTAGCTGTCTTCTGTCCTTTAACACTCTTTGTATCTCTGTTTGAGAAGCACTATATCAAAAACATTTTACCCTCTTGAAAACATTATTTTTTTGTTTTATTTATGTTTATTCAGTGTTCATTTCAGCATAACATGGTAGATCCACAGACAAGACTAATCAGGACTTTTCTTGTTTGTTTCATGTCATTGTTGGCTGCTGTATGTGCATATATACATATCACAGCATTTCATGAACAATGCTTGTGTTCAGACACAGTTCTAAGAAACGCAGAAAAGGATTTGCTAACCACTTTGTCCTCCTGTTGCAATTCCATGAGACCAGGAATGCAGCAGAAAGAAAGAGGGAGACAGAGGGGGGAGGGGAAAGAGAGCATGAAAGACAGGGAGAGAGAGATTGTGAGTGGCATTAGTAGGTCCTGGTAGTACTGTCACATACTCCAACAGCAAAGGATTGGATGGCATCGCATAAAAACACTCAAGCTCATGATTCAAATTTAAGCAGTCTAATACTAAAAGCTTTGGCTTAGTCTGTGGGGAGGATTTTACAGAGGTTAGTTAGGCACTGGAGTGCCACATTATACAAAAGCAGCAATCAGGTTCCTTTATGGGAAAAGAAAAGGAAGAACAGTTCCCTCCAGTGGTGACATATAACAACTGTAAGTTATAATAAACATGAATAGGAAATCTACAGCTGTGAATCAACACATCAGAGTGAACAGAATTAGAATAAAAGGCATGCAGAGAGTCTCTGACTGGAATAGATGTTGATAATCTGAAAAACATTAGTTGCCATTAGAGGTACTGTTGGCTGAACTCCCAGATTATGATTTCACTGCAATGTTTCATAACCTTGGATTTCAAATAGTAGCATAGAGAGAAATTTGCCTGAGGGTGGGACATCTACATGTGTGTGTATGTGTCCTTATAAATGGTGAGTACCTAGCATGTGAGCCAGTGTTACCTTATTTGACCGCAGAGACACTCGTCCTCCGCACCGAGCACAGAATTTCGTTTGGCAATATGAACAGAGGTGGCCACAGCCATCGGCAAACTTGGTTTTGTGGCATATCCCGCAGGTTGGGGCTTCACTCTTCTGGTCCTGAACCTGCTTAGTCTCCTCCCCCATCTTCTTAACCTGGTCCTTATACGACTCAAACTGCTGGTGCAACTTCCTGTAAGGGAATGGGAAGGACAGAGGTTAGGAAAAGAGAGATAAGGTTTGTGTTTGATTTATTTATTTGTATAAGGACACGTATATAGCATGAAACAATGCAACATACCGCAGCATTTCTAGCCTAAGCTAATTTGCAATGCCCATCCCTAGATGGGCCTTTAAAATACACATGTATCAGAATACCATTGACCTAAGGACACAGTATAAATTATTTTTATTTTATCCAAAAAGTGTTTTACTTTAAATGTTTTAGTGAAACAACTACACATAAACTCATATAATGTACGATTTTTGTGTATTAGTCTGGCATAGAGGATAAATAATTTTTTTTTCTGTTATAGTCTAACTGGCAGACAAATGCATATGTTTATGGCAGATGGATACTAACAATCTTTGTGCACCAGAATTATCCTTCTTATTGCCACCAGCCTGATGTGTTCAGTCCTGGTCTAAAAATCAAACTTGCACAATAAGCTTCTACTATCAACTGACAAACTGATATAACCTCAGACATGTGCAGTGTGTGAGTATTTGAAAGGAAAAGCAAGACACCATGACCTCAGAAGCTTCAACGCTGAGCTCCTCCTTTGATACCGCACCTCTCCCAAAACGGGGGGTGTGGGTATCAAATTTGCTTTGCAAGTTTAAGAACATCACTTAATTCCACTTTCTCAGGTTCCCCTGCGTTTAATGAATCATTTGCACCTGTGTTTCTATATCAGGACAGTCGTAAGGTGAGACACCCTAGAGCCATACAGTTAGATAATATTGTCAATACACACAATTATTATTTCTCTATTGTATTACTTATAGGAAATCATTGGTGGTCACACGCGGCAGAGCATCCATTAAGCATTTGTCAGTGCAGTGTCTATTGTGTTACTGTTTGTGTCCTATAGATGGCAGCTGATCTTACAGTACAGTAGATCCTTAACTCCTAACAAGTCCTGAGAGGCTACTGAAAAAACCTGCATGGACTCTTCGCATGCATTTT
Source organism: Siniperca chuatsi (assembly GCF_020085105.1). NCBI lineage: Eukaryota > Metazoa > Chordata > Actinopteri > Centrarchiformes > Sinipercidae > Siniperca > Siniperca chuatsi. Next base: position 24,636,755 of record NC_058050.1, on the reverse strand, counting down.
GTATGACACATGTCAATTGAGCGTCTCCTTGGAAACTAAACACTGGGCTGACTTCATAATATGGCGATTAGAATTGGTTTCGCCCCACATATCTACTGCAACATTCATTAGCACTTGTGAATTATTGAGCAGCGCTATCCTTTTACCACATACAGCTCTGCGTTGGAGATAAACGTGCTTCCTTTACCCACAACCAGACCTTTAGAGCCCAAATGTAATGGCCACACACCACCTGAAGACTATCTGTGTGTGTGGTTGTGTGAGCGAGTCTCTGTGCCATCGAAACATTAGATAGAGTGCCATTGGCATGCCCCTCGTTGTACCCACTGAGGGATTAAAGGGCTAATTGTGTCACAGCCTTTGTGTGTTTACCAAGCAGAGATTAGTATGTAGCCTTGTTTAACAGATCCCACCAAATCTCATTTACTGACAGAGGGCCTGATAACAGAGTGATGAAGACTGTGATACAAGAGGTAAAGCCACTGTCTCCGAGGATCAAGAATATAAGACTACAAACAATCATGTTTTATTTTCACTTAATCTCCCCTCACACTCAAACATTTACAGAGACATGTGTTGGGCCCCTACATGGACTAAAGGCCACTGCTCTATTGACAGACAAGGTCACTTAGAAGAGCTCTTAAAGATAACCAATGATTACCTCTCCCTTCTTCTATATTAGGTCACCTCTTCTAACGCTCACTCACCTCTTGGGGGCTAAATAGAGGTTATAAAAACCATTTTAAAACATTTTCACAGGTAAACGTTTGACTGTAGTCTGCATTAAATGTGTTAATTCTAAGCTGCACACTGAGACAGATATCAAGGAGCAAGAATGAACAGTTTAAGCAGAGAGTAAAGAGACAGGTGTGCAGAAGATTTAAATACAACAAATGAGTTTCAAAGTAAGGCATGAAGAAGAAAACAAAGAACAAACGTGGAGTAAGAATAGAGTGAAGTGGCAGCAGGCAGCTGGTACACAGTGCCCATTTACTTATTCGGTCAAACACGGTCAAATGTAGGTGACACTGCTGACGAGTAATCATACGCTGCTCATTGTCCCATCCCATGCTACCGTATCGGAGCTCTCTTACCTCTGGGCCGCACCAGAGCAGCTACATACAGCCGGTAACCTGAGCCTCTCTCTTGGACATATGACAGACCCAACATATCAGCTTCTGGATTCTACTTCTGCCACAAACTGTCTGAGCTGAATTTTAACTCCTCTGTCAACCTTATTACATCATGTTGGCACTGAAAGCATAGACATCGCAGTGTATTAACTGGCTTAACAGTTATATGTCTGTGTATTCGTAGCATCCATTAAAAGGACCATTAGCACCTTCCTCCAATTCCTCCACTCTGAAAATGCTGAAATTCAGGTTGTGTTTTTGTTTTAAGCAGTCACATCATATATAGCAACATTTTCTAGCTATTGACTTAAAGCCAACATTACCTTAATTGATTTATTGACCACTTGGCAGTGGAAGAACTCCACAACAAGCTGACAAACCCACAGCTGAAATGGCTAACAAGTTAGTCAACAATAGTCTATTTACACATCTAGCAGACACAGAACAACATTACCATACATTTGGAGTCGAGTTTCTGGCTAACTGACAAATTATAAGTATTCTCCTTTCTGCTCTGGTTTGGTCTTTAGCTTACTAGCTGCTCTACTATTTGCCCAAGCTAGTTGCTAGCTTTGTCTAGCTGCCATTTGGTGCTGAGTATGTAGCATACAGTGGGTTTATCAGAGATTTTTTGCTAAACACAGCTTTCTGCTGCTGTTGGAAATGAGGTTGATGAGAGTATTGACACTGAACCGAATAAAGCAGTCTACCTTTGCGTGCTGTAAAACCAACAAAATGAAGCTAAAACAGGCTAAATGCTCCATTGCGCTGAAGAGTTGAATGATCGTTTTCTGTGGATTTGTAGATGGAAGCAAACCTTTTACATTACACATAGCCATATAAAACTATTAGTTTGGGACAAATTTGCTAAGTATGTTGGGTAAATTAAACTTACTTGATGTTGCTAAATTCAGTTCACTCCAGCATGTGTCTAAGGGCTACTGTAACTCTAACAACCATTTTCACAGCACACATTGTGACTTGTTAAAGCAGCAAGTGTAGCTAATAACATTAACGATGGCTTAGTTCCAGTTAAGTACAATACCAGTTAGCTGTCATGCGCAATAGCAGGGCTCTGGAACTAGCAAAACTAAATGGGATGCAGCCCATAGTGATATTGGGTTTTGGACACTACACAGTATGGTGCATACATTTTACACTAAGAATTTGGACACTCATATAGAATGGTGGAAAAGAAATAGAGTGCACAATGTCACAAATAGGAAGTGATATACAGCTCTGTTCCTCAAAATCTTCTAATTAACTAACTGATTGATTCACTTTGTATTCTGGGAAACTTGCTGGGAAAGATTCATCAGTCTTTATATTTTTCTTTTCTTTTTTTTTTTTACACACAAGATGCATTAGACTAGACTAGATTAGATTTAACTCTAAAAAACAGTCTATCCTACAGCATCTTTGTGCAACCAGCCCCAGGTAACTGGTAACTGAAGTCTACTATTGGTTCTCTACTCTACCTGGGAGTTAACTGCATTCACCTGGTGTCCCAGGTGTAAACTTTAACCAAAGTGTTTTTAACTTCCCAACTCTAACCATATTGCATTAGTTAGGTCTAGCTTAGTTGGTAAGATGGATAGTTTAGCAGCACTAGCGGCTGTGAGACACTGGAGGACACGGGTTGTTGTAGCTCCATAGTACTCTTTGTCCCCATTCAAATGAATCTGCATTAAACCTTTACAAGTATATTAACTTGAAATATAATTAACTTCTAACAGAAAAAAAACCTTAATTCTATCAATGATATGACCTTATTTAACATTAGCCAGCCTACTTATACTATCATGACAAGAATTTCAGAATTAACATGTAATGAACTCTATTATCTCTATTTTGAGCCATTTGTTCATTGAATAAATGAATAGCCCCGATCACAACTGTGATACATACTGTATGATGGTCCTGATCAGGGCTAAGCACTACACAAACATACAGTACATGACAAGGTATGTTGTGTTTCTTCTTGAGTTTAGTATATTGGTACTGGTACCACCTCACAAAGCATTACCATTATGTCATTTATAAAAACAGAATCCATCGTGGCACACCTCTCCCACACCACCACTCTCTCCTTGTATGCTTCAACAAACACACTGAAAAGTTGTGTAACATAGTCTAATATCCACTAGGGTCAAACATACTGTGCGTCCAGCTGCTGGGGTCACCACTGTATGTTTGTTCCTGCTGGGAGGAGATCAAAAGGGGTCTGTACTATTACTTACGCGTCTGGCTCTGGCTCCTTGTCATTTTGGGACTTTTGCTGGGGCTGAAGGACGTTATTTACCAGCTCAGTGATCCCACTAAACCACCTGTTCAAATAAGCAAAGTGTGACTGGAACATCGCAACGAGTCATCATGGGAGAAAACAATCTGCCCTGAAAGGGGTTTTTAGGAGGCAGGCCAGATTCTAAGAAGTAAACAATAGCAGGGACATTCACTACAACCAGCGCAGAGAGAGGAGAAGGCCGGGACACGGGCAGAGCAGCGATTAGTGGAACATTGACATCCAGACACAGTGTCAGAAATACAGAGAGAAAGATAGAAGAAGAAAGAAAGATGATACAGACAGACGTACAGTAGAGGGAAGGAGAGAAGAAGCAGGAAAGCTCTACAGCCAATGGAAATGAGAGCTGCATCAAACGCTCAGCTGAGGGTAACAAGAGTGTCATTTATTCCAGCCTGGTGGTGCAGTATGGGTCAGGTTATCAGCCTGGTTAGCCCTACAGGTGGTCAAAATGCAGCTACAGTACAGTAGAGCAGGGCAGGTGCATCTAGTCCACATGTGTGATTGAATATCGAGGCTGCACAAGCCAATCAGAGTGCAGATGACACACTGGATGAGAATGGGCAGCCAGTTAGAGACCAGGAACAAGGGGAAAGGGTTTGGGGGTCTGGCTATAACAAAGCTGGTAGAAAGGAAAAGCCATTGTCATTGATGTCATGGAAGTCGGCTGTTTACTGTCCAGCACAGAATTCAACAATCTGGTCAATGCTACTTATTCGAAGCTTATAAAAATAAAATGCTACTGTGCAATCACAGCAGCTTTCCATGACATTAGTGACATTTCTTTCATTTTCCTCCCAGACAAAGAGGAGAAAGCCACATGAAGCACACAGCACCGACTGACAGGAAGAAGTGTCAAAGCCTAGAGCACTCTGGGTAATGCAGTTTACTTACTGTGCCGGCTGAGGCTTTGGTTCTTCTTTGATCCTAAAACATAAAAAAATAAATAAAAAGGTGTGCACAGCTCAGTGCATACAAAACACAAAGAGATGAGGAAAATAATAAAATAATAATAATAAAAGACACAAAATACTGACACAGCTGATATCACTAAAGATGTGTATGACAAATAATACTTCAACTATAATATGAATAATATTCAGGATATTATAGATGATGCTTTGGTGAAAATGACAATGCAATGATGACAATGGTAATGAGGTAATGAAAAAATGAACAGACAGAATGACTAAAGATAATGTAAAGTAAGTAAGTGATTTGGACCAATTTAAACTTAAAAATGACTGCTTCATGTGAGTAACACCCTCTCTCATACTGTATATACTAACAAACTATGTCCACCTTCCTACTGCAAGTTTTTATTCAGCACTAGGAGTTTTTCTAAGAGAAATTCATAATTAATAGTGGCCCCATCACCATGAACCCACCAGTTCCCAGAAATATAGCCACGCATCTGCACAAGTTCAGAGTAACCAGCACGCAGAAGCAGTCCAGCTGAGTGACATTTGAGCACTGCCTTGAATTGCACACTGAGCTGCATCACAAGGTGAGGATGGAAGCAGTAGCTCATTCCGTGTAACGACTAAGACGAGCGACACATGCTGGATTAGATTCCATTATGACTGATATGAATTCACAGCAACATGTCCTTTCCAGAAACAATGACAAACAATGGTTACTCTGGACAATCTGCAGATCTCACTGTTGACAGTTTTCATTGGAACTACTTTCTACAGAAGAAATTGTTCCTATGAAAACTGTTTCTGTTGCTGTTGGACATTGTAAATATGATTTTTAAATCCTGTGAGCACCACAAGCAAAATTCAATTCACCTCCATTGTACTGGCGTAGCAGCAGAAATAACAGAGGTGGATATCTTAAACCCCGTGCAAATACAACCAACACTATCTAGATGGCAAGGTACCACTAGGGGAAGTGAGAACATGTCTTTTGTGATTTGGGCAAACTGACCTTTTAAAATGAAGTCATCAGAAAACAGGATTGGAAATTAACCCTATATTTTGTATATACTGTTGAAAGAGAATAAATCAGAACCAAAAAGCCAGAAAAGGACAGATTGCTGTGACTGTTTCTTACAACAACATCTATTAAGTAGACTTTCCCTCTGATGACCACATTGGCTCCGAAACTAAACAAGAGTAGGAGCTACAAAGCGCTAAAGCCGTCATACACAGTGTCACCAGTCTTTACAGTACACATTCCTGATGTGGAATTATCTTTAGAAGTTGAAATAGGTATGCCCAGAATAACCAAGACAGCACAACCACCACATGACTGTCTAGCATCTTTATACCATCTAACACTGAGGCTGCCAGTTCAGCCGCTCTCTGCTGTCATAATAAGCAGAACAGAGACAAGTTGCAGCTGAGAACCACACTTCAGAACTTCACACACCTCATTGCCACTTATGTAAAGTACATAGTCAGCTTTATATAGCTGTGAGTAATGGAATGTGTTAATTGGATTTTGTCCATTTCTGACCGAGACACAGCAACATTTACTAATCTTATTCTGTATGAGTGGTCTGATACTTTAGATTTTTACATTTGTCAACTCATACCAACCCCAGTATTCAGGTTTTGTATTAGGGCTGCAACTGACGATTATTTTCATTATCGGTTCATCTATTAATTTATTTTAATTAATCAATCATTTGTTAACAAAATAGTGAAAAATGTGCATCACAATTTCCCAGGGCCCTAGCTAATGTCCTCATATTGCCAGTTTTGTCCAGTAACAGCCCAAAGCCCAAAAATATTCAAATTACAATTACAGAAAACACAGACAAGCAGCAAAGTTTCCCATTTGAGAAGATGAAAGCAGCAAATTAAACTAAAAGTATTACATTTTCCCTCCAGAACTTTATTGTTGCTGGAACTGAAAAGCCTCTGAAACATGCTTTCTGACCATGTGATACTAAAACGCTCTACTAAAAACAGTTAGCACAGCTAACAGGTGCCTGATGATGAAGAATTCATTCACAAGATCTACTGGAAAATGAATCAAATGTCTACTGAAAACAATATTCCATCAAGTAAAAAATCCACTACTTCAGATTAATCCCAGTGTGCACACTAAGTGGATGCCATTCAACCCCCAAACAAATACTGAGGCTAAAACAATTGTCATGCAGAGCATCAGAATACGGCAATGAAGCCTCCCAACAGCCTACTTTAGCTCGAGGTAGAGCAAACCAGGGTGAGAAATCTGTCTGTCTGATCTGTGTCAGATGGGTGAGAGAACACACGAGAGAAGATATAGTCCTGTGTACCCATCAGTCTCGCTGCTCTGTTTTCCGATGAGCCAGTCCATATTTATCCTCTCGCTGTGTTCTCCCGATGACCTGCAGCGCTGTTCTTTATTGATCCCATCAGCCCCGTCTCTCTGGTCGCATTACAAGCCTCATATTTATCTGATCGAGCCTGCTGCCTGCCTGCCTGCCTGCCTGCCTGCCTGGACGGCTGCCGGACAGAGTGTGTGCGTGAGTATCCGTCAATGTATCCGTGTGTGTGTTTGTGTGCCCATATCCATGTGCGTACTGTACTCATACGTGTGCATATGTGAGTGTGAGTGCACAGTGTATTATTTGACATGGGGGAGCAAAATGAGTGAGTGTAAAATGTCACAAGTGACGTATTCAGTATCCTGGCTGCTGAGCAGGCCTGCAGGGCAGACACAGTCTCTGTTTTCCATCTCTTTAACCTGCACTCTGCTTCCCAACACACACAAAATAGGAAACACACACTGATACAGAGTTAGGATAAGGTTTGTGTAGAGCATGTCCATGTCTCAATGTATGATTCTCTCTTTTTCATGTCAGAGTAGCAGTTCTAAGTCTTAATCAGCCACATGCTGCTGTTATTTTTAGTCCTTCTTGTTATTTTGTTCTGTATTTGGGTTTCAACCTTCTCTGCTTCACTGGCTGTGCACAGAGAGGCAGCCAGGTCTGACAATGACTGATGATACACTGCTCTCTAGTGGACAGATGCGCTGCATAAACCTCTAATTCCTTGAGTTCCATGAGGGAATGTGTAACGAGTAGATTTTAAGCCATTTTGATTCAGTTTCTGTGCTACTGTATACTGTATTTTGAAAATGACGTAACAGAAAATCGCAACAGGTAGAAGAAGACAGACAGGGGAATTAAAATAAGTGAAGCTGAACTATTATTTCTGAAAGTGTGAGTAGTTTCAAAAGTAATGCTCAGTAGCCGTTTGTTATTTTAGTCATCCAACCCTACTGGATGTTATTCTAGTCATCTACAAATGAAATGAACCATCTGGCAAGATGCTCAGCAGTACTGTTTAACTAAAGCTTAAATGGTTAGTCAGTCAATTGACAGAAAATTAATTGGCAACTATTTTGGTAATTAATCGTTCAAAATCGACAAAATAAGCCACTTTGGGCTCTGGGAAATTGTGATTTATTGTCAATTTACTATTATAAACATTATAACACAACATTAGCTGAAACTAGAAGCAGTTCATGAAAGCTTTTCATAGCTGCCTGCCACTGGATAGGACTATCTTGGTAAAAAGTTTAATTTGTACAGGAGGTAATGCACGCATCAGTAAAACCAGTAACCCCACAAAAACTGGGTAGCATGAGCAGCAATAGCCACCATGGTGAAGGAGAAGAAAAGGACATCTCTGCTGTCCATGTTCTGGACTGTAGCTACACTGCTTAGCACGAAAGATGGCAACAAAATCAAAAATATGCTTGAAGCACATGCACATTGTCCCTTTAAGAAATTACTTGAAACATAACACTGATTCTGTCCCTCCAGGAAAGGCAAACCAAAATTTACATGCTGTGATGCCAAAATACATGGTCTCCTTGTAAATGCAAACAAGTCAGCAACTCTCTTGTTGAGGATTTCGTTGAACTCAGATGAGAGTGAGATCCTTAGGAGAGCTGGATTGATGCAGCTCCTTCTGTAAAGATAGCAGGACAATTACACAGCGGGCTGCCACGAGGACCTGAACATTTTAGGAAGATCGCAGAGATTTAATTAATCTGAGCCCTCTGCAGACATCTCTGCTAATAAGCAGAGGGGAGGGGAGGGAGTGGGAGGGCAGGAGGATTCTTAAAACATACCTCCCTCTAAACTGTGCAATCTCTCTGCCTCTCTTTCACCCATAAACTGCTACTCCTTTGTGTTGAGTTGTGTTAAGGCAAATACATTGATGTGACAACGAGCCCTGAATCATCACATTCTCCCACAACCAGAACAGGGTTGGCAGCATGTCAAATGCACCACAGCAGATCCAGCAACAATGTGCATCTACCAACTTCTGATGGGCAGCAGAAACAGAAGCCCACCTACTTAGAGCCATAGAGCTCAGCTGCCAAGCAAAGGCCTGGCACAGAGGACACAAGCATTCATTGATATTGTACTCAAAACATTTGCGCTCCGATTGTCAAATCAAGTGACAAATTATGGAAACTTTGGTGAAAATGAGTCAATGTCATTTCGCATCCAAAGAAACATTTTATGAAACAGAAACATTTTACTGACTGCACAGTTCCCCCGCTGCTCTACAGAGCGTTTCAGCATCTTTCAGCTCATTGTTTTGGTTTTACAGCCCGCAACTTTACTGTTGTGGTTCAGTCTCACCGCTCTCATTAATGCTTTTCCAGCAGAAGTAGACAGCTGTTTTCAACAAAAAAGCTCTGATAAACCCAGTGTACCCTACCTGTCCAGCTCCGAACAGACAGACAGACAAAGTCAGAGACTAGCTGGTGAGCATAGTGGAGCATTTAGCTGCTTAAAAGCCAGATATTTCCCTCGGGAGTTGGTGGAGAGCAAAACAGAGCTAAAATGAGAGGACTGTATAGAGAATGAAAGGATATGGACACAAACACGACTCCAAATGAATGCTGATGTTGTTATGTGTATGCTGGATATGTAAACGGGCAACTGTTTGCTTACATGTTCGCCATGTAAACTTTATAAAATATAAAGACATCACTCTAGGCAGGATTAAGCTGCTGCCACACATCTCTGCCTAGGGAATTCATTTCTTGGCTAATGATACTTTATCTATTTAAATGTATCTACGTGTGTGTGAAATGTTTTTTTCTTATTTAGATCAACAAATCCCATGAAAAGACCAAAACCAACAATGTATAACATTGTATATCTGTATATCAGTGCATTTGCTGGGGAGTGGACTATTTTCAGTCACAAATTGATACACATTTGGAGTATTTACAGCACCGTTGTGGCATTAACTCAAAATACACTACAGTGCCCAGGTTCATTTTAATGAAGGAACATGTCAATGCCAATAGTTTTTGGACAACAATGTAGCTCTATGACAATTGACAGGCTTATGCTTTAAACTATTACCAGGAAAAGATTTGTTTAGGTGCCAGCACCAGAACATGAACCTGGGGAACAGCTATGGAACACTACATTTTACTTGCGCACCCTGCAGTATCAATATCTTATCAATATCAAAAATGACATGAATTTGCATCCATCGATTTGCTGGCTGTAGATCAACAACAACAATTTACTTCTGTTTGTTTTAGACACTAACAGCAGACCCACACACAGTATTCTCTGTCACACTGTACTGAGCTTCCACACATGCCACCTGAGGCGTAATTACTTTCCAATTACACTACCTCCCCTGCCCAAAGTGTGCTGGGCATACCCAGCCAGTCACTCTAAGGTCTCTCTCTCGGTCTCTCTCTCTCTCTCTCTCTCTCTCTCTCTCTCTCTCTCTCTCTCTCTCTCTCCCTCTAATCCTGTCTTTGAGCAAACTGCTGCTCAGGACCTTTCTGTTTCCTTCTCAAAAGTCAGCCCGATGCTGGTGGGACAGCTAACAACAGAAGGGATATGGTCAGATGTGCAGTAGCGGCACTCTCCTCGGGGAAAGTGTGACTTTTCACTGATGACTACCATGAGCAGAAGAAAACAAGCCCAATCATGGCTTCCAACTCAGCAGTTAAAATATCCCTTGAAATGTGGGCTTCTGTGGAGCCCTGTTAGATTGTGATGAAGGTGTTTCCACTGTATGTCTAGATCTATATGCGTCTGTGTATTCGCTTGCTCTGGATTCTTTGCACTCAGAACTTTCTTGCAGAGTGCAGGCCACGCTGACTTGACAGCACATCCCAGCAGAGAAGCTACAATGAAATGTTACAAATGCATGCTCAAATGATTTTAGAGCAGGATACTGGCATCCTACATTGCTTGACAGTTTAAACAGATAGTGAGATGCAGCCTTGTCTTGGCATCAACACTTAAGTAGAAAATCTGTGATAGAGGATCTCATGGCTAAGCAGTGACCCTGCAGGCCCTCTGAGTCCACTAAAGACTGAGTGATAATTGGATCATAAGGGAGTAATCTGGCTCAGTGGGTAAATACCAACTACATACATCATTAACACCATCCCAGCCAGTCAGTACTACCCAGAGATGAAGTTAATGTCTGTCTGAACTCACTCAGAGGCAAGTGACCTACAGGGAAATCTCTCACTGGAGGCTGTGGCACTGCTGAATTGCGAATTCTCTTCTTGCCTAGTAACAGTATGATATGTGTTTTATGTTGGTGCGGTAATAGTATGTTAGTGCATACAGTATGATGATACATTACATGGGGAAGGAGTCATGATAAATGGCCACACCTTAGTAACCTACCTAGGTGGGTTACCTGATGAAAATGTATCTAGTAAAAATGCCTAATGCCTACATTTTTAAATTGAAAAAAATCAAGAATTGACTATGCATGTAATTACTATTAGCATGTTTTTTTAAGCAACAACAGACCCACTTACAAATTGTACAAAATAAATTATATTTTACATTTTTTATTACAATAAAATAACTCATTTAAGTACAGGACAATTTAAATCACTAAAATGGTTAAACATTGCTAATATAGGGTTCAGTGTTTAGCAGCAAGTCATGCGTGTGCCTGAATAGCCAGGCACCAGACTACTTAGAGGTGTTTGAGCATACCAGAGAACAGCATAGGTATTCAATTTCAAAAACAGGTGTAAAAACCTTTCATTAAAAGAAATGGAATGAGGAGATATGGGTGAATGTATTTTAGTAAAAATCTAATATTTGTAATGAGTAATATTTACTATAATCAAATCTACATGTCACAACTTAAGTCTGTGATGTAGCAGGGGCACAGCAGTGTTTGCTGTTATCATGATTTGGGGAAGGCCAGAACCACTATGGAAATAAGTTATTTTTACATTTAGTGCTATTTTCATGTGCTCATTATAGTTTTATTTGATTCCATTTAAAGTCTCTACTTGTCTAGTTCCCATTTGGGGTTGAATTTGTGTCTTTTGTTTTGGTTTTCTTCTTTTTTTGTGACCATTTGGACAAGTGTGTTATGTGCAGGTTGTTTATGGGAGAACAAAACCAAACCAAAGCAAAGAAAACTAATGTAGTGTATACAATGTGTAATAATGCCCATATTCCGCACATTTGTAAAGAAATGTCCAAAATGTGGAAACAACACTGAATAAGGAGATTTTGGATAGCTTGTAGGAAGAAAAAAAACGTAGTTAGTGTTAAATCTAGCAGAAACTCCAATTCCACCCAAAGTCCCTTAAGAATGTGTTACTGTACTCTGTCCAGCCACATAAGGAAAAGCAACACGCACAGTGTATGACTGTGTCAGCATTATCCCAGATACATAAACAGAAATCTCCCATTGTACCACTTCTACTATGCACTCCCTGCAAATCTCCAAGAAAAGGAGAGTGTGCACTAAAAATAGCAGCTCATTTAAAGACAGACGATTAGGTCTTGAGACACCTGTTCATGCTACCTCTCCAATAAATGCCAGAAGAAGTGCTACTTAACACTTTCTCTCCACCTCAGAGAGGATTAGGGGTAGGGGATAGAGCGCTGATAACTTCCTCTGGCATGGGGCACTGGCACAGTGCGATAGGTAGGGCAGGAGGGACGGCAAGAGGGCAAGCGCCTCGGTGTGGAGGGGTTGGCCAGCTACCACAGCTGCAGCCTTAGAAAGCACAGATAGGATTGAATCCATGGGGCACACTCATCAGAATAGGCAATCTAACAGCGCACAACCCAGACCTCCTGACCAAGGACTAATATTCAGATTGTCAAACAAGAGTTGGCAACAGCAGATTTTCTGAGCAACGGGGAAGTGGCTAATCTGCTGCCAAATATAACTAAAATCCATCTGTTTCCTTAGATTACCTGCCAGGATTCAATTGAGCTGCTCCATATCTCCCGTCCTGAGAGATTTCCAAGTGGCAAAGAGTCAGCTAATCACCCAGCAGCCCACACATTCACAAGTGTATTTCCATGCAAGGCTTACAGGAAACATATGTATAACATTCATTTAAATACAGCTAGTTTATTGTACAGTGGAAACGTATCAACTATATAGGCAACATTTAGTCAGAGGTAGTGATACACCATGTTTGTGTTCTTGCACATATGTGCTTGTTTGCTTTGGTAATGGTGTGTGTACCAATGTGTCTTCCTTTGTATGTGAATGCTTGGTTGCTTCTCCTGTCAGCCCACTTTATTCATCCTGACACAGATACATTTTATTCTGGCTGTGATCAGCACTTTCTTGGCAGCTGACATTGTCCCATGCTAACGTCACAACCCCTCCCATACAAGACTCAACAGCTCCACTGGGAATACTCCAGAAAACTCAGCTCTATCCCCACCACGGCTAGGTCACCGCCCTCTGAGTTAGCCCAATCTCTAGCTCCAATAGCCAGACAGATACAGCTGAATGTCTCCATGTCCTCCTCTAACCCTTTACTATACACGGTGAAGCATCAAACCGTTCCTCGAGCAACAATTCTGTCCGGTCTCGCTATTGCCGTATTATTTCCAGTCTCATAGTCAGCAAAAGCCTAGTTTCAGCCTTTCGTCCTGGCTTCTTTAGTGAGGGAATATCTTGTAACTGGAGCATCTCAGGTTTAATCCCAAAAATAAGACTTGCTAAGAGCATGAGCAATATATATATATATATATATATATATATATATATATTAGAAGGTGATCATGATCATACTCCAATTCTCTGCCGCTATCTAAACCTCACACTCAACTCCACTCCCATCAGTGTCATCCTCAAACACATACAAAAACCTCCCGATGCCGTTGTTCCCTGGCTGAGAGCAGTAGGTAGGTTGTACTAAAACTGCAGTCAGCTGTCTGTGTCTCACTCTGGGCTATAATAATAGCCCGGCCATGGCTAACAATAGACAGGTAATAGATACCGTGCCTATTGTTGGCCCGGCCTGCTCTACTCCTTCCTGTCCCAATTCATCGCTACAGCACGTCACTATTAACTTGCTTAACTAAACTCTATACAATGTACACAGGCAGACAAGCACAGGGGCAATCTGATATCACCTCACTGCAAACAGGTTACACCCATTACTTTGCTGAAATATTGCTCTAGATGCCATATGGTGTTACACACCCTGGAATTGAGGTATCCGTTACCCACTGAAGTTATCATATACTGCATAGACTCCATGACACATACCATAGGGGCTTTAAGGATTGGCACATTCAGCCAGATAAACAGATGTGACCACAATACTGTACGACTGAAATTAACTTGAACTCGCTGTCTGTCAACATCTGTCCGATGGCGGAAAGGTCTGTTTGACTTTGGCTGCTTTAAAATCCCAAATCAAAGGATTCCCTTGCATTAGCCGCCTCTCTGCACAGATTTAAAGCCAACCAGCCAACCAACCATCCAAGCGGCCGCCTACTCGAGGATAAGGCGACCAGCTTCTACTCGCCGTCTACAACAAACACAGCCAACCCAGCAACACCCCCCTCTTTCTCGTGGCCTTATGCCTGGGGACTTTAAATGGCTGCATTTCCTGCCTTGAGATACTGCTTCAAATGATTGTATTTATGTTTTACAATGGAGGATTTCTGTGCTTCTGTGCAGCAACACCCCACCCCCATCCTCCCTCCCTCCTCGTTCCACTACTACACATCCAGGCCATCTCAGCATCACCATGGCGATGGCGGCAGTATCTCAGTGGGACGAGTGATATTAAGGGATTAGTGGGAGATCCTCCATCAGACTTCGGTCGAGGAGCACGATCCCGGGATCACAACATCGGCTCTCTGTGTCTCTCTCCTGATCAGTGTCAGATGATGGGGATGAAAAAACAGGCTTCCCCACTGTTATTTTCATGCTAAATACTGTAGTACATGCAAGAGTACAGAAACCGAGCAACCGTGAATACACTAACGCATGCACACATACAGATATCTGTGGAATAATGCATATAAAGCTCCTACAAAGCCACCTCCAGCCCTAGGCAGTGCGAGCAGTGGTCTATACACTGTACAGTATGTCCTAGTGTAGGTTACATGGTAGTGCCTGTGTGTAGTGTTCAAACAGTGGGCTTATATAAGGGCTGCGGCTGCATTAGTGACGTGATGATAACGGCTGCTCTTTATCGTCCCTTATTTATGTCAGTCAGCTACTTCTGTAATCTACCTCCAGCACTGTAATGCTACTAAACATCTAACCCCTGATCCCTGCCAGACCTCTAAGAACAATAACCAATTAAAAGCGATAGGAGGAGAATTGTGACGGCACAAGAGAACAATAAAAGTTGGAATATGAATTATGTGCAGGGCAAACAGGAAATGAATTGTAAAAGCATTAAAAGCAAGCAGTTTCACAGCAATATTAAAAATATATCATGTGATTACAGTATGTATCTTCTAAAAAAAAACTCCCTATGACGTGAGCAGGGATTGCATAAGCAAATGTAAAGTTTTCCAACAGAAACTCTGCACCAATCATTATTACATAATAAAATCTACTGTCTGGTTGTGAGGCCTCCACGGAGCTAATGTGTGTGAGTGTGTGGGTGTTTCATTGAGAGTGTAGTATGTGTGTGTGTGTGTGTGTGTGTTGGACAAATACAGGGAGGCTGTATTTGTTTATAGAAAGCACTGGATGGTTTGAGTTTTGGGCCTCACAAAGGCGTATTAGAAGGACCGGCAGCATGCACGTGTTTGAGTCACCAGCTTGCACCTGCTCCAACCAGCTGAGTCTTGAATGAGCAGAACATGGGCAGACACACAAACACACACAAGGAAGGAAAGATTAGAGCGCTCTGTGTAAACTACCGCTAGTAAATATACCAGCTGACACACAGAGCAAAGCATCTGGGGGGGGTTGGACTATTAACAAGTCCTTTTATTGCTTGCTATAATTTAATTCTTTTCATTTTAACATTCATGTGGGTTAGTAGATGCTCTTATTCCCATGGATCTCATTACCATAATTTAATTTAGAAAAAAGTAACCAAGCTCAACATTTTAGGCCTATATCTAGTCAAATTTTCAACTTAGTCTCACTCTCACTGCAGGGTCAAAATCTGGGTCAAAAATCCTACCAAGGGTCTGTACTGTGTTGTGTGTTAAAGAATCTGCAACATGAAAACTAGCTTATTTTGGGTCTTAGTTTACCAAAAATAGGACTTAACAAGGTGGCCCATATGAAATGTATGAGCTTGCATTCTGGGGTGAGTCTAACTTTACTCAAGTTGTGTCCTGGTCCAAAAAAACTTTAAGAACTCCTTCCTTAGTAGCAGCAACATTCACTTGAGCTAATGTGCTTATATCTAAGGATGTTAGTTTAGCTGTTGCAACAGTGTTAGCTGTTAGCTTGCTGAGAGGCCTTCTGTGGACCTTGCTTAAAGCTGAAACATTTTGCTGTTTTATGAAATTGAGAGTTTGGACTTGATGAAAATATAAATGAATTGACAGACAGACTTTGTGGAAACCCCAGGGGGAACTAAATTAAGGAGCTAGGAAAAAGGGGAACTGGGCATCTTTGCTTTGCCTGTAACCACCATGACCTGAACCCAGACAAGGGGCAGAAAAGGATAGATACCACTCAGCGTCTACTGTCCGTATGCAACATGTGAAGCTAGAGCTAGCAGACGATTAGCTTAGCAGGGAGAAAAAGTTAGCCTGCTTCTGTCTAAAGGTAAAATCATTGTTGTCATTTTACATTCCTGTTAGTGTACAGATTAAACAAACAAGATATAGCATCTTAACTAGTGCTGGTGGGCGGAGTTTTTAAACTTTGGACAGAGCCAGGCTAGCTGTGTCCCCCGGTTTCCTGTCTTTATGATATGCTTAACTAGCTAATTACCTTCTGGCGCTAACTTCATATTTAGCCACTTTTCAAAAAATGTGTTAATTGATATCCGAAAACTGGGAAGCGATATCACAGTGCAAACTGTAATGATAAATGGCAAAAAGAGCTATGATGAATGTTAGTCATTTTTATCAAATCAAGCCTGGTTTTATTTAATGGTTCTGTTGTTAAAAATTTAGAATGAATTTATCAATTCCATTGTTCTTTAATTAGCTCTGTTTAACTAAATTTACTGTCACTTTAGGAGGAGGTCTTCTGTCTTACTGGGGGTTGGAGCTTGTCCTGTAAGCTTCTTTGCCTTGCTGCCTGGCTTTCCTGGACGCCTAAATGACCGCAGGCCTTGCTGCCTGTTTAGATGCCTGGCTGCTTGCCGGCCACTGCAGAAAGCTGAATGTCTCCCCTATTAATAGTCCAACTAACAGCATGAGGGTTCTCACGCTTTGAGTGCAATCAGCTTGAGATGACCTGGTACCTATCCAGGTATCTCTGTTTCTCACTCGCTTGCTCACAGTACATGTACACCGACTTAAACAGAAAATATTCTTTGGATTCATGCACAACTACCACACTATAAACGGACACACAGACACTCACAACAACACATAAAACTAGACTTTACTGTTGTACAGCAGAGTTGACAAACCCTGGTCATAGGTTTGTGACTGATTTAGCTGATTCACACAACATCCTAACTAACTGGTGAAGTCTAGTCAGAATGAAAACCTGGCTAATGGCCACGTGGTTTGAGACCTCTGCTGTACAGAGTGGAGAGATGTCTTTTTCTCTTTCAGGGTTCAACAATCATAAAACAAACCCTGAGGGAATGTCACAGGGGGAGAGAAAAGGCACCACACCTCACTAGCTATACTATCTACACTGACACAGCACCTGTCCCACAGTCTTCCTTTTACAGTTTGAAAAATCTGTAACAAATAAGTCTCCTGTTTCGCGTCTTAAACTAGTGTGTGTAGTGTAAAGCCCATTAGCGTGTTGTGCTGACTTTGTCTCAACTGTATCATCACACTACCCTGCGGTTTTGAGAGATACATTTAACATCAACGCTGCCAGCTACTCTATAGCAGGCACATATGTTCCTCAGAAGCACTGGGCTTCCCTCAGAGGGACAGATGCTGTATATCTTCCTCTACATTGACTCTACTCAGGGTGAATGGGGACGGGGGATGGGCAATAAAAGTGATAAAGTGGCCCCTTCTCTGTACCTTTCGCTCTCACGTTTCTACTCTCATTGCTCTGGCTGGCTGAGGCTACCTTTTGCATTTTCTATTCAACTCTCTTTTTTTCTGTTTTTCCTTTTCTTAAACTACTATTCAGCTCTATCTGCATTTACAGTATATTGCATTGTGTTGGTCTCGTTCAGGCTACTCCTGCACAGCATGATGGGAGGCTTATGTAACAACAGGCCAGATGTTCTAGTACTGAAACTGTGGTGGGGTTCTGTTCTGAATCAGTCCAGGAACACTAGTCGCTAATGCTGCAATCATATACTTTTTAACATCTATTCATCTGGGGAAAGTAATACAATGCATCACATTTTTCGAATACATTTTCACATGCAAGCTGGAGTACAAACAATGCTTTCTCTGGCTGGGGATTTGAAATGGGGACCTTAACATACAAGGTATCTGCTTATGATTTTACCAGTCCAACATTAACTGCTTAAATACAGTTAATTATCAAAAAATCACAGCAGCTTGAGGCACTGTTGACTAATTATTTAACACATACAGTAAAAAGGGATCGCGCTGCAGTGTACACTTTTTTATACATTACTATAAATATTCAACATCTCTTGTACTAGTTAACAGAACCTACTTCTCGTTCTAAAATATTTTCCTACTGTCATGTTTCGCCAAGGGCATTTCAAATTGCGCAGCCAGGGGCAGGAAAATCCCTTCAAACTTTACTTGAGGGATAAAAGCCCAGAAGAGAATAAAACCTATGCTGACGAATGCAGATGTTATTTAGAACAAAGCCTTGAGAGACAATAGAGCCCGATGCTGTGCTGTGCTGTGCCACGAAAGAGAACAGCAGGCTATGGGAGATGGCAGGCTGATTGCTCTGTCAATGGGGACTGAGGCTGTCATTTCAGCAACGAGAGCTGATAGCATCTCAGACGTCAATGTCTCTCTCATTTTCTCTCTGATGTTTTCTTCTCCTTTCCTGCCCTCTCTTCTCCTCTCGTCCTTCTCATTTCCTCTCCTCTCTTCTATGCTAACCCATCCTACACTTTCCTCTTGTCCTGTCCTCTCGTCTCTTTTTCTATTCCATCTTACCTTATCCTCATGTGTCCTCTACTTTCCTTTCTCACCCAGCCCAACATACAAACATAAAGCCTAATTAGAACAAGTTGAAGTGAAGCTTTTTTTTGTCAACTAATCCCATGAAATAACCAAAATAAACAATGAATTGATCCTACTAAAAAGTTTTGCTTGCATAGCCAAATCCTGATTGAACCTCCTCTATGCAGTAGAGCTGTATGGTTGTCCAAAAACTATTAAAAACACATCAGTGAGCCACACTGTTGTATTTGGTGACATGTTCCTTTATTACCCTGAACATAAGAACTGTAGTTTATTTTGAGTCGACCACAGCACTGCACTGCTGCCATAAATAGTCTCTCGCACACCAACCCTCTGATAAAAATAGTCCCCAACAAATGCATATTTACTCCTGTTTGATTGACATTTGCTAAAATTACAGCTCCCAGCTGTTTTAAGAAATAACGCAGCCTTTTTAAAGCTACATAAATTGGATACACAATTGGTGAAATGGCTATAAGTAATGTGAAAGGGGTTGCTTGTAAAGTCAAATCCACAGATAAATATCAGCCCACCCAACAGTTCCACTCATCTCTACGCAGCATTTAGGCTCATTGCTTTGGTTTTATGTCGCGCAACTTTACTGTTTTTCTTCAGTCTCATTGCTCTCATCAACCTTGTGTTGGGCAGCAACAGGCAGCTTCCTGCAAAAAAACTCTGATAAACCTGTTGTACACTACCTACCCAGCACCGAGTGGCACCCTGACAAAGTTAGCAACTAACGTTAGCTTGTGAACACAGTAACATTAGAGCATTTAGCAAGTTAAAGAAAACAATGTATTTCTCAGTAGTTGGTAAGGACAAACACAGAGCTAGACGGAGAGTGGATATTAGACTTGCATTCTCCAGTTGGCCAGAAACACAACTTCAAATGAATGCCATTGTTGCTTCAGGTCTGCAGGATGTGTAAGTAGACAAGTGTTTGATGACATGTTAGCCGTAAAACTTCATGTGTGATGTTAAGCTAGTTCTGGGGATCTACCCACAGGTGGCCAAAGAAACGGATTCATGCTGCTTTAAAGGTCCAGTGTGTAACATTTAGAAGAAGCTATTGGCAGAAATGGAATATAATATATATAAGTATTTTTTCATTAGTGTATAATCGCTTGAAAATAAGAATCGTTGTGCTTTCATTACCTTAGAATAAGCCATTTTTATCTACATAGGGAGCGGGTCCCTTTTCACGGAGATTGCTATGTTGCACCGCCATGTTTCTACAGTAGCCCAGAACAGACAAACCAATGGCGAGCAGTATTCAAATGGTTGCAAACTGCAATTTCAATGCTAGATGGTACTAAATCCTACATACTGGAACTTTAAAAACAAAATAATATATTTGTGACCTGTTTTTACAAATGGGTTTGGGGCTGAGTGCCACAGACAGGACATGGAAGTTGGAAAGTACTGAGAGACGGACTAACAAGAGGTTGGCTTTGGTCTTTTCGTTGGATTTGTTGACAACGAGAAAAATATACAAGAAAAATAACACCAGCCTTATCCTATAAAGAAAATAGTTACACTGTGATTCAGCAAGGTAACAGAGCCACTCTCAAGGTAAATCTGTAGAATAGTTAGCCTACATTCAGACACTGGGAGGTATAGGCTACAGGATAAAACAGAAAAAGCAAATGAAGAGCGAAAAAGAGCACATGCAAGTACAGGGCTAGAGGCAATCTGACAGATACAATAGGTTAATGGCTGAAATGTAAAAAAAAAAAAACCTAGATGGATAGGAGAGCACCAAAGGACCTCGACACTACAGTAATGCAACTTATCTCCCACAATAGCACAGCTTATGAGCAGCTTGTAAATATATTATTTCATTTATTATATATCATTTTAATGATGGCAATTGTGTTCTAACCAGATTTCCTTTCCAGCTGAGCCAAACCACCTGACAACAGGCCAACCTTCCATAACCAAAACACACTGTTACTTTAATTGTCATGATGATGTATTCATTTGGCGTGCGTTCTGCTTTATAGTCAAGACAGCATCCACTCTTCCACTTTCTCTCTCTCCCTCTCTCTCTCTCCCTTGGGGAAAGTGATGGGGGATGGGAGTCTCTGGAACGATCATGACAGAATCTGCTCTTTGCATGGGAAGGCGAGTGTGCATGGGTGAGTGAGCTAAGGGAACAAGAGGAAGGCAGAGAGAGAGGGAGAGAGAGTGTGTATACTGTATATTGTCCAGTGGGAAGCTTCTGAGCATTGCCTTGCCTCATTTCACAACCATAGGTCTCTCTCTCTCTCCTTTCAAATTCAAATTTGCTTTACTGGCATGAACATAACTAAGTACAGTATTGCTACAGCAGGTTGTACAAGGTTTACTGTGTACTCTACACTATACTATGTTACAAAGATGCAGTCAAGTTTCAAGTGCTGTTTCACTGATTTTCTCATATTTTGCATATTTTGCTGCTTCCATGACAATGACAATTTTTTCCAAATAATTGTTTTGGTCTGAGAGTGTTTTAAATTCTTGGTATTCGACTTTGAATTTGGTAAAGAATTAGCTTCTCCTTTCTTTATACAGGCTACAGTGTACCAGGAAGGGTTGCTCTGCTTCTGGCTCCTGTTTGCAGAGCTGACACTGTATTTTCTTTGGGTCTCTGTCCACCAAATTGCGGTCACTTAATCTGTATTTAGTTAAGGTCTTTCTCTGTTTCTGGTCGCTCACAGTGCCCAGAAAATCTCCCACTTGGTAATGTCTGTCCAGTGCCAAATAACATTGAAGTGTTGATGCTTAGGCCTGTATAACGTGTGTGTGCACTCTACCGCTGCTACTCTCTCAGGGGGTCTGAGATCCTACTGTATAGACTCCAGGGACACAGGGCCTCTCTGTAGCTCTAACCCCAGCTGGTACACTGAACTCTCTAGTACTATCAGATAAATGGCCAGGACGGGGGGATGAGGTGTGTGAGTGTGCATGTGTGGTGGGGGAAGGCGGGGGTAACAGGAAAAGGAAATGGGATGTGATGTGATCAATCAAAGCTAATTCTAGGTCAACGCTCTTCATGGTGAACACACACACACCAACCCCCTACACCTCTCGCCATAGCTGTGTTGCATGCTAACCAGGAACGTGATTATTTCCAAATCATTGTGGAGAGAACAGATAGAGGATGGGTCAATCGAAGTATTCAGTTCATAAGAAACCAGTTGATTTTAAATTAGGATCACTAAAATTAACCTTAACCCCTTTATTATTCATGTAAACAGTTCCATTCATAATAAAATGTCCAAATCAAATAATTAGATTCTCATCACTGTTACCTCCCAGTGTACAGTGTAGTGTAATAAACAGGGATGATGCTGTACTGTAAATAGTTTCAGTGTAACAGTGTAGATAGCAACAAGGTATTATTTAAAATAGGGCTGGGAAATATGGCTGAAATTAAAGGGACACTACACCAATTTTACACATGGAGATCAACTGAATTGTTACAAAGAGTACTACTCAGTCTGTGAAAATAGTTGTATAATGTCTTCTGTGGCTCGAGAGAAAGTTTTCCAAGTCTAAAAAAAAGTAACTCTGATGATGTCATCTGGGTTATCTAAGCTTGGGATTTAAAACTACAAATGTTTAATAGAATGTTTACGTTACAAACTGGGGTTAATTGAAAGACATGTGCTTTTACTAGGCATGGGAGGGTCTAATAAAGATATTCTATGAAGTTGCATTATGGGAACTGTAGGACATAATGTTTTTGGAGTTTGATATTATGGACGAAAAGTCATGATATCTTGGTCTCTGCTGCTTCGATTTGGACCATTCTTTTTTTATCTGTCTCTCGTAAGTCCCCCAATTCAATGGAAGTCTAATACACAAGTGTAGTTTCACAGTTTTACAAAGAATATGTTTTATATTAATATATATCACGACATGTCACCAACTCATTCAACAACTCATTTTGTTAGTATTTAATTACAATTTGCTGTAATTGAGTCTCCATTTATGATAATATCATCATATTGTCATGATAGTTATACTGAATGTTGATAGATAATAATACTGAAGCACTAATTGAAAATAGTGTAAAAGTCAATACTTACATTTCAAGAACATTTCAGTGGTACAAAAATGATCTCAGATGGGGGTCTTTAGACAAAATGTTAATCTCTGAGATAATACATCCTAAAACCTCTTGATACACATTATGATCCCAGATACAGGAAATAGAAAGAGAACTCGGGGCATCCTCTGTCTTGTGCAACAAAAATGGGGGTGCCCAAATAGATGGCAGAGCAGCAGAAACCCTCAGAGCCCTGGAATAGCTGCATCTCAGTGGGAGTCCCTCCTACAAGGCAGCCAGTATAATTAGCATTGTCAAAGGAGGTCCCTGAGCGAATGACACAGTCCCCCCAATTCATGAGTTGAACACTGTCAAAAGGAAAAGGAGGAACTGGGATATTTACTGGGACGCTTATGTGGTCTTTAAAGTGGAAAGACAGTTTTTGCTTACATATCACTAGATTGCTCACAGATAAGTGTTATGATACTTGTCACCTAAAGGTCAAAGTTTAACCATCTTTCTGTGGTGAGATAGTGTGTGTGTGTGTGTGTGTGCGTGTGTGTGTGTGTGTGTGCTCGAATATCAGCTCATGCCTTCATAATACAGGTAACACTATATGCAGCGAGAGAAACAGAAACAATTAAAGCGTTAGAGGGTAGAGGTGTGAAAGAGAAAGTCAGAGTTAGGATGGAGAACATTACGACCCCCTTGGGATCCCCTCCTGCTGCCCCCTCCTAGCCACCAAGCAGAACCAGGAAGCAGCTCTTGAGGACTGGAGGAGCAGGGAGAAAGGAGAAGTGGAGCCCGGGGCATTCTGTGGGTCACCCCATCACAGGCAGCTGATGTCTGCCTGTAGGATACACTGTGTCTGGGTGGGTGGGGGTGGGGGTCCCATAACCATCATTATTGTACTGCTCAGAGACTCAC
The DNA here is from genome assembly GCF_020085105.1 of Siniperca chuatsi. Taxonomy (NCBI): domain Eukaryota; kingdom Metazoa; phylum Chordata; class Actinopteri; order Centrarchiformes; family Sinipercidae; genus Siniperca; species Siniperca chuatsi. The sequence goes on along the minus strand of NC_058050.1, from coordinate 24,612,885 downwards.
TGGCGCATGGAAAGCCAAGATAGCTGATAGCTCCAGCATATTCAGTTTAATGGAACAAATGCACCTGCAGCCATGCTTAATTGTAGTGACAACTCCGTACATGTTTTTGCATGTAGAAATGTTAAGATTCTGAACTAAGCTGAGCTGATTCTAGGACAGAATTCTCAGAATGAGCTATAGCTATGTAGAGCTCCGCCTTATGGACTTTAGGACTATGGACTAAATCGATTTTCAATGGTGCAGCACATTTTCTACATGCAGACACACACATACACAGGCCTGTTAAGAATGAGCAGGCTAAGACAGAGTAGCTAATTACATGCAAGTCAGCAGCACTGGATTTCCATCCACGCTCTCTGTAGCACCTCCAGTGAGATGACAGCAAGTTGGCAAGCCCTGCAGCTGGAGGCTTCTCTCTCTCCCTCTCTCGTTCTCTCTTTTCCATCCTCCCAGGATTCCCTCTGTTAGATTACACACTTCGATGTTCAAACTGCCACTTTCCCCGAAAAGCAATCCAAGCCACTGTGGGGTTGGACCGTGACTGCGACAGTGCAGATGCACGAACTATAGGGTTGGATTTTGCAGTGTGGGTGTTTGTTTCCGACACTGCTGGAAATGCTGCAAACCATCCAATGACAAGTTAATCCACTGCAGTTGTACCTATGCCAGGGCTGAGCATATTAACACTGCTTTAGGATATGTTATGCTTGCGTGATTCATAGGTATGGAAAGTGGGAATTTACTGTTTTGATGACTCATGATGAGTCACCTTGTACATATAGAGAGATCACAGTAAAACTAACCAATATAGTCTTGCTGTATGAAATATTGAAATACTTTACTAACAGGCCATAAAGGGGTCAAGAGGCCTGCTGCACACTTTTTAATGAATCAGAATCTCTCAAACACAACAGCCCTTAATATTAACTTCATGTCTTTTGTCAGCTGTTAAGCGTCTGCAGTTTAGCCCTGCTGGCGAGATAAAACCCCAGGTAAGCCACGCTGGAAACATAATTCTTATGCAAATTAGCACGCAAGCAATCGATACAAAGGCCTCTTTGACCTCCCAATGTCTTGTATGCTTTCAGCTCGTGTGGCTTACAATCAGTTACCAATCATTATGGTGAGACAGTCAGTCAGTCATGTCCCTTGCAAAGAACAGTCTCTTCAGCCCATGCTCAGTCATGACAAGGCTTTGACATCACTGTCAGACTAAGAGTGACTAAAAGTGACAAACCCCTATACCTCAGAGAAAGAGAAATAGGAAAAACACTCAGCTATTTGGGAGGAGGGGGGAGACAGTGAAAGGGGAGGGAAGGCAGAAAAGGCCTGGGTGATTCACACAGCACGCACCACAGCGGCTGAGGTAGCCGTGTCTTGGAGTACATGAGTCATGTTTATCATGCAGCAGCACTAGGCAGGGATTGCACAACTTTCATTAATCCATTAGGAATGCTGCCTTAGTGCAAATACTTACCTGATGATGGGAAACAACAGTTCTAAGGCCTCTAAAAAAAAAAAACTCCCAGTTAGAGTGGCACGCATCTTTTACACTAATGTCACTAGCCATGCTGGGAGGCTGCAGCAACAGTAAACCTGCCAGAGATCTCTAGCAGAAATCTGGATAGACTTACTCATCAGTTACAAACTAAAATGTAGCCTAATATTAATACTGCATTCAAATAAAATAGTCAAAACCCAACATCTCCTGGTTTGTGAGCATGCAAGCATGTGCATCATTTTCATTGAAGAGGGAAAACTACAAGAAAATCAACAGGATGGAAATATTTAAGGCCACCGCCCCGAAATCCTTCTCTCTTCATTAGCCTGGCTTTCCTAAGAAGGTCAAACCAAATTCTTATTTAACAATACACCAAGCGAGTGAGTTTTTAAGAGTATAATATTCTACCATAAAGCATAGTTATGGCTCACACAGTAAAGGTTAAAGCGATGATGGCTGAAACAGTCCGGTCCACCTTAAAAACTAAAACCCTACAGTGGACAGCGCCGTGGTGCTGAAACAGCTCCGAGCGACATCTGTACACAAGAGGAGCGTGTGGAGGGGGGGACTTTAACGTTGAAATCTGAAATCACACAAACCCGCGTGCGCCATGGCCACAAAGGACACCTTAAATGATCTTTCCAGTGTCACATTTTGTAATCTCGGTGACGTTCGTGGGGAAAGGTTAAGCAGTTTGGCGTGCTTTTTACGTGAAAATGGCGCCCGTTGCTGCTAACCCAGCCCATTAGAGAACAGCTATAGAGCTATAAAGTGGGGGTAAAGAGGTTGGAGTGTCTGCCGCATTATAAAATGATCGGCTACTCAGCCATTCAAATAAAGTATTTTCTAAAGGGGGAGTCAAGAGATGATAACCAGGCGAGGGAAAGATCCACCTCACCTTGGTCCTATCGGCTAGTAGTCGACTATATAAGCTCTAGCTTGGATGTCAGGAGGCAACATGATCCACCAGTATCTCACAGAGAGACAGTTATACACATTCACACTGTAATAACCCACAACCACCCGGGGTTATTCACCGCCGCCAACAGCACCAACAGCTCCCACTATCTCCGCCTGTTCTTACTTTAACATCGACTGTTCCTTCGCTTCCTCCTTCTTCTGTCGGTCCATGACACCGAGGATGATCTTCCTCTCCTCCTCGGTGAGGTGGCTGAGGTCCGGCAACTCCGGCATGGCGCCGGCCGCTGAGGCAGCAGCAGCAGCAGCAGCAGGGCCAGGGCCGCCCCGGGGCCCGTGTGGAGCAGACATCTTTTACACACAGTGGCTAAAAAAACGAGAAAAGCACCGTCAAGCAGCAGCATTCTGGCCGATATTTCTGGTACATTTCATGCCGTCAAAATTCAAATTGGCGGTCGGATTTGCTGGAGGCACCGTGGCTTACAGACGGCATGGCATCTTGGTTAGGAGTATCATGCACACATTAGGCTACACTGTGCTGTAGGAATAAGCCTCACAATATTAATTACAGGCTTCGTCCTCATCTATTCAATGTTCATAATGGGGTTGTCAAATACGCTGCAGCCGAGTGAGGCAAACAGGGAACTCGCAATATTCAAGCAGTTGCAGGTGGAAACGCCAATTTTACACATGAACATTTCTGAAATGGAAAACACTCAAGATTAGAAATAGATGCCCTTAAAAGAAGCAAGAGTGCACAGGATGTAGGCTACAACCTTCAGGTATTCCAAACACAAGCCTCCATCCATCCAGGGATAATAAAAAAAAAAAAAAAAAGTAAGAAAAATGCAGAGGATGTTAAAAAAAAAAACCCAACTCTTGCCTTTTATTTTGCAGTCATGTTAAATCCTGTCTAACCCATCGCTGCCATCCTTTAGAAAGGTTCTACTCGCATGTTGGAATAAAAGGGTGCCCGGTCCGTCCTTGTTTGTGTTCGTTTGGAGTCCTTAACCCTCCTCTGTCACTATGGTTCGCTCGCTTTCCTCCAGGTTGGTAATTCTTGGAGATTTCTTAAATGCACAAAAATGGATGCAATGAGAGAGAGAGAGAGAGAGAGAGAGAGAGAGAGAGAGAGAGAGAGCAGGGAGAAAAGCCAGATAGGGAGAAGAGGCGGAGCGATGGAAACACGTAGAAGCCTAAAGCCGAGAGGACGCGCTGGATGTTCATTGACAACAGGCAGGCAGCAGCCGCAAAAGCACGGACTGGATCCGGGCTGCGTGCAGCTGGAGCGGCACTGTACCAGGAAGAACTGGATGCATATTTCATAACCAGATCATGAGCACTGTGACAGGGGGAACGTGAAGTGGGAAGATAAATACAGAATATGACCAGTGACTGACGGTTACTGCAGGTGTGGCAGTGGCTCCGGTCAGTCCTGTTTTTACGCAGTGTACAGTACACATTGATGGGCACTCAACTATTTCCTGACATTTTACAGACAACATGATTGATCAGTTAATCAAGAAAATAACCGGTAGATTAATTGATCATGAAAACAATTGTTAATTGTTGTTGCACCCCTATTTCAAACTATTTTCCAAAGAATTTGGTTTTTAAAAACAACTGTGTCACAGAAAAAGACTCCGGGTATCACATTTCACTGTATTAAACAATTGTTGCTTGTAAAACAAAACTGACTTTTCCAGTAGCTCTAGACACCCAGATGCACCAGTCTTTGATTACACCATCATGTTTGCGTCAACCTCCTTGCAAACCCTTTCCATTGCCACGCTCATGCGGTGACTTTCTCAGCTCTGACCCCCCGACCCTTTCCCCAAGACAGCTCTCTCTCAGGCTGCAGCGATGATAGGATTGAAGGACAACATTAAGAGGATAGAGCCAACCTCGTTAGGGCTGTAAGTGAATTAGCACCATTACACTCATCAGCTGCAACAAGTCAAACAAGATTATGATTTCTTACAAATGACATCCTTTCACAGCAAAAACTTAGTTTGGAAGTTTATTATAAATATACATCAGCAAATAGTGTGTCAGTCCTATATACACACACAGATTTTGAGTGCAGTATGCACTCTAAAAATGTTACCTAACCCATAGGTAATTAGATATTCCAAAACTGAGGGGAAACATGGCAAAACTGATGAAAATGTTTTTGCTAGTAAGCCAGAACATCTGCCCTTGCTCTCTTTCAGATGGTTATTTTACAAAGCTCAGTATTTAATGTCCAGTACAATGGCTAAAAGTAAACTTTAGAAAACAACCCCTGGAGCTATATAACACTTTGCAAATGTTTCTTAAGGCGTCAGTATGCTTTAAAATAAATGTTCGTCTGATCGTTTAACAATGACCATTTTTATAACTTAAAGAAACATTGGAAAATCACGGCCACCTTATGGAGCGATTGGCCAGGTGTGTAGTAGAAAGTAAGGGAGGGTGTGAACTTTACTCTCAAGCTGTCTTTTGTCATAGTTACTTCCATCACTTTTCATGTGTACTACTGAGTGCAGCACCATGAGAGACTAGATCACAGAGAGACTGTTCCAATGTGTCTAACATTAGCCCCATTTGTACGATTTACCATGTTGAAACAACAAAAGAGACTTCTTGGAGAATGATCATGCATACAGCCAGGATGAGGCTATGACAGCAAGCTCTTCGACAGGCCTTTGAGTGTGGCAATTCTTAACACAACACTTTTGCCTTCAGATGTTGGACTGCAAGTCATTTGAAGCATACTGAAACCTTTATGCCATTTCTGGTAGTTTTAATAATCAGCTGTAGCACATTTCTTGAACTTCATTCATGGAAAAAAAAAAAAAAAAATCTAATGAAACCACAAGGAACATTAATTGTTGCAAGTAGGTACCAAGTCACGTGACGTTCTTTAAACACAATCAATTTAATCTGTTCTTAATTTCATAAATTGTCGTGGTGTTTGTGGATCCTGTGATACAAACTTGCTCAAAGCAAAACGTGTGCTTAGTCACTTAAATACAGGACCAAACAAGGCAGAAAAGAGAATTCTTTACAAGATTTGTTGTTTATATGTATTTACAGTCTGTGTCCTTTTACTTCAAACGATGCATAACTGGGCACTTGTCTTTCCCACAACTGACAAATTAAACCTTTAAAAAAAAAAAATTCTATTAAGTGAAAGCAGTCTGAACATGTCCCATGTGGGTGTGATCTTGGGCTCCACCTCTTGATGGCAGACCTTTGGCCTTATGTTCTCTTCTCCAACTCTGTCTATTTGACCACAGTCACAACATGCTTCTCCTTCTCAGACACCACAGGAACAGCGCCTGGTTTGCTGTGCTTGCGGACATTCCTCTCCCTGGAAAACAAAAGAGGAGGTGGTGTGAATAACTCAATCTGCTGGTGAGGATATTCAGGAAAGGATGGAGAGATCGGCAAACAGAAAGGTGGAAGAGACTGAATATGAGACTGTTGACCCAACACCTACGTCACAGACTACACTAATGTACCCTGAAAATAATTCATAAAGCACAGATAGTAAATCATTCACAGTCCAAAACACACATCTGACGTCTCACAATACTGCCGGTAATTAGGGGAAAAAAGCCACAGACTGAGCTATGAATCACTGGACGGCAGGGCAAACTGGGACAATCAATCCACCATACAAGCTGTAAATGAGTATGTAAGGCCTATTGAGACCATGTCATGGGGGGCAGTCCCATCTGTGAGATTTTCCATTAGGCTGGTGTGACTGCATAGGTCAGACCTAACCTGGCAGCAGCCCAAGTCACCATCACCTCTACATGGACACAGAGGGGACGTCATTCCTATAGATAAATTAGCTAGCTCAATACCTATTCCGAAAGGAAAGGAAAGGAAAGGAAAAACTAATGAATACATACTTCCTACGGCGAGCCTCTTTCATAATCCTCAGCTCCTTGCTCTGGTGGTAGACGTTCTTGGGTAGATGTCGGTGATGAGCGATGCGTCTGATCTGCGGGTGGTGCTGGAACTTCTCCTTCAGCTTCTGGCTGTAGTTTCTGGCCTCTCTCTCTCTGGGGGCCAGCTACATGACACAAGAGAGGATGAGCTAGTTAGATAAAATTGAATAAAAAAAATTATTATTTTTTTAAAAGAGAGAAAATGGAAGTGGGGAAAGATGAGAATGGACAAAGTGACGTGAAGAGGAGAAATGAAAGAGGATTTGAATACTGGGTTGAAGCAGAGAAAAAATAAATGAGACGAGGAGGGGACCAAGAAAGCACAGAATTGCTTTAGGCAAGGGGACACTCTGCTCCCTGTACAAACTGAGCCCTCTACAAATAAACTCTTACAGTGAATGTTCTCAGCGACAATTTTCTAGCAAGTCCTCTAAACTAAACGACAAAACTGGTTGTTTATCATTGCCTTCAAAAATGGCCCATATGAACATTTTCTCATCTGACCCCCCTATCGGCCGGGTGACATCGTTAGACATCCAAAACGCTTGTAACACTAAATACAAAAATGACTTGTATGACTGTTTTCTGATCTACCATAGTTATGGTTAAGGTTTAGTTAGATCTAGGCAACTAAAACAGAAGAAGGTTGTGGTAGGTGTTCTCGAGCTTTAGATCATATCACATGATCTACATGAGCACATTAAGTTTGCCCAGTTGTCATGGAATTATAAAAAAGTTTTTTTCAGAGCACTTGAAGGACTTCTCGTCGATGTTGGCTTAAAAACTAAGACTGAAAGTTCATTCTTGGCCAGTTCCATGACAATTGGGCAAATTCCATCTGCTTGATGAAGATCAAGTGATGTGACTGAAAGCTCCAGAACAGCTAACAAATAGACCTATGGGGAGATTATTTAACCAACTAAAGAACTAAAGAAAACAACATGGTTGCTCATTGGAAACAGGATGCTAACGGGTGTTCTTCCAATACATGCCTTTTCCCCCCTGAAGTTACATTTTTGAGGATGTGCATGTCAGCTACTGAGCCAAGCCATGAAATAGGCTGGCACATAACCCCCCATAATGCCACAATTTGTAGTTTTTACACGTCAGCTTTTGTATGGATTAAACAAACAAGATATAACATGTTGGTGAGCTTTAAGACACTGTGAGCATGTTTTTTTAGACATTGTACGTTGTGTTAACTCACACTACATGTCTGTCTGCCTTTCTGCACAGCCAGAACCTGCAATTTTTTTACGGACAGACATGAAAGTGGTATCTATCTTCTCATCTAACTCTTCAGTCATAGTTTGCATGACCACAGGACGACCTTTTCAGGTAAACGTGGGTTGTCTCCCCCTGGAGATGAGTCAGTGGATTATTTAAGGTATTTAACTTGTTAAATTGCATTTATACCTGTAGTGCAAACATGAATTATGTCATTTATAGCATCTTGGGTTGCCATGGTGAGATTAGGGTCATCTGAGGTGTTTTCCTAAATGTCTTGATTCCAGTAATCATGAGTATTTCCAGAGTTTGTTGCTGACCACAAGATTCACCAAATTATTTTGGTAGTGGTGTTCTGTTAATTACTGACAGTTAAGGTATGCTGTCTTACATCATAAAACGTTGGCCAGTACAGTAAGCAGTAACCTCAGCTTGACAACAAGCTCATTCAAAACTGAAATCAATGTCTGTTAAAAAGTGGAGACACCAGCTCGACAACATCCCTCCCCGTCTCATAAAAACCACCAGCTACTCGGACTCGTTTTGGCTGAGGCTGCCCTCCTCGAAGGCTTTTATTCTAATTAAAAGCAATGATTTGTCTCAGATTCAATTTGTTGGAGAAGAGCTGTTAGATGCTGATCCTGTTGGACTAAACTAATTCCCCTGGATACACACATGGTTAGCCTGCTTAAACACTGTTTGTATAATCTCACTTCCGGGGCAATGTACCATGGTGACAAAAAGCTACTGAAGAAGAATGAATGCAACGTAGAGACGACTATTACAAAGCAGCTGCACAGAGAGACTGTGTGAAAACCGCTGGAATTTTATTGTTGAGACTGAACAGCTGAAACTACTTTTTTTCTATCTAAAAATTGCCAGTACTAACTGTAATCCAACTGACACTCTGCTAGACCGGATCAGAAAACCTAAGCTGTAAACAGTCCACTGCAGAGATGCCAAAAACTCCTACCTAAAAACTATAACCAACATGTCCTATCAGCAGTTCGGGTCTGGATGAAAACATAAATAGCTTGAATAAACTGCATCTAAAAGGAAGCAGACGTGACCAGGTGATTTAACTGCTGGTAAAGCAGACTTGACAGACTGCAGGCAGTGCTGTGAGGTAAAATGCAGCCACAAACGGGTTGGTATAGATCGAGAGGAGGTGTCACTTCAGATGTATGCTATGTACAATCAAAACTATGCCACTGATCTTTTGCTCATGGCAGACAAATTAGGCATTCTATCAGTATGATAACACCGAACTGCTGAGATCTGGGAACACGTTGACAAGTCCGCCGGGGTAAAAAGTCATCCGTTTTTTTTGGAGGTAAAACCAAAAAGTAAGAATGCTCGAAATGTAGGTAATAATCCCTTCTTGCAAAAGGAAAACTGTATAACGCGCAACTACGGCACAACTTACCACAAGCCGTAACTGTGCAGCAATTAAGTCAAAGTTGAACCAGGAAGTTAGTCTGTAAACTGTGATGGATGTTGGACAGTTTGGGTCATAATTTTACAATCTGCGTTTGTTTTCTCTTTCAAATACATTTTGTTAACATGCGGGTCACCGTAGTGATGAAACAAGGTTTTTAGAGCAGAGGAAATAAATTGATTGAAAATGAATAGGTGCTAATTGATTCAACATGTTTTCGGACTTGGCCTATAATACAAAGGGTCTAATTTACATTGGAGTCAAAGGCCGCTGCGTGCAAAGTTGTGAGAAAAAGAAAAAAAAAAATAGTGATGTGCAGCAGCTGATAGAGAAGTCCTGATCAGTCTCATATGATCAGCATTTCTTGATAATTAAAGACCCTTTCAGTACAACTTGATTGTTAATGCTTCATTATGTTCAGAGTGGCCCGCTTTAAGTGATTGGCCGATTTAAACTGCTGATAGGAGCAGCCCTTGTCTGATCTCTTTAAGTGCAAAGCTTGCGAATAAATCGTCTCTTACACAGTGACGGTAAAACCAGTGCCAAAAGCGGGCCAATTTTCCACTCTGAAGCTGCATTAAGAGAATAAGCAAGAGTGAATCCGATTAGGAATGAAAGATGGCTGCTGGAGATGGCATATGAGATGCAATTGATCTTTATTATTCAGCCATAACTGGGATTTGGGGCACTGGAACACTTCCCAGCATTTTACAGGAGCTTTATTTGACAGTTGAGCATAAAATAACATTAAGGCCATTGTTTCTGCTAACACAGCCTATATTGTCTGAATACAATGCACGTGGTACTCACTAAACAAGATATTAAAAGTCAGTGAAGATTTGTCTGGATAAGGAAACAGCCTTTTAGCTGAATCTTTTGTAGGTGATTTGGCCAACAACTGCACAAGCGTTTGAGTTTTTTTGGACTTCTACCTTCCACAAGAGTTGCTGTGCCAAGTGGTACATTGTACTGATTGAGAGCGATTCTACCCTAAGTCAGCATCCATCAGGGCATTTGGCAACAGTAGTGCCATTGCTCCTGGCATAGTCACCCACTCTTACCCTGCTGAGGTGGGCCCAAGGCCATGGCTGTGTCGAATAATGCAGCTAACTCATAAAACAAGATCAGGTAATACACTGGAGGGAGATACAGTATACAGTACGTCTGACAGCTGTTGATTGGTACACAGACCACCATTTACTGCTTACCAAGAAGCAGCCAATAAGCAGTAAGTTGTCTTAAATATGAAATTGACTGAAGCTGAATATATGAGTGAAAGCAGGAATGATATAGAGAAGACAAGGCAGGACTCACCACTCCTAGTTTCTCAGCTGCGTTGGCTTTCCACAGTCGGATATTCATTTCGTCAGAACCGCTCAGGATGTATTTGTTGTCTGCTGACCACTTTATACAGATGACATGCTGCATGCGTTTGGTGTGGTAGACTTCCCTAAATTAAATAAATAAATAAATAAAGATCAAATAAATAAGGCAATACAACGTCTTCATTAGTTGTTAGAAAAACAACTGTGCTACAATATGCAGGATGACCACCCATATTGATCAGGAATACAATGCTGCTATAACACTCATCATAAACTTCAGAATAATGTATTTAATTGCGGCTCTTAAAGCACTGGCTCACTAAAAAAGTAACTTTGGGGACCTTCGTCGCCATGGTTACAATAATAAACACGTGGTTCTGGTTAGGAAACAAGCAGTCGGTCTTGTCATAGCATGTTAAGCACAGGTAGAACTAACAACATTAATGATATCTCAGTTCCATTAAGTGCACTAGTAAGCCATTTCAGTGAGCCAGCACGCAAAATAGCAGGGCCTTGGAACTGCCTAATCTAAATGGAATGCAGTTGTTATTAATGTTATTGATTACACGTGTGATTTCCCTGCTGTGACATGTCAAATATCTGCTGTGAAAAGGGTCTGTTACTCCAGCCGCTAGAGGGCTTTGGGGGCATTTGCTGAAACTACCGATGCAGTCGTATTTCAGTCTCGTCAAAACATTGGTGAAGCGTATTTTAATATGACAGCTTTCTCCAAAACAGCTCATGTGTTCAGTTACTGGGTCTGAGGAGCTCAGAAAGAACACTGACAGAGTGGAGAGGGCTTGCAAACATTTGGTGGAAAAGCACGAGTTCAGGTACAAGGTTTATTTAAAGGTTTGTTACTGTGGATTCATTCCCCCCCCCCATGGTACCAGGTACCACACAGGTGTAATTAATAACATTTAACAACAGCATTCCATTTAGGTGAGCCAGCACTTGGCCCTGGTATTGTCCATACTGGCTAACTGGCATGATTAACTGGGACCATCGTTAAAGTTATTAGTAACACAGTGCTTCACCTATTGTGACAGGTCAAAATGTGTGCTGTAAGAAAGGTCTATACTGACTGAAAAATACCATATTTCTGCTTATAGTCAAGTTCCAAGGGTTTTCAACTGTTCCTGCAACACCTAATATTTATGTAGCATTCTGAGGCCAGACCTGCCCAAGCTACACGCCCCCAGTTACTGTAACACAACGGTTGCTATTTGTTCTGCAGCTTGACAAATGTACAAACAACACTGCATGTACCATTATGTCACGTAGCAACCAAACAATGGCTTGTATTTGTGGTCGAGAAGGTCAGTCAAAACAATTAGCATCCCCACATTAGCTTTGCCAACTACCAACTATTATCAGCTATGCTAGCCAATAGGCCTTTTGACCAGTAGGAAAAACACAGCTGTTACAATTTCTTTAACTTAAATAAAACAACTAAAAAGATATCACCCAATCAACAATTCAATGATCTCTGATCATGAATATATATATATATATATATATATATATATATATATATATATATATATAGAATAAAGTAAATATGAAAAACTTTACATACCCAAAAAAACAAAAACTATCAGTACCATCAGCTATATTAAACTCTATTAACTTTTACTGCTTACTCTACTGTATAGAGTAGTAGTAGTAGTACTAGTTGTACTGCTCATTCAGAAGAACAGAAATAGTACTTGATTATGGACTAGAAATTCAAATCACAGTAAACATAACGCAATGACAATACTAATTTTTTTAACTGGTGTTCAAGGTCATACTAACCTGCTGTGACCACCGTCCTTGGGGAAGATGCGGATGGTTTTGTCAAAACTGGCAGATACAAACTCCTTCCCAGTGGGAGAATAGTCAAGATCCAGCACTGCAGAGACATGGTCCATGTGCACAGTGATTGGCCGGTCCAGGTACCTCATGTCATATGTGTAGAGGCTGAAGAGACAAAGAAAAAACAAAATTGGCCCCGTTAGTAAAATTACGTTTTAGTGGAATCAGTAAAACAATATTGAGACTGTGCATTAATCACCCATCTGTTTTAAAAGTCTACCAATGGTGCAGAGCTGGTCTTTACATTTCTCCATGTAAGATTCCATCTGCTTGAGAACTAACTCTTGAGCATGTAAACAGGAGGCCTAATTTAACAGAAATACTATCATGTGAATCACTCTCACTGTAAGCATCTTCAACATCCTCAACTCACTTGTAGTCCTCATTTGAACATGTGAAGTAATAGGCTTCCATAGGGTTCCAGCATAATGTGTTGCTCCTCATTGTCATAATAACCTATAGAAGAAAATGAAAACACACAGTAGATAGAAATCATAGCAGGTTATTGTGAAGAAATGTGCAAAGAGAAAGGTAAATTCCTGCAGCAACTAAACGGTAGAGCCTACCTTTTTAAGTGGTGCGGATTCTCTCATGTCATACAGTACTATACTTCTGTCAGAGGCACAGCTTGCAAGAAGTTCAGTCTTTGGAAAGACATAAACCGTTAACTTTTAAGATATCAGCAGGGTGTCAGATTGAATTAAGTGTGACTATAAACACTTTGAACATGGACAAATCGTTAAGGCCAAGTGTTCTTCACTCCGTGACAGGACGAGGCCCGTCTGAGTGTGGTGTATACATGGTGTCTTACCTCCACAGGGTTGAAACGGACAGAGCTGAAGCTGTCTACGCCCCAGGTGAAAGAGCGGATTGGGCTGCTCCTCTGCTCATCCCAGATGTCCACCTGCTGGCCACATGTTGCAAACACAGCCTCCTTCTGGTGATGGTCCAGTCCTGTGAAGACTGTCTGCAAGGGACCAGAATTCCTATAATTTATTTTTTTATTTTTTTTAACTATATCTAAAATGTGATATTTCAGTGACCCTTGAGAGGTCAGAGGTCATGGTCACCTAAAAAGCAGGATTTTTCCATTACCACAATGTAACCACAACTGCCTTTGATATAATACTACGGCGGATGCCCACTGATCATACCTTGCCCAGAATAGTGTTGAGTGGCTCCTCTTCCTCTCCGTAACCTGGCGCCTCAATTTTCCATTGCTTGATTGTTTTGTCATCGCCAACCTGTTACAGTCACCATGCCAAGACAGAAAACAGAAACTGTATTAGAGGTCAGATAATAAACAGACTAATAAATCCAAAACTCCTCTCAGATGTTGAAGGGCAGCAGTCACCGTAAAGAAGGATGTTCCACAATAACGGACAACCATTCCCCGGACAAAACCTTCATGTGCTTGGAGCGTGCGGACACATTCATGTTTGGTCAGATTCCACACTTTCACCTAAGGATCAAATAAAACACCCTGTCAAAGTCAAGAACGAGGGCATAACATGTATATTACTGCGTGTACAACGTCACACAGTTGCAAATAACGTTACTAGCTGGGGTAATGTGTTTATACTTTGACAGATAGTTACCTCCCCATCGCAGGAGCCAGAGAGCAGGGTGGAGAGGCTCGTGGTGTGCTTGGCCATGCAGTTCACCCCATCTCTGTGTCCATCCAGAGAGGCCAGGAAAGGCTTGGCAAACACCCTGTCAAGTTTAGTGGCATTCAGAGCCCGGGTGTACTCTCTGCTCACCTCAAACGGATGAAGAGCTGGGTCATAGTTTCTAGGAACTAACAACAGAGAGTAGTCACTCTTTAATGAGTTGTAAGGCAATTTCACTTGCAAATATGATAATATTACATTTTAAACAAATGTAAGCATGAAAGGACAATACCTGGAGTAAAAATACAGTATGATGATGAATGCCTGGGAAACCTACTGCACATCACATGAGAACATTCATTCTATGTGACTAATGAATACACAGCAGATTTTTTATATATATATATATAAATAGCATTGTTTCAGGGCTAACCTCTTGTGTATCTCTGATACTTAACACAAAAATAAGTTTTGGGGCTAAAAAAAATAAATAAATACAGATATATGATATGCCTCATGGAGATATTCATAGCAATTCATTCACAAATGTCATTCACTTTTTTATGTGTTTTATAGGTCTCATATGACCTATTGGACCTGCACACGCGCTGTAGGATAATTCACAGTTTTCATTCAGTGATCTTAAATAGGTGCTAATGTAGCTGTTAGTTACACGCACATATTTGAAATGCATCCAATTTGCTATGTTCTTTATATCCAAGCTTGCAGACAACGACAGGGGTTCTCCGGAGATAATTATGTTGTCTTACGAGGTAATGACCTGTAAAATTTAATAATCTGACTGGCCTTATTTATTGACCTGTGTGGGGCTGATGTTTATTCAGAAAAACTGGCTAGCATTACTAACGTTTCTAGCAGACTGTGATTAGCCTCTCCGAGTTTTAAGTATATCACTTACCACGCTGAATATCTAGTTTGGTCTCCCGGACATAATCATCCGGGTTCCTCGAGAGGACTTTAACTTTCATTTGGTAGCAGAGTGAAAAATTGACACACACTTCAAAAACGCAGTTAGGTTTAAGTTAAACAAGAAAATATTAGCAAGCACTGGCCATGTGTTGATAAAGAAGAGACTCATTGGGATCGCGTTGCATTGTGGGATGTCCAGTCTTCCTGGTTGCGTCACGACAAGTTTGCCGAAACAGCTGTCAAAGTACAAAATCTAGCAAGAGAAAAACCGGAAATACATCAATTTGATCTTCAAACTATGTGCTTTCATTTGTTGCTTTGTGAAAAGTTACTGTTGTGGAGCGTCAATTCATACACATCATGATAAACTGTCTTTAAAGCACTTTTCTTCAAGAGGCTTTACCAAATACTTTAAGAGATTAAGTTAATATCGGGACCCTTATTACAACAGTACCCATCTTAACAACCTCCACTTACGTTTCTGTTGTTATTCAAAAACTTACCGAAATAACATGGTCATTATACAGTCGCGTTCGTACAAAAGGGTTTTATTTTGAATGTTAGGGCCGGAAGCACTGCTCTTAATTATGGCAGTTTGAAATGTACTTACTACTAGCAGCAAGGTCGCGAAGTGGCACTGCTGCTTGACATTTTGGATATCGTTACCAGTGTAATGGAGTGCTACACGCCGCATGTCACAAACGTGGTTCAGTTGATAACATGCAGTGAAAATGATGTTGAAGTTTCAAGGAGTTAGAGCGGTCTGTACACCATATTTTAATTTTGCAGCAGTGTTAATGAGTTGTTGTATGAGTGCTATAGAGTAAGATTTTAGCATTAAAACACGGAGTGCTCGCGGTGTAAACACAGCTAGCTGACAGGAGCTAGCTAAGTTAAATACCGGTAAACATGAGCTCCGCTCCAAATCACGGTGCCGTTAACGTTACAGAGACAGGGCTGTCCGGCAAACCTGCTGTCTCAATAGCCGGACATGTCCAGCAGGTCTTCAGCCATGTGAAGATAGAAAACCTGGTCGCGGGACTCAGTGGAGGAGTGGTGTCAACACTGGTGCTTCACCCTCTGGATCTGGTCAAAATCAGGTTTGCAGGTACAGTATGGCATTATACTTAAACTATTGATGATTGTCTATTGTAATAATGTCATCCAAGTAATCTGCAATACTAGAGTTTCTTGCCAGTTAGGAGCTCTATGAAATATGAACTTATTGTTTCTTTTTATGTCCTTTCAATGTAGTAAGTGATGGATTGGAATTAAGACCTAAGTACAATGGCATATTGCACTGTATGAAGAGTGTTTGGCAGCAGGAGGGAGTGAGAGGACTCTATCAAGGAGTGACACCCAATGTTTGGGGTGCTGGAGCATCTTGGGGTCTCTACTTCTTGTTGTAAGTAAGCTATAAACCTGTTGGATCATGTCTGCATCATGATATTTTTCACGAGTTGTTTTGACCTCTAACATTATCTGTAACTGTGACATACATGTCTTATTCCCCACACGATCTTCCCTTACAGCTACAATGCAATCAAAGGGTACACGAAGGAGGGTCGTCAAACTGAACTGAGTGCCACAGAGCACCTGGTGTCTGCAGCCGAAGCAGGTCAGTCCTACGTGTATCTGAACACTGCTGCCCTGCTGACGCACTCACATATTGAGCACACGCTTTACAACAACAGCCATATAGTACTGCTCCGAGCTGGCTTTAGCAGACAGGAGGCAGATACAAATTAGTACATAGACCTTCTGTTTATTCTGTTCTCACAGGGTCACATGGAGCCGCTTCCTGCTGGCCAAATGAAGTTAGGGGCTGAAAATTAAGGTTCTCACATGACTTCAGGAAAGGCCAGTGAATGCCAAGAGAGAGGGTTTTTTTTAATAGCTGCTTTCAACTGCATGAAAACAAACAAACAAAAATGACTTACTTACTAATACTTTTTATTAAGACTAGTACTGGGTAGGAGCCATTTTTGCTTCCAAAACAGCTTAAACTATTTGATGCATTATTCAGCAGTATGCTAGAAAAGTTCTCTAAGGTGGTCTGATGGGTTGAGACCTTGCTACTGTGCATGCCATCAGAGTAAACACAAGTCACTGTCATATCCTAAGAGTTGAGGTGAGGAGTGCTTTGTGATGTGACACATTATCTTACTAAAAGTTTGGCATTCAAATTGTGCTCAGATGGTATTTAGGGATCCGATGTGAGTCAGGAAATGGCACTATTTTTTTTAGAAGAGGCCACCAATACTTGGTGAATCATTTTGTTGTTATTTGACAGGAGTTGACCCCCACCATGGTATTGTGTCACTATAATGTAGAACCCTTTCACTTCAAGGTTTGACAAATTGGGCGTTTGGGCTCTTCACTGTGGTAGTGAAACATTAAGATGCAATACTTGTGGCCTTCCTATTAGCTTGCATGAGTTGTGTCTTCTGGATAGGATGTTTTGGCTCAGAGAGCCACCGCTGAATGTATTGTTTATCATCCCATGTGTCACTATAGTCTGCAAAACCAGCAGGGCAGTTTTGTCTGGCACCAACTATCACATCGCAGTCAACTTCACTTATATCATGTCTCTTTTCGATTTTGTTGAGGAGTAACTGAACATAGTTTTGAGTTGCAGCCACATACAGTAAGATAATACACTGTTTGAAGGAGCTACTGAATGAATGTACTTCAGAGAGTTCTCTTTGGCAAATGTTGTAAGCCTCATTCTAACAATGCTTACTTGTCCTCACCTAGGCATCCTAACGCTCACCCTAACCAACCCAATCTGGGTGACCAAGACCCGGCTGGTGCTGCAGTACAATGCTGACCCAACCAACAAACAGTACAGGGGGATGATGGATGCTCTGGTCAAGATCTACCGCCATGAGGGAGTGCCTGGACTATACAAGGTTAGACATCAGTGTATACTTTCACGTTAATAAGCAATACATGAGGTGCTTATTTTACCCAATGGCGGGTAAGTTGTTTTGTAGAGGAATCTTCAGGTTACACTCGCACACCACAGCAACAAAAGTTACCCTTTATCCTACTAGGCTGAGATGATGTTTTGTATTGGTTCATGAATCACCACTAGAGGGCATCACCAGCCTATATTAGCGGTTGTAGAGAACTTACAACCCATGAATAAGGGAAATAACATCAAGAAATGTTAGGCTGTATTTTAGCTTCTTCACTAACTCTATGTGAATTCTATTAGCCTGGCAGAATAATTGCTACCAAATTACTCTGACAAAAAGTATTTTAAACAGGTAGGGAGCTACAGATACAGTGTAGTGGGCGTTTGTCATTTATAGATAATGCATACTGTGGGTATATTAGTGTATCATTAAAGATTGACTTACAAAGCATATATTTGTCAAAGGGTTATGTTCCTGGTCTGCTTGGCACATCTCACGGAGCACTGCAGTTCATGGCCTATGAAGAGCTCAAGAGAGACTACAACAAGTACAAGAAGGTGCCTTCAGAAGCGAAGCTGGTGAGTCATTAACCCCATGAGCCACAAGCAGTATGGAAACATGCTCAGTGTTGACTAAAGCTCAGGCATAAAGCTTGTAACTTTTCAGTTTAATAAGACCGAGCCCACAGTTGATAACTAGCAGCTGAAGAAGCGACTCATCAATTTTCCTACTCTGCTCTGCTCACTTCTCTCTCTCTCTCTCTCTCTCTCCATCTGTTTATCTGTGTAATCAGAATGCATTGGAATATATCGCAATGGCAGCATTATCCAAAATATTTGCTGTGGCCACAACATACCCGTATCAGGTGGTGCGAGCTCGCCTGCAAGACCAGCACAATAGATACAATGGAGTTATTGATGTTGTCAGACGGACATGGAGGTATGATACTGATCCACTCACAGAACATGCCACCCTAGTCTCAGTTTCTAAATTTGGCTGTTAAAACAAATAAAGTAATATCCATTTTGAGTCATGGTCATTTTTTTCCCCTTCTCTGCAGGAACGAAGGCGCCATTGGTTTCTACAAAGGCATCATCCCCAACTTGATTCGTGTCACTCCTGCCTGCTGCATCACCTTTGTAGTTTATGAGAATGTGTCTCGTTTCCTTCTCAGACAAAATGAATGAGACTTAAAAGCCTGGCATGGACAGCTGCAAAGACTCACACTGACACTTTGCATCAGACTGAAGCCGAACTCTCAGCGCAGTGTTCATGTAAATGTGCTGATGTGAGAAGCATTCATTTACACTGAAAATGAAGGAAACGGTTGCCAAACTGAGCAAAGGAATGAACGGTGGATTTTTCTTTTAATGTAAACCGTTTTTTAGTGAAATGCGATGGCGTTGAAGATGGCATCTGTCACTGACTCAGATGCGTGACAAACACTTTGACTTATGGGGAAAAGTATGGTGCGCTACACACCAAAGGACGTGCTGCTGCGATGTTTGTCAGCATTTCAGGCTTATGCCAGAGGAGGATGATAAATATTTCATCATAGTTATGTTTACATTTGATGTTTTCTGGCAGCAGAAAGGGATACGGGCTGAAATAAGAAAAGCTGGTTATCTATATCAAATTAGAGATCTTCTCAGGTTTCCAGTTGCATGTATGTGTAATATTAGTTTGTCTTTTAAATTATTTCTTTATGTAAACAGACAGCCGCAATGGAGATGATTTTTGGTTCCAAATACATTTATCCCACAATTCATACTTTTGTTCAGATTATCTTTGATTCCTGGAAACAAATTGTAACTGCATTGCTTCACAACATTTTATTATAAAAGCCAAACTGTGCTTTATCTGCGTTGTTATGTTTGATGTACAGTATATAAATACATTAAATGTATTACTTTGTGGCTACATTGAATGAAGTACATAGTATTTCAAAGATACATAACAAGTAGTCATATTGTTAGAGTTCAATTCTTTAAAAAAAGATTACTTTATTAACAGTAATAATGAATATAAACAGGTCACATGAGTACATAGTTTAAATATTGTCAGTGTCTTGTCACAATGT
The DNA here is from genome assembly GCF_020085105.1 of Siniperca chuatsi. Lineage (NCBI taxonomy): Eukaryota > Metazoa > Chordata > Actinopteri > Centrarchiformes > Sinipercidae > Siniperca > Siniperca chuatsi. The sequence continues at coordinate 24,593,137 of NC_058050.1, read as the reverse complement.
CTGTTAAATGGTTACTGTATACCAACAGCACCCCTAAGCAGAAAAGCTACAGTACAAAGTTTATTTCTGGTAGACCGAATGACACAGTATTTTTGTTTATAGGCCTGTCAACTAGTATAGTATTTAAACAAAACAAAAAAAAAAAAACATTCAAGTTACCATTAGTGATGCTGTGACACCTCAGCAAACCATACCTGATCATTTTGGAGGGCCAGATGACATACTGTTATACTACCACGACTGGTCCCTCCCTTACGTGTAACTTTTTTTATTTGGGCAGTTCCTCAATGATAATTCTGGATACTGAATTCCACCCTGTAGATGCGTCACCCCTGGGATAGTCAGCACAGGTCCCCACCCACACAGCCACATCCACCAACCCTGCTTTGACACCCTCACACAGCCCTTCAACTGGGGAGAAAAAAAAACAAGAAAACAGTGCAAATGATTTTCAGGGAACACCCAAACTGCCTCCAGAAAACGGAAATTGTTAAATGTTTTGTTTTCTGACAGTGATAAAATTTCCAAAACCAAATTGGAAGAGTGTAACTTTACTTTAAAGTTTGTTGTCAAGGCTTTACGGGAGCCACAGCAGTTAAATAACCACTTGAATGAATAGTTAGACATTTTGGGAACTATGCTTATTTGCTCTCTTGCAGAGTCAGATTGACGCCACACTGTTCTCTGTCTAGTAACTATAAAGCTACAGCCAGCAGCCGGTTAGCTTAGCTTAGCACAAAGACTAGAAACAGGGAAACAGCTAGCTTGGCTCTGTCCGAAGGTAACAAAATAAATATTTTTTATAAGGGGCGGCGGGAGCAGCTAGCTTGTCTGCGTGCAAAGGTAACAAAAGCTGCCGGCCCTTACTGAAGGCAACCAGTGAAAACTTCAGGAAGTTATTGCTTCTGGCTAAGAAATAGTCCAGCACGTAACCCGCCTGTGAACTACTCTTTTTTTAAAGTCATTTTTACATTTAGGTTTATTAATGGACTAAAGAAACAATACATAACGCGTTACTTTAGAGGTAATGTTGGATGGCGGATTTTGTTACCTTTTGGACAGTGTCAGGCTAGCTGTTTCCAGTCTTTATGCTAAGCTAAGCTAACCAGCTGCTGGCTCTAGCTACAGGTCATCCAACTTACATCAAACTCTTGGCAAGAAAATGAATAAGCATATTTCCCAAAATGTTGAAATGTTGCTTTAAACTATCACATTATATAGCACTGGGAAAAAAGTCGTACCTGACGACGTCCTGTGGATGTTGATGGTGGAGTTGAGCTCAGGACTTCCTTGGTCTAAGTAGATGATGGACTCTATGGGCAGGGGTCCTGTGCACTCTGCTCCGTTGAAGGTGAAGTACCACCTCTGGCAGCATGCGTTCTTACACTTGAGTCTGAGGGAACCGCTGAAGAGGACTCTGAGGGCGCTGTCTGAACGTAGCTTGGTGAACGTACAGTCCTGCAACACAGCATAGAGAAATGTTTGTGGTTGTATAACATTTCTGTGAATTTGTAAAATGACTGAAAAATGATTGAAATGGTCACCCGCATTCCTCAGAAACATGTCATTCGCTGTGTCAAGATACTTACAGCTACTTTACCCAGGTCGATCCCGTAATTCAGAGAGTTCCAGGCACACTGCTTGTAGTTGGGCCTCCAGGGCTCCTCGAAGATCTCATTAATGCACTCGCCTTTCTCACCTTTGAGCCCGTCACGGCCAGGGATGCCCGGCGTGCCTGGGATGCCATTGGTTCCAGGGTTACCCTCTCTGCCAGGGGTGCCCGCTGGCCCCTGCATGCAACTGCCATACTGAAAAACAAGGAAAAGAGGAAGTAGTTGTGGAAGTTGACAATGAAAAGAAGGCATGCGACAACATCTGTATAGAGTCTATTGTTATCTAACTTCCTGTTTCCGATTTTCTTTATCCTTCCTGGGGGATAAGTCCCTGTTTGGGCTGCATGCATCGCAAACACATGAATGCTGCCATTCATCCAACCATCACATACAAGAAGCCAGATTATATCCCATTAACCAGTCATATAAACAAAAACACTGCCATAGGGTTGAAATAAGTGTAGAAACAGCTGTTGATCCAAACCAAGGCAAAGCAATAGAACCAGCAACCATGGAGCCATGAAGCAAGTGAATGACAGATTGTGTGTTAATGAGGAACTGATGGCTTGGTGACAGCTTAAATTAGTAGGTGTCTGGCCACACATCTCTCCGTGTGATTCATTGTCCAGCTGACTCTCCTGCTATGTTTAAACAGTTCTTTCTCAAGCTGACTCAAATACACACAGACACTCACAGAGACGAGGGAGCTTGCCAAAACTGCCCTACCACATACAGAGATAGACACACTGAAGATCCAAGACAGCTTTGCGTAATATGTTCTTCAAAGAAACCTTTTGAGCAACAGATTACAGTGTGTAGGTTAGCTGTTGAAGCTTTTTTTAGTTGGAGTTGGATTTTAGTTTTGGTCATGTGACTTGCGTCATATACTCGTTCCTGACTCGTCCAGTCAGGACAGACATAAACTGACACGTAGAAGTGCGTCCTTGCCCTTAAGCAAACACTGGTGCCAAAAGGATTTGGGTCTGGTCATTGCTGCCCTTTTGCTCAGCATGCAGCTGTGGAGCAGTTATAGGGACGCATGGCCAAAAGGCATTAGGGCAAAAAAAAAAAAAAAGTCCCCAGGCAAGAGAGGAGAAGCTTTTTCTTCAGTTTCAACATCTCAACATGAGTCCCTCGGGTGAAGTAGAAAAATCTATTTCAGACGATGTGGATCTGGAAAATGCCTAAATGTAGGGAGAATTACAATATTCTAATGTCAGCTGCTGCAAAACAGATGGTTGAAAGTCTGTCTTAGCCATTAAGTGGCTGTGCTGAAGCAACCTGGGGTTGTGAGGACTGACATCATCTCTATAGGAAACTGGGAAGTCTGTAATGAAACCAATAGATTGTGGATTGGTATGCATGTGCTGTAATAGACCTGGAATTTGTCCTCAAGAAAAAGGGACTAAACTTCCACAAAACACCTCAGCTGATGGGTGGCAAAATGTGTAAATGACGCAAATACAGCATGAATCAGTTTGTTGGATATTCAGCAAGGAAACATCTCAATCTTTTATTAAGGGTTGGATTTTTGGAAACATGTCAAAGCAGACTAATGAATGGAACCTCTGTCCACTTAGCTACACAGCTGACGTTTATATTAGCTTTCAGTCTGCTGTTTCTATAGTGGTGCTGCCTGCCTGCATGAATTACGCTCCAGCCCTACTGAATATTAGTAGCACACAGTCCATTACTGTAACTGATGCATAAAGGCTGCATTTGCCCCAAAGTGCCAAAGAATCAGTAGTATTTCATGCATTAGTCAACACCAAAGCGAGGACTGAATCTCTCCTGGAGCATGCAGAGCATGGATGTAATGCTTGGCTTTGCGAGTTTTTAGATTTAAAGGATCTCGATAGGATGCAATAGGATTTTATGATTACCATGTTGTTCAAATAAGTAGATCTTCCTTCTCCAGAGTGTCTAGTGCAGTTGGGCTTTTCTGCATCATTTCCAGTGCACTAGATACAGATGGTAACATAAGATGCTATTCATTATATCCTTCTACTGTGGTCTCACTTGTGGAATATGACTTTGCAGGATAATGGAGAGAAACTGCCGTGGTTCTCAAAGTGGGGTATGCAGACTTCTAGGAGTCCCTGAGGGAGGTCTACAGAGTCCCAGCAAAATAAACACTAGTTTCACTTTCATTTGACTCCCAAAAGGGAAATGTGTGTCCACTTTGTTCCTTCACTCCCCACCTACAGCGTAGAAGGTTATGTAATTCCATACAAAGATAGTCTAAGATTGGAGTTGGTGTGAATTGGGTGCTGTGGACTTATCCTGGTTTTATCGGATGTATTATAACACGTTTATCAGACTTAAAGGGACAGTTCAACCCAAAATCAAAAATACATATTTTTCCTCTTACCTGTAGTGCTATTTATCCATCAAGATTGTTTTGTTGTGAGGTCCCGAGTTGTGGAGATATCGGCCGTAGAGATGTTTGTATTTTTTGAGTATAATGGGACTATATGGCGGCTTGTGGTGCTCAAAGCGCCAAAAAAAATGCATTTGAAAAACTCAACAGCAATGTCTCTTTCCAGAAATCCTGACCTGGTTACTCAGAATAATCCACAGACCTTGTTGTGAGCAGTTTCATGTAGAAACTATTTTCTTTCTACAGACATGAAACTGCTCACAATAAATCTGTGGGTTATCCTGAGTAACCGGGTCAGGATTTCTGGATTCATTTTGGGGGGAGCTGTCCCTTTAAAATATCAATCATACATTTTTTTTCCCAAAACCCAAATCATATAACCTTTTTTAAACTGGCAGGACAGCCAGATAGATAACAAAAAGACGCAGACAGTATGAGCCAGACCCCAACTTCCTGTTAGGGGATTTCTTTGTGCCCACTCAGTCTGCTGGAGAGCAGCCAAACCTGGAATAATAGAGAACCAGCTGAACATAAAAAAGCTGTAAAACTGCATTTCTCAACTGCTGCTGGGACCAGGTAATTTTGGGAGCCCATTTTTGCCAAAGTGGTGATCACACTCGCTGCACTGTAAGCCTACATGTGGATCATGTGGATGAATCGGCATATTACTTCTTTCTTTTTAATTTGGGGAAATCAGTCGTTTAAAGACACTTCTGGCAAACAGCAATGCATGCCTCAAGAAAAAAGTAATCCCGGGATGAGTTTTGGGAACACAACATGCAAAGTGCCTTATGAATGTTAATAGAGATACATCAAATAAAAATGCAACAAAGCGCCCTAACTGACAATAAACTCATTTGAGTACAATAATTATATTTTCATATGAGCTCATTTTTTAAAGTGATTTTCGTCATGAGAAGGCCCACATCTGTCTAAAATGGATTGGATCTCTGCTGGAATGCCACATATCTACTTTTGGAAACGATCAGAGCGGCTACATGGTTTTCTCAGCTAACTCTCTCTTACCTTGTCAGCGTCAGGATCCTTTCGGTATCCTCTATTTCTCACCTTTTCCACGCCATAAAGAGGTAAAGCCAGGCAGACAAGGAGCAGCAGGCGGGCAACAAGAAGAGACATCATACAATAGACAACTGTGTGCTCCTTCTGAGAGATCTGAGGCGACAGTTTGACTCCAGCAGCTTTAGTCGGAGGAGGGCAGGGCAAGAGGGAAGGAGCCAGTCAACTTGCAGAAACGTACTCGAAGGAAAAAGTCTCATAAAATCCCTATGATGCTCATATGGGCAGTATAAGCGACTATAACTATTGAGTTAATACTGACATTTTTCATTTTTTTTGGCAAGATTACTGACTCACATAAATTCCATTTTTTAAGCAATTATATTTTATTAAAATGAAATTGGATTGATACAAAATTCAGCTGACAAGGTTGGCTACATTTTAAAAAACAAACAAAACAAAACACAAAAAACAGTAGAAAGGGCTCTCAAAAGTTGTATAGAGCATTTCAAAGACTACACTAAGTCTAGGTACATCATAAGCAAGACCCCCGTCCACAGGCCACAATAAGAATGTACATGTACAACAGAAACAGACTGACAGGATTCCCTTTTCATTAGTGATATTTGAATTGTCCTGTGACTCCAATAGAAAAGGTAAAAAAACTTAAGGGAGGAACCAATCCCTTACACAGCAAAACAGACAGTACAGCATGACAGTTTCAAATAAGTCACAGTAGTTCTGGAAGTACTTGAAGGGGAAATATATGGTCTGTGACCCATGTGTCATAAATAAGCCCTGAAAAAAGCCATAAATTCTCTTTTTGTGTGTTTATGACTAGTCATACTTAATAATTAGTGGTTTGTGCTTTTAATGACAAATAGTGCAAAGCCTGTTTGATTTGTTTCCTCATTTTGATTCCAAATCATATGAAATTACACCTACACCATGAACACAGGTAGACATCACACATGCAAAACATCTGCAGATTCTTTGAAGTTCTTTGAAGATGAGGAACTACTCAAAGGAAGGCACATTCTTGTAGAAAACTATAAAGCTATACTTTATCCACGTTCATAGGACACTTCTTTGAAGACACCTCTGCGCAAGAAACAAAAAGGAACACTGAACTAACAAATGAAAATCACAAATCCAACATTGCCTAACTATATCAAGTTTAAGAGTATGCCTTTTTTTTAAAGAGCGACAGAGTAGCACATTATGTGTATTACAAGATGAGGTCTCAAGACAAACCATCTTTCCAGGAATAATAAGACATTCAAAAACCAGGGAGACTCTCCTTAAGTTGAATGTTTGGCAATGTCATGACCTTTCTTAACAAGACTCTCAGTGTAGCGACTAGTCCAGTGAAAGACTTTCTAAAAAATAAGATTATTTACATAAATACTGCATTAGTTTACTAGTATGCATTCTATGCCATTGAGCTAGCAATCTACAAAACAGTAGACCTAAAGATTTTAATGCATGCTATAAAATTAAATGACCATTGGTAGATGTATAGGTGAAACACAGCTGTGCTGCTGCAACATTCAGGTATATACTCAATGGCCGAAAGCTCAGTAAAGCTGAAAGACACTGCCGTCACCCAAACTAAATAATCCAACACCTTTAGGCTGTCTACTGAGACCCACAGATTCTGGTCCAAACACACCACATTTGAAATACTCTAGCTATGTTACATATTGCTGGCAATGAACATTCACTGACTACACTATAACCAATACAATCATCATCTGATGCATGAAGCTTATATGATGTATGGCACTATGCTTTGAAACAGATACATGAACCAGCATCAAGTGTGACTGTTGTCTGAGTGGTTTCATGGATGGATGAATGCATGGATGGATGAATGCATGGATGGATGAATGCATGGATGGATGGATGGATAGATGCACAGATAAATTTGGGGGGGTCAGCTGTCTCAGCAGCTGCTGTCCTTTGTGTCCTTTCTCTCCTCAGGCACCGGGTGCACCAGCTGGTGGGTGGAGTCCTGCATGGTGCTGCTGTGTGATAGGTTTAAAGCTGGATGCTGCTGTCCACTGGGGACCTGCCTGGCCTCCGACAGCTCGCTCCTCGGAGTCATCCTAAACCAGCCAGGACGCATCAGACATTATTGTACCGATGTAGTTCCGTATAACCAAAAACATCAGCTACCTAAACAGAGCTCTGATGCAACAGAAATGTGTTTTATCAACATGTAAAATACTGCAAGTAGTAAAAGTGTTGTCTGTGCTTTTCAGAAACATAAAGATCAGACATTTAACAATTCTAGCTAAGGTATTTCACGTCTGTCTCACTTACCTCCCATCTGGGACTCTGTGCATGCTCTCTGAGCGGCTGCTGACCTTACTGGAGTTCCCGCCTTTGCTACGTCTCTCTCCTCCCTCCCTCTCCCTCTCTCTCTCCCTCTCCCCCCTCCTGGAGCTTCGGCTGGAGGTGCCCCTGTCCAGGTGCTCCCTGGCTGATGCCTCAGACAGAGAACCTTGCACATGGGGCTCGTGATTGCCCACTGCAGAGGTTCCTTGATTGGTTGTGGTGGCGGCGGTGGAGGCGTTGGTGGGCGCGGCGCCGGTGCTCGTGCCCATAGACTTGGAGATGACCTTGAGTTTGTGGGAGCTCGGCTTGTAGTGCTTCTTCTTGTGCTGGACGCGGCTGTTGTGCTTGAGGAAGAACTCGCAGGACTCCTGCAGCACCCGGCGGCTCTCACTGATGGGACTGTGGGTCGAAAAACAGGAGCGTATAGCGACACTACATATTTATTTCTCATGGAAACGGAATTTGAACATTCAACAGGACAAGAGATATGGTCTTACTCTCTCTTGCGGGTCCTGTTGAAGAAGTAGGCCCACTCAGAGCAGGTCTTTTTGCTGCTGACCCAGAACACTGCAGATATTCCAACCACCAGCGTCATTAAGTATTTCACCAGAAACAGGGAGAGGTCAGGACGGTCAAGCTCTGTTGCCTGAAACAAAGAGACACACACAAACCATAATAGAATCCTTGTGATTTAGTGTGTGTAAACTAACAAAACCTATTTTTGACTGAAGACAAAATCAAGCTTTTGAACTTTTAGCCTCAGATACTGACATTTAACAAAGGACTGGGCTAGTTTGTTTTTCTCCTTTACATTGCCCTTTTTACATGTTTTCTTAGATTTTTCCTCTCTCTCCTGATCATTTTCACATTGTACGACAACACAATAGCTTATGTATTATACATTCCATTTTTGGAGTGCTATTTTCTGGGGGGGTTCGAAATGGACAGCCATTTTTAAATTAAAATATATATAGATATGCAATATACCATCGTTTTAGTGACTGTTATTCCTCTATACTGACTGTCAGGCTTCTTATAAAACATCTGCCTAAATATTTATATTTAGTTGCTTCCAATTTCACATTGGACATTGCACTTCTCCTTTACACATACATGTAGCGGCCCATTCAGTGACTGGCCAGACTGACTGTTATTTAATTTTAAAACATAATCAGGACTGTGTGTTGCTCAGGAAATTGTGCTCTTGGCTTTAGACATTTTTTTTGTAATGGATATTTATGGAAAAGTCTTTCTGGTTCAGGTGGTGCTAATGTGGTATTTCCATTATTATTTTCACCCTAATACTCTCCTCTCAGCTAAACACCGTAATACCTTTGTAAGAGACATTTTGTGTGTAGTTAAAAGATTTTTGTTAGATAATCTCATCGCTTAATTTGATCAACACAGGTGTGTGTGTACATTATTGAAAGAAAGCGAAATGTCTTTCAACTGCTGGCGCAGTTTCATTTTTTGTTATCTGAGCTTCATTTTTACAGCTTGCAAACTATTTTAAGCCTTTTGAGCCTTAATTAGTAATTTGCAAGTTTAGAACGTGCATTGACTTTGCCCTTTTTTACACACACACACACACACAAGCCACAGACCTTCAATCAACAGCATCAACTAAATAAGTGGACACAATTAACATGACAGTGAGTTGGAAAGCCTTTTCTAATGTGTCCTTTGGCCTTAACTTGTTTTCGGAGCCATAACACCTTTAGCCAGTGACTAAGCTACAGCTACCTTGTAGGAGCAGGGGATGCTGTATTCTTGACAGCGGTCGTTGATCCAAGTATTCTCCCAGGTGCTGCGGTGACTCTGTTCATAGGTGTAGCAGGCTAACAGGGTGACCAGTGGGACCAGGTAGAGGCAGCTGAACACGCCGATGCGGATCATGAACTTCTTCAGCTTCTCCTGGTTACGCTCATCGTGCTGGATGACCTGCCGGACGTGGTTGAGAGAAACAATGCCCGCCAGGATAAGGAAGAGGCCGACTATGACGCCCACACACAGAGGAGCCAGAACAAAGTAGCGCAGGGCGTCCAGGTCGTAGAGTCCCACAAAGCAAACTCCGCTGATGTTGTCCCCTTCAACCTTGTTCAGAGCCAGCAGCATGACAGTTAGTGCCCCGGGGATCCCCCAGGCAGCAGAGTGGAACCACACCTAAAGACAAGAAGACACGTGGATCAATATTTTCAACAGCTTCCACCATTTTCCTGGCAGCTAATAGCTTGCATTTGCTCATTTTATATTTATAGTCTACATTTCTTTGCTGTATTCTCTTGCTATTTGCTACTAACAAATTACCTTAAATTCTTAAAAACCTTACCGCTTTCTTCTCTATGGCCTCACAGCTCCACTTGGGTCCAGCTGCCAGGAACCAGGTGATTGTGAGTATGACCCACCAGACGATACCAGCAATGGAGAAGAAGTAGAGCAGCATAAAAAGCAGAGTGCAGCCTTTGCTCTGAGAGCCCAGCACTACTGTATCCACACCGGCAGGATGAGCCGCTTTGGTACAGGCTGCATTGTTCCCCAGCAGGAAACCAATGAAGTATATGAGCGAGACAAAGCTGTAGCAGACGGCGTAGAAGATTATGGGGCGCTCTGGGTAGCGGAAACGTTTGACGTCGATGAGGAAAGTGAGGAAGGTGAAGAGTGTGGCGCCCAAACAGATGATGGAGCACACGCCGATGAAGCTCTTGGCAAATTCAATATCGTGGGGTTTGAAGTACATGTTGGAGCAAGGCGGCGCACAGTCCTGGGCGCCCAGGAACAATGATCCATGGCCCGGCTTGGTCTTCAGCTGCAGTGGGCACCAGAAGCCAAGGTCTCTCTTAGCTGATGAGGAGCTCATTGGGGTGGTTGCAGGGAGTACTAAACCATCAGGAGAGCCACATGGGTCCAATCTAATGAGAAAAAACAACAAATCCTTTAATGAATTGATCAAGGACCACTGCTGTTGCTTTTGTGGATTGTCTGTAATTGTGGTTTTCTTACTTGTCACACTGTAGCTCAGGAGGCCAGGTGACACCAAAGATTCGGATATTCTCCTCGCAGTCGGACAGAACAGCCTTGCACTGCTCTCTGCATGGACGGATCACCTTGTTCTCCTCTGTGCATGCTGGGATAAAGGCTTGGCACAAGAAGTGGTGGACGTCGGGAGAGCAGCGCAGGTTTGCCAGGGGCATGAATGGCTGGGGATGGAGAGAAAATTTACGTTGATGAAAATGTGGTTTCTCTCCTAAAACATTTGATCATTTCAGGCAAAAATACCCTTGAAAATGCAACCCACAGCTGGAAAAGAGACAAAACAAAATTGCATTATGACTTTTCTCCATAGATTTGCATAGAGAACCCTAACGTGACTGAATAACGTAACATAACACGCAACAGAGTGCTGAGGTCATAAATGGGAATAAGGCGTTGCAAGATGATGAACAGAGTAGCAAATCTGGAACAAAGCATTTATACAACATAAAATAATATTTATTTTTTTAGACATTTCCCCAATCTTAGCTTTTTTCTTGTGAAAAAGTGGATAATTTTACCACTTAAAGGTTCAGTGTGTAACATTTAGGAGGAGCTATTGGCAGAAATGGAATATAATATTTATAAGTATGTATTCATTAGTGTATAGTTTTTAGTTTTCATTACCTTAGAATAAGCCGTTTTTATCTACATGGGAAAGGGTCCCCTTCCATGGAGGTCGCCATGTTGCACGGACAAACCAAACACTGGCTCTAGTTAGGGCTGTTCGCATTTTTCGAGAGTTTTGCCGCCACCATAATTTCTCCTACACGCTTGGAAAGGGAGGGTGAGGTGAGCGGTATTCACATGGTTGCAAACAGCAATTTCACAGCTAGATGCCACTAAATCCTACATACTGGACCTTTAAGGCCTGCAGAAGAACAGGAGAAAAAAAATCTGACTTCGGTTGACCTGATTATAATATCCCTTAGTCAACGTTTGGCAACCACTGCTCTACATAAAGTATTAACTTCATTTTGTTGATCTGCAGAAATCTATAGCGCCACACAAAGGGGCCCATTCACTGGCTGGGAACCATATTCTTCTGTTTCAACACACTGGTCAAGAGCTTGAGGACGGGGGGGGGAGTGCACAACGGAAGGCCAGGAAGGCTGGAATGCACAGAGCTGTTGACAGGTTAGGTGTGTGTGTGTCTACAGCACAACATGCATGGATCAGTGGCATATACAGATTACACTAAAGACAACTTCATTCCAGTTAAACAAGTCCAGATCATGTCTATGCTGAAGTTTCCAAATCCTTGGATTTTGAGTGTATATGCTTTAGACTCGCAGATGTTCCTTTATTATGCTTCTATATTGCTTACCATCACCCAGAATACTTTGTTCACTCAGAACTGCACTAAAACCATGTGGACGTTTTAGTGTAGTCGGGACTACTAACATGCACTGACAGACTTCTGCCAGTCTATACCACAAATATTTGTTCACAAAACATGCACATACACCCCAACACAGTTCACAATTCATAAATGGTAATAAAATGGTGCTTTCATCCAAAGCGCTTTACAAAGTTTTTACAAGGTTTATTCAGTGTTTCCTCTCTTCTTTTTTTCCTGAAATCCAGTCTGGCAGTAGGCCCGGGTCTCTGGGGTACGGCCTTGCCCCCTCTGACAGTAAGAGTCCTTGTTTCTCTCCTGTGGAGGTCCTGGACTCCTTCTCAACGAGCTCCCCATTGCTCAACAATCTGACCTTTATTTGCTTTACTGCAGAGTTACTGTAAAAACTGTCCTCATTTCAGAAACCTTCAACCAGGATCAGTGGTACAAGTCAAGCTGATTTGCTCTTAATGGCAAAATCCTCTGCAGAGAATTTCATAGCAAAGTACTTCAAGGATTAAATGATTCAAAAAAATGGCTAGAATATCACTTTTCAAACTTTCGCTCAAACTTTTAAGACCCTCGAGTGTTCCCTGTTCGTTACAGTACGTCATTTAGTCTTTCCATTCTCTTTGTATTCTAACACTTCAAACTTTTCTGTTTCAAAAGCTGGCAAACATTGTTGGAATCTGGGACCAAGGGCGGAAAAAGGTTAGCCCTCCTCCGGAAAATCCTACTGATAGACTTGACTGAGCCTATACCGAAGCAGAATTCTGCTTGATTACAGCGTCTGGGCTTTGTGATAAATCACTGCACACTTTCAAAGAGAGCTATGTATAGTATGTCATGTTGAATGTAGGCCAGAAAGTGTAAGCCTGTCACCTGGGAGACAGGACCGTGGAGGTAAGACTGTGTACAGGGGGGAAATGAGTGAGTGATTAACAGAAAGAGAATACTCATTGTGGTATGTGGTTGGCTTTGTGTGAGACTGGGTGTGTCCCTCCCCTTCCTCCAGAAATCAAAGGCCCCTCACAACAAAGTCGATGAAGTCGCCTGTGGCCAAGGTTGCTGGGAAATAAAAAGCCTATACCTTTGCCAGATGCCACACAAAAGACTCCTTCAACAGATCACTGTTCCTGCTTAACGCTCTGACACCAAATGTGTGTAACCTAAACCCTGGCCTTCAGGAATGCCAGAACACAGGATGCAACTACTACAGACACTGAGTTCACTGCTGAGGAGAGACACAAGACAACACTTGGTCTACAGGCATGTTAGAAAAACAAAGCCAGTGACTAAAGGTTGCATTAGGCAAAAGACAAATGACGATCAGCCTGAAAACAAAACCTAAAGTGTTTAGAAATTTGAATTCTCCTCACTTTTTGTGTCATAGCCTATACACGTTGATATAAGACAATCCCCCTCCCCCTTTTTTTTCAACAAGCACACATAGCATCGATTGCGTACCATTAGCAATTTAAGACGTCTGTCCCTTTACAACGTTTAACAGTTAGGAGAAGCCATCATGTTTGTAGTCAACTTGGAGAGTGGAAGCTAGCAAGCTAGGCTAACTAGCGTTACTTTTGGTTTATGTTATTTCAACACCTGCTGAGTTATCAGCAGCTCCTCACACTCAGTGCTGTCTTTGTCCTGCATTTTACAACGGAGGTTGTCTAGCTAGCGTTAGCTGTATCTCTTTCATGGGTCCAGTTGTGGTGACAGAAAATGACCAGACTGTCGAACCTCACAGCTTACGATGTCAGTCAGAACCAAAACTTCTCGCCCCCTTGAGAACTAATGTTGGGGGCGCAATCACAACAGAAAAATAAAATAAGACTTAAATGTCTTTTTGTTTTGGTGATTGCAACTTTGACACTTATGTACACCAAAAAAGTACACAAGTCAAACCAAACACAAAGTAGATACAGTATATACTGATTTCTTAGCAAAAATGGATTTTAATTTCAGTTTTAAGTTCAGTTTCTGCTGCAGAGAAAACATTTTACAGTGTGCTAAACAACTTTCAGACCTGAGTACTCTCTTGTACACTAGGTTGTTGCCGTAAATAAGAATGTTCTTCTTTTCGTAATCTACTTTTCTTGTTAAAGGAACCTTAATGTGTAGTTCCAGTAAGAAGACATTCCTTCTTCCACACTTATTCCCCACTAAATTTCAATGTGGCAGTTTTTAAAATCCATTATTTATGACAGCTGAGAATTTAAAGCAATGAAAGCAGGTTCAAAGTTATTACATTCACAACTATACAATTTCAACAGTTTATTTACTAGGTTGTGCTCTATAACAATCAGGCATGATTTGTGGACAGACTGTGGCTGGTAAATTGCGTCTGCCTGCTGATGACCATTACTAAATGCTCATTTTGGTTCAATCAATATGCGCTTCTGAAGGCTGACAGACACTGACATTTATAGACTGGACCCACTAACAGCACTAACGATAGCGCTAATCACAGCAATTATTTTGAAATGATATTCATTATCTTTAAATGTGACTTGAATTGTAATTTTTATTTACAAGCAGAGGAAGCTTTATTTTCTATCACAGGCCAATATAATTACTCTCCATAGAAACCCAGACTAATAAGATTCTTTAAGGTCTCATTAAAAGCCCCCCCCCCTTAAGGTTACTATGTTCTTTGGAAACTTTGGGAACTGCATTAAAGTTCTGTGGGTTTGAACAATGTTTGGTGTTTAGGCAAATATTGTTCACACCCACAGCATGGGTTTGTATTGATTGTATTGATTAATACCACAATTAAAAGGCAGGAATAAATCTGTAACGCACTGGGCCTTTAAATTAAGAATTGATTAAGAAAAGTTATAACTGAACAATAAACAAAATGTGTAAATTATAAAATGTAACTGCATATTTTACAGGCTGTTTGATGAATGTATTATCAGGAAAAAAACATAAATTGTATTGGCAGTCGACAAGATTGATTGGCCAGTTCCCAACAAGGCCAATACTGGCACAATACAGTGTATCAACAAACTAATATATGTAATGTTATGAGGGCTCACTCACCTCCATATTGCTGGCTGCAATATCCTGGTCATAGTGCTCCATCATGTTGGGGAAGAAGGTCATGTTGTAGGGCATCCCCAAGCACCGATGCACTTTGATGGGCTCACAGGTAAACAGGCTGTGGGCACTGCAGCTTCCCACCCATATCAGAGCCAGGCACGCCCACATTGGTCCTGGCATCAGCATTGCGACGGCCAATTGGGAGTGAGTGTGTGTGAGTGTATGTTTTTTGCGTAAACTAGAACAGGTTTCTTTTTGGCTCACTGTGAGGATATCTTGGCCCAAACGTTAAATTCCCCTGGCTCACACTGTCATCCACATTTCACTTCTCCTGGGGTCATCTCAGTGGAGCCGATGGACATTGCAGCAGGTAAAACTTTCCCATCATTGGTCAGCATGAGCCTCTGGGTCACAGATAGGAATCCCACATCCCTGAAAATAAGTATTTTTTTTACTGAAGTGGGTTTATACTTTCAGCTCCACAATGACTAAAACTGATCTTGAGAGGTTTGTTTTGGACCACAACCCACATTTCATGAAGACTTGTCTTCAGGAGCCCCAGCTGAGAAGATTTTTGTAGGTGCTTATTACTATACTACTGCGTTACAACAGAATTGCAGAGCAGAGACAGACTGAAGCCCTATCATCCAAGTAGTCCATCATACTTCATCAACTTCTCATTGCGCTATCATCTAGAGTCAAATTAAGCTAAGCAAATTAAAATGTAAATAAATTAAGCATTTTTCTGGGAACCCCTACAGGTACCTTGAGGTCCTCTGGCTCCAGTTTAGAGCTGCATCAGTCAGATGGAATTAAGGGACCAAAATCCAGTCAATCCCCGTGCAGACTTTAAGTGCATGCATTTACACGGGGTGGGGAATGCTAAAGGTCCAGACTGATTCAGTAGAATGAGTCTCAGCTTGTTCATGCACATTAAATTTCACATACACACACTTGCATAAGCAACTAAGAATCTTGAATGCCTGCATGTAAAACTTCCCCAGTGAGTACAAAAGCAAAGTATTCGTAGGTTTAGGGTTTTTCATAGGGGCATATATAGGACTAGTTTTGGATGTTAGTTGATATATTCTGTATACTGACACATGTACGTGTGTATTATAACAGGTAGAATTTGAAGTTTTTTATATGAAGATATGGTCTTTTAAGAATAAAGTGAGATGTTTATATGGGTGCTTCGATTAATGGTGATAACCATTTGCTGATAGTATCACTTGTGGTAAGAGTTTATCTAATTTTACCACAGCACTGTTTATCCTTCAAATATCTTCATAGTGCAGATTGTGGGCCTGTAAGTTTTAGAGCTCCACTAAAATAATAGTGGTAACAGGGTAAAGCATTTAGGTTGGTTATTAGCATAAACTTTTCGGTTAGCATATTAGCAATGATTAAAGAGACAAAAAAAGTTAGCAGTGCAAATATTTTACACGTACCAACAGCACCACTTCAATGTAACAAGCAGGCATGTACAGGATAGTAAAAACATTTAATAAATTCCTATCGAATCTTTAGGACTTAGTGTATCCACAAAGCTAAGTACTTTTAAGAGTATGTCAGTATATCGGCAGGAAAGCCGTTTTCCCGTAAATTAGACACCACATGCGGGGAAAGGGTACAGTAAACATCCCTGCCTCGGTCGCTGCCACGGGACGGGGGCCCGAAACAACTTCGGTACAAGAAAGTAAAAAAAAAACTATGAGGGTTAAAAAACGAAACACAAACACTTACCCCCAACTGCCCAGGAGTTCATGTAACAGCTGACTACATGGACACTCGTTGGAGCAATTCTGTGGGGAATTTGGTAGCGTGTTTCCTGCGATAAAATCCAACACAGTCCCTCCGCCTTTTCTTGTCTGGCTGCTGTAAAGAGACGCTGCCTTCAAGTGCAGTTTGATTGTATACGTTTATTTAACGTTACAACCGTAGGCCTACATAAAAACGCTCTGACGGAAAACAGTAATTGTGAAATGTGTCTTATATCACTCGTAGTTACTTTTTAAAGTATTACACACTTTTTAAAGTCTATGACTTGAATGCACCGACAGCAGTGGAACTGGGGGTTGACGGGGAGCACTTGAAAGCAGCATGTGTGCAGATGGGCAGATGAAAGATGAAGGCACAATCCCAGACCAAATGTAAGGGAAACTGCAAGGATTTGTGAATCTAAAATGTGTCACAGCAGTTTGATTTCAGGCTTTGTTTAAGAAAGTCAACTTGTACATTCATTTAGACAATATTTTCCTTTTTTTGTTCAAGTTTTTTTGTGGACTCCACGTCCATATCAACAGGAGGTGCTGTCCCCTTTTCATGGAAAGATGAAGATATTGGTGGGTGAGAATGCTGGTGTAGTTTTCCTAAATACCACTAGATGGAGGTAACTGGTTTATCAATTTAGTCCAGTCCAGTGCCTTCGGGGGATACTTAACAAATATCAAAACAACAGTAGGCCTATACAGCTAATGAAAAAATATAGCAACAGAATACAAAATAGAAATATTCTTGGCATTACAGACTTCTGGGCCTACTCACAGATTGAATCTCTCTATTGAAGTATCCAGGAAAAATAAAAAACCCTTAGGTGCATAATAATAACATCACAACATGAGTATAACACTGACGCCGTAAGTCATTATATGCTTTGTCTACAGTAGTCCCAGTAGTTACAGTAACAGTAATCAGACTATTCCTGAATGTGATGTACACCCCCTGGAAATCCTACGAGGACCCCTGGTGTCCCTGCAGGTGCCTATCATACTGTATGTAGTAAACAAACAGGCATTCACACAATTGCTGTGTTCCAATTATCCACCTGGAGGCGCTGTTTCTCCTCCATGTCCATAGCCTATTCATGTGACCGCCGTGGAGAGGCGGGGTTATAATGTAACAATTTAGGTGCTACAGTGTAACCAACAAAGTGTCAGTGAAAACCGAGCGCGTCAGTCGCCGTTGCGCCCTTCTTCCCTCTCGCCGCGGATGTAGGCTGCAAGAGACCAACCTCGGACATCAAATGACATTTGTAACAGAGGCGCCGCCAGAGGGAACGGGACTGACTCATAACACAATCATATGAGGTGCGTAAGCTTGTGGCATATTAAGACTAGAGGGGGCTGAATACAGTAAATTCCTGCAAAGCTGTAAGGTGCTCTGAATAGAATTAGGTGCGGATCGCTTGAGTGCGTCCTGTGATGGATGCAACAGGATTATGCTGCGCGTACGGAGGAGGTTGTTCTCCGTCCCCATAGTTCGTGGACCGAGGCGCTGGCCTGTTGCTAGGAGACCTTTTGACAGCTGGGAGCTTTTGGAAAGTGACAGTTAATGCACTAATGGTGTCTGCTTATCTGGCAACCCAAACCTTCCTCCTTCTCCCCAGTCCAGTTCCTTGCGCGCTGCTAGTGTGTAAATCCTAATTGCCTCTTGTGCGTAAAAGACAACATCTACCACTGTGGTTGTTTTGAGTCAAGAGATTACAGTGTTTTGCAGGGAACAATGGCCTACTTGTTGTGATGATCAGATCCTAAATATATCCACCTTCCGGATATAATCTTTTCTGAGGCCAAAACGATGGGAACTCATTATGTCTCAATTAGAGGGTATGGGATATGTTGCTGAATTTAAGTCACTTGCAATCAAAACTTCATAAGCTTCCTATATTGCAGACATTTATGGAGACAAAGGGAGCAATGAGATCATCACATAGAGACAGATGGAATATTAGTCCTGATTTGCATTCTGGATGTGATTTTCAGATGCGGTTTCCAAGTACATTTGCTTGATTTTCATTCTCTATACTACAAACCACCGTCAAAAGCATGTTTTGGGACTGGACTCAGGACCACAGGATAAGCCTCTTCTCTCCCTCATCAGTCAGTAGCAGTTGCCTCTAGCCATGTGTCTGAAGGTCACTCATGAACAGATCGATAGTTAGATTGCGCTGGGGACTCCACTCAAGAGCAGCCAGCAGTACACTCAGCCCTGCCTACACTTAAGGTGAACCACATACTGTACATACACAGGCTTCCTTCTATAAAATAGCCATATGAGAGGACCTGGGGGCAACTTATTGTACAGTGAGTGAGTCGTATTTCAATCCAGAGCATCCAGAGCAGGATTTCATAGTGCATCTGTGCTGACCTCCGTTTCCCTCTTGTGTTGCTGGGTATTATCTCGCTGGAGACTGAGGGATATCAGATTCAGGTGTGTAGCACATTATGTCAAGGTTGTAGCTACACCGGAGGGACTTGGTGTAATTTGGACTCCCAGCTTGTTTTGAGAAGTGCTGAGCTTGTTTATTCCCTTCTGTGAAGCCTGGCTGCCTGTGGCTGTCGCAGCTGCTGTGCTACACATGAAAAGAACAGCTAAAGTAAGTAAATAATTGGCAAAGTCAAGACCAGTGTAGCTGAGAGACGGGAGAAGTCAGCATTAGGCTTGACACGTGGTTGCATCCCTTCACACGTCGCCGAGGAGGTTGTCACGGTGCGGCTGGGTCCAGTGGATGGACTGAGTAAAGCTGACGTGCTGCTCTGTCCTATCAGGCTGATGTATGTTTCCAGTGAGGAGACTACAGTCCTCAGGAGCCACATAGCACCTCCCCTCCACCTCCACCACCATCTCCTCTTCCTTTGTCTAGGGGCATGCCTTCTGAACCCAGCCTCAGGTAAGTGGCCTGGTCCTTCCATACATACTGTACATATGCATGCATGCTCAAGGCTCATGACACAAACAGAAAAATTCCATAAGTAGCAGTTACCGTATATGCACTGAAAAATGTATTGATTATTTCAGCAAATGAAGACAAAGAGCCACTTGCTTATGGGCCTGAGAGCACTATTCTTTATTTTAACCTGCGGAAGATCCATGTAAGATCAATATGTTGTTCAATAAATGTGTTCCCAGTGTGCAGGCTACACTGGTTTTCTGTTGTTATCCAACTTACTGTTTGGGTGGAGTGGAGGTTAGACAAGGGTAAACCCACTTAAAGGAGAAGGCTGTATATTCTATATTTTTGTTATTGTAAACAAATCCCACAATAAGACCAAAACCAACACCGTGTTCTTTTCTCAAAACTGTCAATATAGCCTGTCTGTAGCTCTCATCCTCAAGCCCATTCATGCTACTGTACGTACTTTCTACTGACGTTAATCTTTAAAAACAGATCACTAATATATATTTTCATTTAAGAAAAAAGGTTAAATAACTTCTTAAAACAGCTGGGCATTGTAGTTTTAAGCAAACTTTAGTCAAACAAAGGTAAATTGTGTATTTATTGGGGACTGTTTTCAGCTGTGGATATGGTGCGCAAGTGAGTATTTACAGCAGCAGGTCGGTGTATGGGATTACTACAGTGCCCATTTTTGTCGTGATGAAGAAACATGTCACCCAGTGCAATGGCCTGGCTTATTTATGTGTTTTTAATAGTTTTTGGAAAACGTCGGAGCTCTATGGCACAGAGGAATAAGATATGTCAGGCTTTGGCTACACAGGCAGCCCGTGTTAGTAGGATCAACTCGTTGTTGGTGTTGGTCTTTTCATGAGATTCGTTGGCAATAAGAAAAATATTGAATATTGCCAGACTTATTTCAAATCGATCTGCCCACCTTATCGTTTGTAAAATAGAATCTGCCTTTTTATTTTATAAAGTCACCATGTGTAGGATTTTAAACATTTCGAACTTTGGTGCCCCCCAGTGGTAGTATCAAAAAGGCACACACACAATGTCACTGCTGTTGCAGACAGCTCGCTGCTGAAAGATACTGTAAGATACATTTGGCTTTGAAGCGGAACTCCACCAATTTTATAGATCATGGTCAGTTTTCTTGTCATGAGGAGTACTATTCAGCCTGTGAAAACAGTTGTATAATGTATTCCGTGGCTCTGGAGGACCTTTGTCAAGACTAAGAAAAATAACTTCGTCATCTTGGTTTGAGCGTGGAGACTACTATTTTTTAACTGCAAGCCTGTGGTACAAACTAGGGACACGGAGTTCGAAAGATGTGAGCAAGGAGAGTCTAGCAAAAAGGATTCTATTGGTTGCATTATGGGAAAACTATCTCAGCCTCAGCTGCTTCAATTTTGACCATTTATTAAAATAAAAGAAAGTGCAATACTAAATCACTGAAGTAGTTAAATGTGCATGACACATCTTAGTCTACAGCTTCAAACTGATGAAATTAAATTAAATCTTTAATTAAGATAATATTTTCATCTTTATATTATATATTCATTATCATCAAGGGCATCAAAGGCTTCCATCCCTTCTCAGATCCTCCATACCATGTCTCCCTCTCTGAGTTGTGAAGTCCTGTAATTTCCCTTTCCTCTCATCCAGCACGGCAATTTTGTCCCTTTCTCCCCCGGCTCTTCCCTCCGGCAGAGTCCAACCACCAATAAACAGCCTGACTCATCATTCATCCTACCTCTGGCTCATAGCGCGCACACACACCCACCCACACACACCCATTATTTCCCCTGTCATGAGGTGAAGGTGACATAGCAAGCCTCCTGGCAGACAGCACATTTAGAGTGACTGTCGCCACTGTAAGTGGACAGAGATGGATGGACAGGGTGGCGTGCTGGTGATGGATGGGTACAAGTGGAGAGATACTGAGGATGGGTTGGAAAACAGGGTATATTTGGTGCTACATGGATCCACAGCATATAGTCAGTCAGTCCATCAGTCAGCCAGTCAGCCACAATCCTTGTTCTGTAGTCAGTGTATTTGTCTCATCCACCATAAAGAGTATGACTTGAAAACTGAGAGATACATATTGATGGGCAGAAAGTGTTCTTTGTAAGTGTGGGGACATAATAGAAATGTCATTCATAGGAAATTAGTTTGTGTGATTAGTGTCTACATTGCATTTAATTTAATTTAATTTTTGATGCAATTTAAATATGAAAAAAAATCATATAAAATTATTGACATTTAGTTGTACAGAGAAATAGAAAATGACATGTATTAACCTTTTACTACCTATTGTTCTCCCCAAGGGTTACTAGCACTATGTACAACTTTCACGGTCTGCTAGCACTACGAAAACATAAATGTGAACATGTAATATGTGCATCTATAGATTAGACTCTCGCCGTTTTGGTCATGGTTGTCATTTTCGAAAAGACTGCTCTGTCATAAAAATATTAGTGGTACAATAAACAGAGTCTACAGCTAGCAGCTCTGTTAGGCTGCACTTAGGCCCAGCAGAGCTTTGAGCTAAATGCTAACGCTAGCATGGCAACATGTTCACAATGACTAATGGTAATGCTGACGTTCAGCAGATATAACGTTTACCATGTTCACCATCTTAGATTATCGTGTTAGCAGGCTAAGATTAGCTAATTATCACTAAACTAAAGTTAATATTCATAATAACATTCATCCTCTGGGCACCATGGCTCTTTGTACCAAATGTCATGGCAATATTTCAGTCTGAACCATAGTGGTTGGCCGACAGACGTTGCTATCCCTTGAGCCATGCTGCTAAACTAAAAATATAGTGTGTTCCTGCTGTACTGTCAAAGCAGTACATTAGGAAAATTAGTCAATTTGTTTAGACATTTAGACAGCCTCTCCCCAAAAGGGATGTGTATGTTAAAGGGTTAAATTATAGTAGTAGCAGTAATCATAGTACCAGCAGGAGTGATATAACAATAGCAGTGATAGTAATCGTGCCAGTAGTAGTACAAGTATTAGTTGTAATGTAATATTATTATTTTTATCAATCTCATGAATATAACCAGAGCTTTGTCTCATCTACAATTCCAACTCCAGTTTAACAACATATCTTGTGTGTGTGTGTGTGTGTGTGTGTGTGTGTGTGTGTGTGTGTGTGTGTGTGTGTGTGGGTGGGTGGGTGGGTGGGTGGGTGTGGGTGTGTAGCAGTAGGGAGATGCTGACAGGACAGAGGCTCTGTCAGTCAAAGTCCCACCAGGACTCAGTCCTCTCTGCCCTCAACCAGCAGAGGAAGGATGGCTTGCTGTGTGACGTCACCCTGGTCGCCGGTGAGCAGAAGTTCCACGCCCACAAAGCCGTCCTGGCAGCGTGCAGCGATTACTTCAGGGTGAGTCCCGGACCATGTTATATACCTTGAAAATGTATCTATGTAGTACAAATGAGAATTTGTAGCTTAACAGGAAGATTATGTGGGCTTGTAATTAAACACACACACACTTTGTTTTGTATGTACAACGGTTAGACTGATATAAAGGATTGCACACTTATCAAGCTGATATTTGGCATTCTATAAAGAGCAGGATTCGGTCAGGCAGTGTGGCCCTCTGCTGATGTAAGGCTGGCAGATTGTTCAAACTGCCAGAAAACCTATTTTACCCTGCTGCTGGTCCAGCAGAAAGAACTCCATTAGCACACATTATTAATGGAGGGTTATAGGGTCCCACAATGGGCTAAATGCTGTTTCAGGGGTTCTGCCGTGGTGCCAAGAAAAACAGTCTTGGAGTAGCTCCATTTTAAAAACAGTTTGAGGGGTTTTTTTGTCATGAAAATGGTCAGGATTGCATGTACACCATCCCACCTGGAATGAGCCCTAGTGTTTGCCTTCACGTGCTCTCTTGCCGAGGCTTCAGTCTGATTCTAGTTAAGCCACAGAGGTAGCTTTAGGTAGACTCACGCTGTCAGACAGCCAGACAGGAGATGGGCCGCACAGGGAAAAGTGCACCGATGAGATTTGATTTAGGGACACTGAGCAGATTAGGAAGTAGGAATTAATCCCTCTTGAAAATGAGAGGCAGATTAAATATGTCCAAGTTGCCCAGGGATTATTCCTCCTGTGTGTGAGTGTGTGTGTAGGTTATTTTTACTTCTCTCTGCAGAGAGTTGAGGGTGTGCGAGTCACACACCTCTCCAACCTTTTGTTTCTTCTTCACTTTTGTTCTCCTTTTGTTCTCCGGCTCCGTTTTTTAAATGCCGCTCTTTCAAGTCCCCGCTGTTGTTCTGGCACTCGGATTATTAGATCAGCCTGCTACAGTAAGCAAGAAAACTCACTCTGCTCCCCTGTTCCTCTGTAGGGACTTAACAACATTATCTTCAGTTTGTCATCTGACTCCACCGCTGGGTTTCATTTAGTTCATTTACTGAGGAGATGAAGGTGCATTGTGTTGTGAATGGCGACTGTGTTTTCTCTCTCTCTGTGTGCCTCTTTCTTTCACACTCAGACACACACGTAGTAGTGATTATAACACATTACCTAGCCCGGCAAACATGAGTGATTGTAATGAAATACCTGACCAAGCGCGAGTTGTTTACCTGAGACTTGTCCTGAATGTGTCACCTGCCTCTTCCAATGCCGTCACATTACTAAGACATCTGGATAGCTTGGGGAGATATGGCCACACAGAACTCTGTTATTGCTTTAACCTCTTTATGAAGACAACGCTATTTTAAGATGGACTGTACAGTATTTTGACCATGTGACTTATGTAATCTACTGTAAATCGATCCACGAGGGGAATTTTGGTGTACAGTGTTCTGTATTACACTCACCTCAAAGTAATCTGCCAGTGAAAGACATTCAGTGCTACATTCACTGCCCCATCCCAAAATGAAATGGAGTGGATTTTCCTTACAGATATTTGCAGGTACAAAAACCTATCTTTAAGTTGGGTTTTCTTTGCAGTATATAAGAAACAATAGTGTGCTAGAACAACCCCAGCACTGATGTAGGAGACATATCTATGCGTTTGCAAATTATATCTATATACTGTAGTCGCCTGTGGAGAGACAGGGCCCTGTTTTCCCTTTGTGGATAAGTGAGTTAGCTTGATTTGAATGATGATGATTTGACACAAGCCTGGATTTTTCAACTTCTTCAAAGCTGTCTTGAAGGTTATCTGGAGCTGTTGTCATAGCAACAAATCCTTACATTTAAGGCTAGAAAACTTCAGGCTAATCCACAGTTAGCTCAATCATGACCAAGACATTTTGGGGTGAACCCCATACATGAACTCGTTTTCAGATACAACTGATCCCTTTTCTTAGAGAGATGAAGAATAATGTTGATATAACTATGATTTTAAAACGAGAACTTATCAGACCAGTGGAACCAGAAAACATGACATTTAACTGTGACATTTGTCCATACAATTAATCTACTTTATAAGAGAGTTTGGCGGAGTTTCATTTCAAAAGTAGAATATTTGTAAGCTAAGATATTGTGACTGGCAAGAATTTTATATTATGAACATCCCAGGTGTAGAGAGCAAACATAAAGTTCACTAGCACCAGGCTTCAATCAACTTTATAACAAGTGAACACACTAATTGTGCAGACATCACTTACAGTCTAACCTAATTCACTCGTAATAACTAAATGTATAACACCAATGGAAGTGGAGCACAATATAAAACACAATAATACCACTTACAGTGCTGAAGCACAAATGTCATATACTGTAAGTGCAATCGTATGATCAGCACTCAGCCAATCATAGCGATTGCTGATCATGGTTTCGTCTTTCTACTCAAGTTGCCTGTATTTAAAATAAGAGAGCATTGTTATTCAAGACAACTTTATCATTTCAGCCTGATAACAATATTTTAGCCTGAATTTGTAGCCATGTTTGAGGAACATTTGCAACATACCAGAATATTATCAGTACAGCTATTAGTATCTTTGAAAGGTTTTGTGTTTCACTGTCCAGATGTGGTTTCACAGGTTTTTCTACTTTTTCAAAAGGGAATTAATACACCCTCTACACTTTTAAACTTTGCTTTTTTCTTGTTATGATAGGGGTTAAGACTTAAGATAGAGAATATTGGCACAAAATACCAGCAGCAGCTTCAATCAGAAACCACTGATATCTGCACTGGTCTTAAGAAATAGCAGCTGACACTTGGGCATTGTAAGAGTTTTCCGTTCAATCACATGAGTTCTGTGACATACCTGCCTGTAAATACAGCCACAGGCCCTTAGAGAGAGGCTAATATTTCACTCAGACATGAAAACAACCTCACTGGATATTGTAATATTTCACTGGGTGCGTGAGGGAGTCACAAGTCCTCTCTGGTCTGATCACAACAAGCAGACACACACATAAATTCTGCCGGCAGGTCAGGCTAACTGCAGCATCATGTGAAACGACTGTAGTGAGCGGGGCTCTGTGGCTCAACGTGTCTCTGCGCTCGATCTATATCCCAAGTCAGAGGAGCCATCACCACCAGCTCTCCCTCAGCTCCTCCACCAAGGTCAGGAGCATCATGCTGGAGGCGAACAGCTCTCAGGGTGCCCACTCTCAACCTCGCCGCTCACACGGAAACACACACTAACACGGAAGCAAACAAGCAAACCTTAGAGACTTTCTCTATCGCATGTAGTCTCGCTTTTACGTTCTGCCTGTGTGTCTATTCGACTTTCTGTGTTTTACACTCATGCAAACACTGACCACAGCTTAGCCACCATCAAACCCCAGGTTTAGCCACAGGCCGTCCTGTGCTCAGTGGACCAGTGGATTTTTAATAAGCGCAGTGGTGAATCAACAAGGCTGAGCTCTGAGGAGAGATGTGCAGGCCTTGGTTAAAACTCAGCGTGGCCTCAAGTCGACCCTGTCTCATACATCACCCTTACAATTCAGAGGGGCCATTAGCCAGAGGAGGGGGTCGGTGCATGGTTAAAGTTCATGGGTGCTATGAATCAGGCAGAATTGAATGAGTTTTTGGAGTAATGAATGTCGTTTTTGTGACAGAAAGAGATGCTAAGCTAACTGGCCAGCCTGAGGCCCTTTGAAGAATATAATGCAGTTACACACCAGTCTCTGAGTAGAGATAGTGCAGAGTGACTGTGCTACAAACTGCTACTGAGATTAAAAAGATATGTGAAATTGCAAGTTAGCCAGATCACTATCCTGAGGCAAGGAAACTGTGCGGACAGAAGTTGTCTACAGCAACTGGAATTACTTTTCATACGCAATTTATGGGGTCTGTTTGTCCCATTACAATCCAGAAGAAAACCTTAGAAATCTTCATCGTGGCCACATTTGACCCATCACCCTCCTCTCACTCTTCCCCTCCACACTGCTGCGCTCTGCTGGTTGGCCCTGATCAATGGCACTGTCATCTCCTCATGGTGTGACACCAGTCAATAGCTTTGATTAGCAAGCAGCAAGCTGGACTCACGCACAGCAGGGCCAGACTGCAGACGCTGCGTCCGCTGCTTTGATTTCACATTGACTGTGGCGTGCACATGTGTGACTGTGTATGTGCGTGACAGAAGGAGAGAAAGACGGAGAGGCTGTATAACAGAAAGTACTGATTGTGCTATTTATTACTGCTGACCTCCAGGGCCAAGGCAGGTGAATCAATACAGAAGAGCTCCAGGATGTTGCGGCTACCAGGTTTTGATTAACTATGATGCTCTGCATGTACACATACAAAACCAATTTCTCAGTGTTAAAGCCGTAATAACTTACAGACATAATATGATCAGCCTACAGAGTCAACATTAAAGGAGTGGAAGAACAAAGCTTGGTTGATTTTACCATCAGTGAAATTATTGGTCATTTTTTAATGCAGTGTCCCATGGCTTAGTTTATTTATATTTTTAACCAAAGACAAAAAAATGCCAGATAAAATATCTGTGAGGTGGTGTTCCCTCAGCTAACCTCCACGTATGTGTCATCAGGCTATGTTCAGCTTGTGCATGGTGGAGAGTGAGGCAGACGAAGTGACTCTGCAAGGAGTGACCAGCGTTGGGCTGAAGCACGCTTTGGACTTCGCCTACACTGGACAGGTGAGCCAACACAGCTGAACAGACACAGAGAGGAGCTTTGCCTACAGAAACTTAAATGTCATCTACAGAAAATCATACAGTTTTATTGGGAGGTAGGAAGTGCTGTTCAAAAACCACTTAACAGCAGTGGTGGAAGAATTATTCAGATCTTTTAGTAAAAGTAGCAATAACACAAAGTAAAAGTAGTCTATTACAAATAAAGGCAATGCATTCCAAATTTTAAGTAAATGAAAGTACAAAAGTATTATCGGCAAAATTATTTATCAATAATAGCCTAATAATCATTAGGCCCTGTGGTATTACCGGACCACAGCACACCGTTCTCTAACCCTGACCTAACGTACATTTAAACTATCTTTGAATCTTACCATTTCCCAAGCAAATACTGTAGCAGATACTTGGCTGCTTAATCAGGCAATATATCTACATCATATCTGCTTAGGCTGCCCTACGGTGGCTGGCCCAGCTGGCTTGATAGGCAATTTCCTCAGTAGTCCAGCCACCATCACTGTTTATCTACAGTGGTCACCTGTACACTAGTCTTAGAAATAGCTAACACCATCAGCTAACAACATGCTAGCTAACAAAAACCAGCTAATAACATGCTAAGCTAACTAGCATGTTGCCAGCACTGGCAGAACTCTGCACATCAAACAAACCAAACAAGCCTCCTCAGCTACAACAAAGCATACTACAGTTCTGTCTACAATATCACCAGCTAACACCATCAGCTAACAACATGCTAGCTAACAACAACCAGCTAATAACATGCTAAGCTAACTCGCATGTTGCCAGCAACTGCAGTAATACTTCTTTGAGACTTATATATTAAAACTACGGATTATACAGAATAGCCCCTTTCACAGTGTATGTTTGTATATGTATATTAGGCTATTCAATTCGATGCATCAATTTGTAAGCAGATTTTTTTTGTTGCAGGTTCAGGGGGAGCTAATTTCAACAACTTTATATATTGTTGGGAAGTTCAATTTACAAAAATAATCACATTTTATAAGCAGACAAAATGTTTTGCATGTAAAAACTCTGCAAGTAGGCTAACTACTAACTAGAGCTTTTAGTAGAATAGAAAGTGCAGCATTTCCCTATGAAATGCAGGTTAATATAAGTCTGAAGTAGCAAAAATGGAAATACTCAAGTAAAGGAGTACTTTAGAATTACGCACAGTAGTTACTTTTCACTATTGCCAAATAGGGCAAACAGGGCATTTGCAGATTACCACTTTAATCTCAGCAGCAGAAGCTTCTACTGCAGCACGCCTCTGGATAGTGTTATCCAGGAGTGTGCAGGTGCTATATCAGAACACTCCTCTGATCTCTGTGGCCACACTGCTGAACATTATTCTGGGATCTAAATAAGAAACAGAATTAAATTCAAGAAAGCATAAGTAAAGAGCACAGTATTACATTTCTATGCTAAAGCAGTGAGACAGTCATGCGAGTGAGGTCACTGTCCTTGCCTTCTCACCCCAGCAGCAAATAATAAGTGTGTGATCATTTCTAATAGACCTCCTTGACCTTGTTAGTGTCAGCGATGCTCAGTCCAATAAGCAGCCTAGCGGCTTATGCAGTACACCGAGAGGCAAGGAACTTTGTAATTACTCCTAATTTTATTTCCACAGTGGAAATGAGCAAAGAGTGAGTTGGTCGGGCAGTGTAAGTAGGTCAACAGCAGGCTTGCAAGCCGCCCTGCTTTGGTTGGCTCAGCTCCTGTCTGCCCAGAGGAGATGATAGCAGATGAGATGAGGGCAATATGCTTATCCCCGCACCGTAAATAATGACCTACTAAAAATCCTTCAGCCACATGTCATAGGCCAGCAGGGTGAGTGAGGAGACGTGCTGCCACAGGATGCTCTCAGACTGGAAGTCAGTTAGTAACTTCAACTTAATTTTTTACTGCATGCCAAGACCACTGCGGATATCTCAATCAATTAAACACCTAGAACATCCTGCAGTGTTACCACAATTTTATTAAACACAGACATTACATTTTTCAGACCATAAATCTTCTATTTTTCTGAGCTGAAAGAGTGACGTGAAGTGAGCCTACATGGGACAGATCCGGGGTAGGAGACATCTATATTCTGCCATACAAGCATCTCCTTTCATTTTGTCTTCTCCTCCAGGTGAAGGCTCGCAAGTAACAAGTGCAATAAATGTCGGTTTACACAAGAGCTCACTATACTCCCACACTGAGCCAGCCACGGTGTTATAAAACTGACTTCTGCTGCGTGAGGTTGAAGTGCTCTAACTGTAGTGGGTCTCTGGAGTGGAGAGGAGAGCAGGATATGAAGAGTGTTGACTTACAGTTATTACAGTTATTATTTTGGGTTCCCTTCATTGCTGCTGCCTGCCAGCACGCTGATTGAGTCAAAGAAGGAAAAAAAAACTGAGTGTCAGCTTATATTCATCAAATAAAAGTAGTGGTGATGTTTAAAATAGGTGCGTAGCTTGGAGTTGAGTTTTCCTCCTAAATTAAGAGAGATTTGATGTGATTGGTGATCAAAAATTTAAGTCTTTCTTTTCTCATTGAGGCTCAGTGCATACAGATCCTACAAATGGAAGCAAATAATATGGTAAGCTAATGGAAGCCCATAGATTGTGCTGGTGGTTTACTGGACCACTGCCCACACCTGGCAGGAAACCATGCTGTGATAAATGGGAATGTGTAGATGCAGCTAATTGCAGAGACCAAAGCTTGCTGGGATTTTTTTCTAAGTGACTTAAAATATTTTATTATAAACAAATTGCTTGATGATTTCCAATGAACTGTTTACATGAATGCTAAAGTGGTCATATAATGTGTGTATTTATACGCAGCAAAGCATGTAAATTCGATTTCATATCAGTTACATATAAGTTAGTGCGCTGGAAGACAGTAGTACATTTCTAATCAGAGTTTTTGTCAAGATGAAAAACACGAGGTGCCTTTTATGTTCTCAAAAATCATAAATAATGAGTAGGCTTTAGCAAAAATGATACCCATGAGTGCTGCTTAACAATGTTCAGCCCACTGCTGTATCAACAGTAGTGAGAGGTGAGGGAGACTCTCACTTTCACTATTGATGCAGTCACGCCTCTGTGGCTATGTAGGACAGTGCAGCTGAATGGATTATCAAAGGTTTGTTCTTGCCCTTTAAAACCAAATCAAATTTCATTTGGAATAGGTGAGTCTGCTGTATCAGAGGTAACATGGGGCATGTTTAGTCTGATTGGGCTGTTTGGAATTCATATATATTCAATATTGGAATATTTAACTCCACGTGGTTCTGTTAGTGTGCTGAGAATAGACACAAAAAAGGGCAGTTTACCCTCCATAAAGTACATAATATCTGGCTCTGCTCCTGAGAGCCTAGCAATATGAATTGGCTGCGTTACAGAGCTTTATGTTGCATATGGGTGGGTATTATGGAGGAAACAGAAGGAAGCTTTCAGTAGATCATTTCGGCTGCTGTTCATTCAGCTCAACAGGAAGCATTTTGGCAGAATCAGTGCTGTAATAATTGCCTGAATATGTTGCTTTGCTGGGAGGATGATAATGGTGAATCAAGGACATTGGTAGAGCAATTCTTTCCCTGTCTCTATTGCACCATATAAAATATTTTTAGATAACCCAGAATACAGACAGAATTCTCAGTGATTCTAAACTAAACAACCAAAAACAAAACATGAAAGACAGATAATGAAATTAGATATATAGGTTTTAGACTTAAGTGAGTTTAGCTCAGGTCACACAGTATATGCCTATGACTTAACCCTGAAATGCATGGGTGTTTATCCAAACATTCCACATACCTTTTTTGAGAACATACTATTGATAATAATTAACTGAAAAGACGTATTGCCAATTTGTTTTTCACTTATGCCAAAAAAGCTGTTTTCAAAACTTTCAAAAATTCATATTTTTTTTAACATAGCCCATTATACTTTATGTTTATACATATTGTGCTGTGTTACACATAGGCTACTGTCACTGCTCAATGACCGGCCCACAAATTAGTCGGCACAAATAGGGCTTCAACTAATCGCTTTGTCTTTTAAATGTCAGAATTTCCCAGAATGCAAATACCTAATACAATATATATATAAAGATATTCAGTTTTTTATCATATATGACAAAGCAAAGCAACAAAATCTCATATTTGAGAAGCTGGAACCAGAAAATGTTTGGCATTTTTGTTTGCAAAATGATGGAAATGATTAATTCATTATCAAAACACTTTTTAACACTGATTAATCGTTTCAGCTCAAATCAGAAATTACAGTCACACACAACAGTGCCAGCGTGAAGCCAAACAGAAAAAATTACTATTACTGCTATTACCTGAAACTGCATACAGTGAATAAACAAGACTGAGAGCCTACACCCATGTTAGCTGCTCGTTGAGGTTGTACTTAAGCACATCGGTGGTTTAAGCAGGTATAATGTTTACCATGTTCACCATCTTAATTAACAAATTAAAATGCTGAACTTACAATGGTGCTAGAAGAAAAGTCAGGGGGATCACTAAAGTTATTAGTTATTACAGTGTGTCCAATAGTTGCCGAGACATTTCACTAAAAAACAAAAATATCAACCTTCTGGTGGCACTAGAGGAAAAGTTAAGGGATCACCAAAGACGTCATCCTCTGGAGACCATGGATATCTATATCATGTCAATCCATCCAATAGATGTTGAGATATTTCAGTCTGGACCAAAGTGGTGGACCAACCAACTGACATCTATATGTTGCCTCTACCTTATAAACTTTTAGAGAAAAACATTAAAAAACAATTATTCTCAACAGTTTTGACATTTTCATGCCAGAAAGTTGTTAAAAACAAATACTGGCAAGTTGAGAGCTGAAATGCATAAAATAAACAAAGCAGACTGGACGTAACTCGGTTCTCTTCTCTAAAGACTCAATAATGTACCATTTTCCATACAATTTAATTTCCTCTAAATTAATATAACAATACTGAATGACAATAAAAATGTTATAAAAAGTTATTAAAAAAACAAACAACTAACACTAGTATGCTCAACTATGGAAGCTGCAACCCAACTGCAGTGAAGCTGAAGTAGAAAACAATCAAATAAAATGAAACCGAATGACCTTGTTTATCTCCTCTGGACAGATACTGCTGGAACCGGCAGTGATCCAGGACGTCCTGTCTGCAGGCAGCCACCTTCAGCTGCTGGAGCTCCTTAGCCTGTGCTCCCACTACCTCATCCAGGTACACACACACACACACCACTGTCCTCTTGTGTGTGAGCTGGAGACATAATAAGAGGAATCAGAGGTATAACCGCTTCACACTACAGAGTTCCCATCAGGTTAATGGAAATCCTGTAATATCGTGGAGTTTTGAGAGGTGTGTTCCACTCAGGAACAGTCGGGTGATTTGATCCTGTCTGCAGAGAATATCAAGGAAATGTACAAATGGGCCACTTAACTTGAAGTGGAATAGCTTTTATATTATGACTTATTTCACATGTTTATTGTATTAGTATCAGAATCCAAGTCTCAACTGCACTAGAAACCAGTAAATAGTCCCCTTTAGACAAACAACAGCAGCATGGACCAGGATTTTCAAGTTATACATGTGCCCCACCTTTGTTATGGATAATTATGTAATTTCACATAGCGATTATGGTGAATATATTGATACTGGTGGCTTAATTTTAATGACAAAAATACTGACATGGCCTCTTCATCTTTTCACCAGCAATGGAGTAAAACACTAGTAAAAGACAAGAGATAGATTAAACAAAAAAGATATAACATTAATTAGTGCGCTTTAGAGGTGCTGGTAGGCGTGTTTCTGACCTTTAGACAGAGCCAGGTTGTTCCTGTTTCCAGTCTTCACGCTAAGCTGAGCTAACTGTCTCCCGGCTCTAACAGATATGAGAGAGTGGTATCGATCTTCTCATCTAAATCTCGCCAAGAAATCCAATAAGTATATCTCCCAAAATGTTGAACTATTCCTTCAAGCTAACATCACTGCAAAGTTTGATGTCAAAAGTAATTCATGTCCTAAAAAGTGCTATAATTGTCAAAATGTATCTACAATATCTACTGCAATCAGTAATTAATGGTCTAGTGTATATCCTCCTCTACAGGGAGGTTAAAGGTCAGTGTCAGCTAGAGAACAGAAGCCCTTGAGTCTGTACAGATACAGTGTGTTGCTCAAGGACACTTCAGTGGGGTAGATGCTTGTCAGCTAAGGTGCCTGAGATCAGATCTTACCAAGAACTAGGCCAGCGTGCTGATTGTTTCATGTATTTTATCACCGAGACCAAGGTGGATCTATTGGAACAGAGGCAAAGTCAGCCTACTTGTCCTCTGGGTACGCAGCCAAACGCTGCTGTAGATTAAGACAAATCAGGTTAAGGTTGTTGCAGAGCAGAATCACTCTGAGGTATTTGATACACACTTTTATGTTTCCCTGGAATTCATGCATTTTGCATAGGTTCTAGAATCACTTAATTACATACATACTGTTTACATACTCAACAGTGCTAATTACATGTGCTATTTCATCTTATGCATCTCAAATCCTGCCACCAGACTGTCATCTTTTTATACTGTATTTTACCATCCAAGTCTTTACAGTTACATCACAATTGTAAACTTAGCTCAAATGTGCCATCTTGTGGTTGCAAAAGCCTCATCTCTATTGCTTTGTAGTGGCCAGCCCAAACCTCACTATAAACAAAACAGCAAACTCCTGAATTAGTCATAGAGTTTTCTGTGTGTTCATCTCTTTACCTGCTAACATCCCTGTTTGCAGAACACGTCAGCTTTTATTTGGTATGTGGTTAGAGTGCATAGTGGAAGGTAAGGCCAGACCAATACACACTGCACCAGTTGATTGAAAATCAGATATATCAGCCAGTCAGGATCATCCACCTCCGATATGATGGATTTGATGTGCAGAATTCAATTAATTGAATATTGAATAACTGATCAATAATACTGTAAGTCCTTTATATGAAATAATTCTAATGACTCATTTTGACTGTTATGAGTGTGTGATAGTTGCTGTTGTTATTAGTATAATCATAATTCTAATATTTAATGAAGACCTTTGATCTCATTTGTTTTAAATCCTGATTTAGAGGTTTTTCAAACTAAAATACACACTACATACTAAAAACCCTGAGTGGTTGATCCATGAAGGTATTACCTTATTACAGGCTGAACAGTAGTAGAAGGGTATGTAGCTGATGCATGTTTGTACTGTAGTGCTGAAAGACAGCCAGAAGATGGCAGTCTTATTCCACTTTTACTGACCCCCATTACCCCCTTTTTTTTTTGTCAGTCGCTCTCTACATTTGGCATCTGTGATGTTGTCATTTAATTATGAAATCGAAATCAACCCACATGCAGTTAATCTTACATACTGTATATGTGTGGCTTATATATGTATATATGGTGACATATTCTTATAAAATGATGGCTAGCATAAAAGAAAAACTAAATGGAATCTTAAATGGAAGTTAACTTTTGACTAAATATACCTCCTAAATAAATATTTAAGGGATGTCATCTTTTTCTGTTTGTAAGTACTGAGAAAACATTGATGGTGAGTATGTGCATTAATTTGTATGTTTATGTATTCACCCTGCAGGAACTGAGCAGTGTGAACTACCTGGAGCTGTACCGTGTGGCCGACCTGTTCCACCTCCCCGCCTTAGAGGAGGCCGTGGTGGGCTTCCTGGTGGAGCATCTGTCTGAGCTGAGCCAGAGCAGGCAGGACGAGGCCCTGCAGCTGCCCTACCGCCTCCTCAGGGAGGTGCTGAAGAGCGACCGCCTCACATCCCTGAGCGAGGAGGAGATATGGAAGGTACTGGAAGTTTGCATGGGGGGGGGGTTCCATGCAAGTAGAGGCATGGGATGCAGTATTAAGGTGTTAAAATGTAGTGTTATGGTAATATTTTGATGAATAATAAAGTGAGAAACAATCATCTCAGCATGTAAATGTGAACAAATTGCATCTTGGCACCAAACTATTCTGTATATACTGTATATCAAACACACACACACACACACACACACACACACACACACACAGATAGAAATGCATGGCACATTCACACATACAGACTAATAAACAACAAATTAAACACTGCCAGCTGCATCTCATACTGTTTGTTTGTATTAAGTATATTAAGTATTGAGTATATGCCATAGGAAGGACTGTTTCTGACTGTGTGCACATGTGTGTTAGACACATGTGTGATGAGTGTCCATGTGAGCGTGCATGTGTGTGTGTGTGTGTGTGTCGTGAACTGCCGGGATTGTGGAGTGAAGCGGCAGTGCGGGGTGGGGACTTACTGTTTTGACTGTTCATTTGCACCAATCAGCCTCCCCCCTCCTGCCCTCCCCCTCCGATCTCTCTCCCTCTCTGTCTTTCTCTCCTTCTCTTCTCTGATTAGGCCCACCGCGGCTCCATCAGGGCCCCAATCCCCCAGCTGTCACTCGGCCGCCCGTCTGATTGAAAACAATCAGGCCTCTGATGGCACAATTACCCTGACCCTTTAGCCAGCCGCCGCCGCCATAATCAGCCTCTGATTAGGCTGCTTTGGGCCTCCTTCACTTCGCCCAGAAGGTTAATTTGGGCATCAGACGGAAGCGAACGGCAAGCGGGGGCCGTCGTCCGAAAGGGTGTGGGGGGGTGGGGGTGTACGCCAATACCGGACCGATATAGCTTGGCCGTCAATCATTGTCACTCAGAGTTTTCTTAGAGTCTCTCACGCTCTGGAAATCACATTTTCTCTGGCTTTGTTTTTTTTCCCTCTCTCTTCTTTCTTGTCATCCTTTGCTCTGCCTTTCTGTAGCTTCCCCCCTCCCCTTGCCTCACTCCCTCACTATCTCTTTCCCTCACTCTCTCTCCCTCTCTTTTGTGGTCTCACTCTCTTCTTTTCACACACAGACACACACACACACACACACACACACACACTCGCACTTTCTCTTTCAGTGAGGAGGGGAAGGAGGGAGAAGGAGTTGATTTATTCTGTGCCCTGAGGAAGTTGTGTGATGCAGCGTGACCTTCACAGTCAGCTGCCGTAGTGCGCACGCTCACATACACATGCTCACACACACACACACACACACGCGTGTGCACACACTCAGAAACACACACACATACTGTCACTTCAGAGCAATGAGGAGGAGAGAGGCAGGGTGAGCGATAGAGAAAGGGAGGTAGACAGGAGAGTGGCACAGATACCACAAAAAGACAATCCTGACTTGCATGTTTGTTGCATATTCACACCTTTAGAGTAGATTCAAGGGGAAATAAAGGAAGAGCTGTTCAGTACGGATCATACATCAACTGCTGTGTTTTGATTTCTGGTGTGATACTGTGAATTTTGTCTGATTTGTCCATGGTCATCGTTGTCTGAAAACAGTATGCTGCCAGTCTCCACTGCCCCAAAAAATTACCTTTATTCTGCTGTACTAAGTTCTCTGTCTCTGCACAGATTACGTTAAAAACCACTTTGTTTTCCTGATAATGGTATCAGTGATCTCCAGTCATCTCGCCCACATTCACACCTCGTCGCAGCTAAATAACCTTCCACCGCTCTCAAGTTCAATTAAATCCCTTCTCTGCAACCCAGTCCGCCTGCATTAAACAAAGGAGGGTGCCTGTGGATATTTACAGTCTGTATATTGAATGCTGCTGATTAGTAAGTACTTGTGTGTGTGTTGGCAAGTATGGATGCAGTGCTGGATCGCCTCAGTCTTGCCATAATAGCTTATAGGTGTCTAGAAAAATAATTATGATTAGCAGTCCTACTCTCATTTTTTTCCTCAGATTCTGTTTTTTTCTGCGTTTTTCGCTCATTCCTCTAATCTTACATTCTTTTCATACTTACTTCATACTATCTCTTACTTTCTCTTACTTTCCTCTATCCCCTTCTCTCTGTTCTTAACCTCTTGTCTTGCCCTATCCTAACTTCCCACCCCCCTTTTAAGGGACTGTATGAAATTGTTTTAGGCCGGTAGGGGGCTATGTTTCCACGCTTAAAAAAAGCAAGACCCCCCTCAGAGTTATTCATATTTTCTTTAGACCCTCCTTTGACTTGACTCTCCTCCTAACATGTCAAAACAACACACCAGTACTGAATTGGTTCAACTTATTTTATCAATAATAACCACAAGAGACAAAGCACAAAACATTTAAGATGGTGTACCCCAATTTAAACCACATTTTAATGAAAAAGTAATTTTGATATAGCCATCAAATTGTACATTAAAAATGTTATTCATAATTTCTGAATTTATGGCAGACTTAACAAAATGATGAATATTCTATTTATATATATTATTGTATATTATTTATATATTATTGCCACCTAATGAGTGAACTGGGCCTAAATACTGAATTTGAATTATATTATAGGCTAACTTTATATGACATATTTAACTTTTTTTGTGAAGGTGGGAACGACTGTTGATACAGTCCATAACTCAGTTGATACCATTCTTCTCTACTTGGTCTGCCTCTAGTTGGTCGCTCTGTGGCTGGAACACGACTGTCGCTACCAGTACACTGAGGATCTACTCCAACACGTCCGATATGGCCTGATGGACGTCCCCACACTGCACCACCTTGCCCATAGCCACCCTCTGGTCCAGTCCAGCCCTACTGCTTCCGCCCTTGTGGAGGAGGCCCTGGACTACCACCACGCCACCTTCGCCCAGCCCCTCCACCAGTCAGCCCGCACCAGGCCTCGCTTCCAGTCTCTCACCCTCTACATACTTGGCGGGCGGAAGCGGGAGGTGAGCAGAGTCAGGGAGCTGAGGTACTTCAACCCGGCTGCACAGGAGCATGTACGCGTCGCAGGTGGGTCGAACTGGAGCGAGCTGGCGCCCATGCCCACTGGGCGCAGCCACCACTGTGTGGCCGTAATGGGGAACTTCCTATTTGTTGTGGGTGGGGAGGTGGAGCATGCCACTGGGAGGACATGTGCAGTGAGGACTGCTTGTCGATACGACCCCCGGGGCAACTGTTGGACTGAGATTGCCCCCATGAAGGCCTGCAGGGAACACTTTGTCCTGGGTGCTCTGGGTCAGTACCTGTACGCAGTGGGGGGCAGGAATGAGCTGAGGCAGGTGCTGCCCTCTGTGGAGCGCTACTGTCCCAAGAGGAACAAATGGATGTTTGTCCAACCCTTCGACCGCTCACTGTCATGCCACGCCGGCTGTGTGGCTGACAACCTGCTCTGGGTCTCAGGTATACAGCAATAAGGACAAAGGACTCAAGATACTTGCACACTCTCACATATGCATTACATTTACCTTGATTCTACACATTAATATGCATGCATAGACACAGTCTTGACATCTGGTCCAAATATACACTGCTTTATGCACATTAGTACCAAAATCTTTTGTGTTGTTCCTTTGCGTTACAGGTGGGGTGACAAACACAGCTCAGTACCAGAATCGACTGATGGTGTACGACCCAGAACAGGTAACTGAAGTGATGAGATCCTACACTTTTAGAGAGATCATATCAGTATGTTTTATCCTATGTACTACAAATAAAGTATACTTGTATACTTGTATAGTATACTAGACTCCAAAGCGTGCTGTAGAGTTTAAAGCTGCTCGAATCAATATTTTCATATTAAAAATGGATAAAATGACTATGTGTAATGTGAAAGGTGTTGCTCGTAGTGACGAACCCACAGAGAATCATCATCAAATTCTATAATTCCCTTCAGTTCTAAGGAGCATTATAGGGTCTTTCAGCTCATTGTTTTGGTTTTACGACCAGCAGCGTTACTGTTTTGGTTCACTCTCACCGCTCTCATCAGTGCTGTTTCCAGAAGCAGCAGGCAGCTAATTTCAGTGAAGAGAGTGAACATTAGACTTACATTTGCCAGATGACCCGAAAAAATTACACAAAATATAAATGAATGTTAATGGTGTAACATGTCTGCTGAATGTGTATAGATAACTGTTTGCTAACATGTTTGCCAAATCAGTTAGTACTGTAATGATATGTCAGTGTTGCTATAGTTTTAAACCTTTAAGATTGCTTTCCCTTCTCCATACACCTTGCAAGTAGGTGAATTTGTGCCAGAAACTCCCACACTAATTCAGTTATGTGCAGTCAGTTGTCAGACTTTAAATTTGCTTCCTGAGTTGTGTAACCCATCATGTTACAAATTATATTATTGCATGTCTGTCCGTCCTGCAAGAAAAGTCTTTCCTTATCTGAATAAGGGTGTAAGGATAGAGGGTGTCCTTTTGGTGTTCATCAAATTTGTGATTTTGGGCTATATAAACAAAACATGGCTTGACTTGACAGTTAATGTTAGGTCTGCATACATTTTTCTCAGAGTAATGTTGTTGTTGTGAGGTGATGCAGTGCATACTTTTGAAAAAAAAACTACACTTAAACCGCATCAGTATTAAAATAATGGTTTTTTTCAGAAAACTAATGCAGACATTGTGTTCACTGTGATGGATTACACAACAGGCAGGTGTCAAGAGTCTGCTAATTGATTTTCACACCATATGGAAATTAATGGAAACCAATGGCATCATGGAAAATAGGAAAACTACATAAAAAAATGTAAACTCCATGGCTTACTTTAGAATAGAATAGAACAGTAAAGTATTGTATTTGTGATTTGTAGTTAATTATTCACGTGTGTAGTTACAAAAAAACTGGTACTGGTCCTTGAATGTAAATCCTCCCAATATTGCTTCTACAAGGTTACAACCTTTTATCCTATATACATCATATATACACATACATCTATTTTGTCTTCATTGCATCATGGATGAGAATGAATTTAATGAAATATAATTTCTCTATTTGCAATACTCACACACAGCTAACTGTAGTGGAATTTAGTAAGCTGCAGTTTCTGTTTGTGTATGTATATGAGCCAGCTGTTAAAGAGGGCTGGATCTCGGCTTGGCTGTATATAGTATGGAGGTATGCAGTGTGTTTATGTGTAAGGTGCAGGGGGAACGAAGAAGCGAGTGAAAGAGAGAGGGAGAGAGTCTCATTTGTATTCACCATGAATCTACATTCACCTGCCAGAGCAACAGCAACCCCCCACCCACTCTACCCTCAACAGATGGCCACCCGTCAGCTCCCAGCAGACGCACACACATACACACTCTCATTCTCTGCCTCAATCAAACACACACACTGACACAAAATAAGCTTCGACACACTTAGTGAAATGAGCAGGGATCCTCGGTGTAAAATGGAGTGGCTGAAACATATGATTAGAAATAGGGAGGGAAGTCATTAGTACAAACCAGAGCTCCAGTGTCACGTTATTTATCTAGCACTGAGCATACATCAATTACCCATGCATGGATATGCTTAAATATTAATCTTCTTATTCATCCTCCTTCCCTTCCCACCCTCTCTGTTTCTTTCTCCCTCCCTCTTCATACTACATCTCACCTCCTTCTCATCTGCATCGCATCATTTTCTTCCTTCTTTCTTCCTCTCCATCTGCTTTTCCCCTAATCCATTCTCCACCACCTCCACCTCCTTTTCAGGACCAGTGGTTGGCCCGCAGTCCCATGTTGCAGAGGCGAGTTTACCACGTCATGGCGGCGGTGAGGAGGCAGCTCTACGTGCTAGGTGGGAACGACCTGGACTACAACAATGACCGCATCCTGGTCCGTCACATCGACTCCTACAACATGGACCTGGACCAATGGACGCGCTGCTCCTTCAGCCTCCTCACGGGTGGGCAAAATGAAGAAACCACACGTGACCATGCATACACTGCAAAATCAGGGATGTACAATTATCAGGGGTGAAAAAGGTGACAAAAATGCGAATCCCCTAGGGGGGTTCGCGGGCATGTCCCCACAGAAAGAAAGTTATTAGCTTTAAAATGTGGATTTACAGTCAATTTTAACATGAGGATATACGGAAAAATTCACCCTACAATCATGACAGTGCTACCTAAACAGAACGTCTTGTGTGTGTATGGGTTTTTTTTCTCTTTATAGCTATTGCAACTGCTTTTTGGTCAATTAAAAGACAGGGCTTAGACAAGGTAATTTCAATTCAGCTTGTCGTTTTCAGAGAGCTTGGCATTTGCCCCCTTCTCAAGCGACATAATTAGGCTACTGTAACAAGCGTTCTGTTTAACTACATCATAAGTAATGTAGGTCTGTTTTAGCTAGGTTAAATGTCTACACCGTTGTCTCATGAATTAGTCTCATGTTCAAAAACATCCAAAAGCAAATTGTGACATGTATTATGACAGTATTAGCCTTGCTAATACTATCTTAGCATAAAGAAAATGGAACTATCAGGGGCTAACGTTAACGTTAAGTTGGCACTTTGGCTGAGGAGCTCAACTTATGTCGGAATCGTCTGCAAAATGGTAACGTTAGTAATGTTAAACGAGTAGTCCCAGAGCCCTAACATCAGTAACGTTATACAAGTGGAATTTGGAACCTAACGTTACATCCAAATTGTGATGGCTAGTGTTCGCTAAATTTAAACAACTCAATCTTTTCAGGCTAATTAACAGCCCCATGCTTGACATATCGCCATATAAGCCAATTAAGGTTTCTTAACACTACTATAAGAGATTCTTAAGGCATGCAGGCAGTCAAAAACTGAACCTCCCAGAGACCAGAGGCCCTCTTCAGTCTTCACTCGTCTCAGTTGTTGCATGTGCCAAGATTGATACCACTCTCATGTCTGTAGGCTAAATGTGAAGCAATAATCAGGAGACAGTTAACTTAGCTTAGCACAAAGACTGGAAACGGGGAAACAGCTAGTCTGGCTCTGTTTTGATCTTCTAGCCCACAACTTTACAGTTTTGGTCGGTCGTTTTGGGCCGCAGCAGACAGCTGTTTGAAGATCTTTTCAAGCTGTTTGAAGCTCTAACACAGCACCAAAGGACAGAGAGAAAACAAAACAGAGCTAAAAGGGGAGTGAATATTGGATTGACATTCCTCAGGTGGCCAACTTTTCTGTTAAAGCCAGGGTAGGTAACGTTGGAAAAACTAGCAAGAAACAGCTAGATTTTGGAAGTATCCAACCGAAAAAATCCCACCCCCTCCCTTCAGGCCTCCCTCCAAAGCCACTCACCCAAAACACATTTTCATGCACAATGAGTGCACCGGCAGAATGCACGCAGGTAGGTAGACAGCCAATCATTTCAGGATGGGCTTATTACAGGCCTGCGACAGACCTACGGGATTTCTTTCTTTTTTTTTCAGAGCATTGATTTACTGATTGCTATCGGGATGTAAAGAGAATTTCAACAAATAACAAAAAATGCTTCTGAAATACATTACCTACCCTAGCTTTCAAGGGCCTGAAAATGTACTTTCTTAATCAGCTTCTATCTATGATCGGGTCCTACATGAGAGCACAATTTTCTGCCAAAATTGGTACTTTTTTGGTTATTTCACATGAGAAAAAAGATGATGTCCCATCCTTTGGCACCAATGATGACTATTGTAGGGTTGTTGCTTATATTGTCAGCCCACTGTCAATTAAATCTGATCAAACCACACCCACACAGTCCTGATGAAGCAGATTAGCTGAGTTTTTGAGTATTTAAGTTTTGATGTATAATACATGTTTTTTTTCTAACTTTAACTTTGATTGTAGCTTATTTAGTCATTTAGAATATTTAATGTGACAGATAAATACTTAAATTAATTCTAATTTATCTGGAACAAAGTATATTTTTAATTCCAATGATGTACTGTATGTGGTACTTGAAAACATAGGTTGAGCAAAGCTCTCTGCTTTATCCTCCTCTCATTAGATAAAAACATAACACATAATGCCTCCCTGCTGGTTGTGAGTAGGCGGTAGGATGATATACAATGAAAACACATATATCCCTACTTTAGACCCGTGGGCATGCTGCATCTATAGCCTTCATGGAGGTGGTACTCCATCCCACCTCAACCAGCATGGACCTAGAGGCACTAGAGGCACAATCTATCATGCATACTGTAGGATTTTCTCTCATTCCATGCTATTTTCTTCAATGAAGGCTTACAGGGTTGAAAGTTCAGGTGACTTTACTATTCCTCCCTCCATCTCTGCGCCTGTATGACTTTCCTCTTTTGTTCTAGGATCTTTTCCTCCTGTTATATCTGTAAAAGTTTAAGACAAAGTCACAGGAAAGACAACAGGAGCGCAATCTTGGTTCTCCGTACAATCCCGCCCTTGCCTGATCTT
The DNA here is from genome assembly GCF_020085105.1 of Siniperca chuatsi. NCBI lineage: Eukaryota > Metazoa > Chordata > Actinopteri > Centrarchiformes > Sinipercidae > Siniperca > Siniperca chuatsi. Next base: position 24,549,407 of record NC_058050.1, on the reverse strand, counting down.
TCTCCATTTAGCTCTCTCTCTGCCTCTCGGGGGACATGGAAGTCATATTGTCAGAATGCCCTCTGCTTGGTACAGTGAAGCATTGTGTCGACTCTGTCCTTCCCAGGTCAAAATGAGTCCGGAGTTGCCGTCCATGATGACAGGATCTATTTGGTTGGAGGATACTCCATTTGGACCAACGAGCCTCTGGCATGCATTCAGGTGAGAGAGTGGCATTTAGATTTAGCCTCATAACAGTTCAATGATCAGATGAAGTGATTAGAATTCAGCTATTATATTGATAAAATGCTGTTCATACAGTTAAGTGAAACAGCAGCACACTAATTATAGAATAGCCATTGAAGTGAATTAGATCATGCATCTTGTACAGTTAAACAGTAGGCAGGACCCAAACTGTTTCTGGAAAGAATCCTGTAAGTCTCTTTATCCATCAGCCTGAACCTACACATGAAGATTAAATGTTATATTTAAAAAAAGCAGCATTGAAGATGTCTGTAACAGGTGTCTAATGATGTTGAAAACATTTTTTTTAATGCTGCCTTCAAGTGCTCTACTGGGTGTAGAGATTGATGATTGTTTCATCAATCTTTAAATATTAGGTAAAATACCAACCAAACTTAAAGCTCATGTCAAATATCTTCTAACAATATTACTCATAGCTAGTAAAAAAGCTATAGCTAAGAAATGGATGGTCCAAGAACTTCCAATAAAAGTTGAGTGGAATACTGATTGTAAATGAAATGTATACTATGGAGAGATTGATTTGCTCTTTGCGACTCTATATTGATATATTTGTATTTGTACAAGTATTGGAACCACGATTATTGCCCTTAAATAAAAAGAATAGGGAAGAGTAATAACACTTACTCCACCCTGCCCTTATGCATGTGGTTTACCTCGCCCCCCATCTTTCACTGTTTTTGCAAGCTCTTCGTATGTAAAATTGAAGCTGTATGCTCAAGTGACCTCGAGCAAGATACTGAACCCCAAGTTGCTCCCGCTGGTCAGGCCAGCACCTCGTGTGAGTGTGTGAATGAGAGGAAAATTGTATAGTGCTTTGTCCGTTAAGGTACAAAAGCACTATGTAAGTGCAGTCCATTTACCATTTATTTCCTCCTTCTCTGCTGTGGAAGGAATGATTGTTGTAGGAATTGTTTGCATAGTGGGCATGTGGGCAATTCTGTCTTTTGAATTCCAGTTTGGAACTATAAGGAGCTGTAATGGACTTGGAGTATCCTTAGTTGAACACCCCACCCCTCTTTGTTAAATTATATTTTTCTCTTGGTTAAATAAATAGAGTGACAAAGGCAAGCCTTAGAATTTATTTATTAATTTACATGCATATCTGAGAAGAAAATAAGAACGAAAACTTACTTTCAGAGTTTTGTGTTTATGTAAGGTGGCAGATGCTATTTTTTGGTGAAAATTGGAAAGTAAGCCGTAACATACAAAACCCCCATCCTTATTATGTATGAACTTCTGTATTGCCACAGCCATGCCAGTGGCTCTGTAAGGCTGTACTTCCTGTAGGTGCTTTAAACTAAATGCTAACGTCAGCATGCAAATATACTCACATGACAATGCTGACATACTGATGTTAAGCAGGTATAATGTTTACCATGTTTTCTATCTTAGTTTAGCATGTTAGCACGCAAACATTTGCCAATTAGGAGAAAACACAGAGTACAGCTGAGGCTGATGGGAATGCAGGCATTTGGTCATAAACAAATACAAATTTTGACCTGATGATGGCGCTAGATGAGAAGTCAGGGGATCGCCAAAGTGATTACAATTCATCCTGAGGATGGCATAGATGTGTGTACCAAATTTCATGACAATCCATCCAATAGTTGTTGAGAAATTTAACTCAAAACCATATGTCAACCTCATGGTGGTGCTAGAGGAAAAGTCAGGGGATCATCAAAGTCAGTAGTATTCATCCTCTGGAGACCTTTAATGTCTGTACAACATTTCATTGCAATCTATCCAATAGTTGTTGAGATATTTCAGTCCAAACCAAAGCGGTGGACTGAATGACCGACCAGCACAGAGACTGACATTGCCACCCGTAGAGCAATGACGCCATTGATACACAACCCACTACGTCATGTTTAAACTGATGTACTGGAAGGTAGTTTATGAGGGAAACCATATATTACTATATACATTTCCTCTTTCCAGGTGCTGGATCTGAGCACAGAGGGGAAGGAGGAGGTTTTCTACGGGCCAACACTGCCATTCGCCTCCAATGGAATAGCTACTTGTTTCCTCCCTGCTCCTTACTTCACCTGCCCAAACCTACAGACTCTACAAGTACCCCATCACAGGATAGGTGCCGTTTAAACCACTGATGAACAAAACGTCAGAAAACATGAACACATATCCAGAGAATGGAGGAGCCTCAACTCGACTCTGGACCTTCAGTATTTCAGTATGTGACGTGACAAAAATGTACCCGATCAACGTAATCATTCTGGAACCTGCCATCACTGTCACACAAGTGTACAGGGATTTCTCTGAGACCCAAATGTAATAACAGTACTTTCCTGATTTACAAGAGCCATGTCATTCTGCAAGCTTCTAGGAAACTCAAAAACAAGCAGCTGTCACAATAATACAGCTTATCTGTTGTATTTCCCCAAAGACTGAGACACCATTCATGATGTCCAGTATGATGCAATGAGCAAGAAAAAATAAGTCCAGAGGGATTATAAATCTCTGAGAAGACAGGAACAAAATGCCAGTCCTATTACCAAGTAAGTGACTTGTGGTAAGTAGACATTACTGAATTGCGCAATCGAAGAAGAAAGTGTTCTTTTTGTTACCCATTATAGGGCTATAGGAGCTTTTCTAGCTAAAATCACTGTATAACATTTCCATCAAACCTCTATAATCACTTCGGTGGCCTGAAGAACATGTGCAGGATGTTTTTCAAGATATAGAGGACAAAGCCTGTTTTCTCATCGACTCTTAAGTGTCAAGAGCCTGAGGCTGAAGCTCATCAGTGCATAAATGACCATGTGATTTTTTATTTATTCAAATAAGGTAAAAAATTACTTGATTTTACTGCAGCAGCAGTGACACACTACTTTATGTGTGTATTGACCCATGTAAGTGAGTGTGAGATTTTTATTATGCTCAGGACCTAAGACTGTTTATGTTCAAATGAATGTCTGGTCATTGTCATCATTCAGAGAGTATCTGTTGAATATTCTCCAGTGTTGTATATGATATTCTATGATATATATGATAACACTCCATTATGCTGATTTTCAACACTTTGACCAAAAGAGAGAAAATGCGTCTGTCCAAAACATGCGTCTGAAAGAATACATGGGCAATTTTCAGAATAAAGAAGCTACATAAATAAACGGCACTGGAATGTTTTATAAGAGCTGTTATGCTATAGCTATGCTGCGAAGAAAGTGAATTATTTAGCAATAGATAACACTAATAAACACAAATTTAAAGCATCACCTCTACTGCTATCCTTTTGCTTCTCCAAACACCTCTGATACTGTTGGAGAGAAGGAATGCAGTGCAGCAGAAGAAAACTGCTCAGATGAAGGGATGCATTGCAGTTTGATGAGGCTGGAAAATGACTAGCAATGACAGAAAATGGGACTTGGTGATTGTGGGAGACAGGAGTGAGACTTCATGTGATTAGGTGCAAACTAAAGCCGGATTGCAAGAGATTGCTGCGACTTGGAAAGGCAAGAGAGAGAATTGGAACAAACACTACTCCTCTCCTTTACTCCTTTTCTTTTTGCTATTGAACTCTTTGGGCTCGCCCACGACTGTCATCAAATCTGTAATTCAGAGTGCCAGCTGAGTAGAGACAGATCCAGCACCTGATGGTATAAGCACAAATAGTCTGCGATCACTTCAGTGCTCACATTCCTCAGTTTTCTCACTATAAAACTGAAATGAAGAGGTGAAGAGACCGGTATAAGCACATTCATATTTATTGTCACATTTTATTTTACCATTACATTAATAATGCATCTGCCAAAATGCAAAGCTCAACCTTCTTTACAATATGTACATGATACACAACTTAAGTTCTTTATGTACAGCTGATAAGGCATTTTTAAACATTCACAGTTGCATGTATCTGTGCTGTGTTTTTCCAGCCTACTACACCAGCAGATTAGGTTTTAACATTATCACAGCTAATGAAATGCACTAAACCCTCATACCCTTGTAGGCAGCAATGTAATGCCCTTTTCAGTTGACCAAATTAAGAAATTTGGCAAAAAACAAGAAGGTTGGTATGACTAACAAGTGATTCTTGGAGCTGGCGACAGGTCCTGGAGCTGGTACTTTTTTTTGGAAAAACTTTTCAGTCCGCTTCCAGACTAGTTATCTCTGCCTGCCCACTCTCCCCAAGGACGCACAGCAACTTCCTATATGCAGTCCTGTTACACAGAAAGATGGAGCAGTCACATTAGTGGACACATTTAATAAAGCATACGGCTTTCAGATCAGCACGTAACACCTGCTTATTGTCTAGACAACTTAAAAATAGTTTAAAGGCGATAAATACTGTCTACGTGGCTTCCAAGATGTGATTCATGTGCTTGCTCACCTCAAGGCAATGTTCTTGCCCAGTCCCCTCTTGTGTTCAGTGTTTCTCAGACTGAGAGACAGGTTGGGAATGAGAGCTTGAACCACAGTGGGATCTAAAACAGCCACCGTCTCCAGGGCATTGTAAACCTGCCTGTCGTAGACTCCCTCATTCTCCTCCACAAACCACCTAGGAGCATTGGGATTACAACAGTGAAAACCACAAAGGATAAAATAGGCTTTAATGTAATATAGATAGGGTTATATCAGGGTTTGTGCACCCCGCACGTGCAGATATTTATTGCACATTTATTGACATTATTGTCAATTACCGTAAGACAGTGATCATCTGGTCACACGGCCCTTCTGTAGATGCAGCAGCACATCGCTCCACCACAAGCTGTAAGGCATCTGTGCTTGTCTTCCTCACTGCACAGAAAAAAAAAAAATAAAAACACACTATCATTAAACAGCCCCTCAATGATTACTATAAACACAAACTTGATTGTCAAAATGTGTTTTTTTCTCTATAATTTCCCCCAAAATGAGGATTGATGAAAATTGTAAGCATTGCAAGCATCTCGCTGATAGTAAGTACTGTGATTACAGCATTTATTGAGTTGATATTGAAGTGAAGTCGCAGCAAATGCAGGCCTGGTCAAATTTATTTTGAAGAACTTTGAGAAACAAAAAGGACATTTGCTGTGATTCATCAAAATTGCAGTCATACATACAAACAAACATACATGTGCATGTGATCCTAGAAAGACAAGCCATTACTGTGTTAAAGATAGCTTCAGGTTGTTTACTGAGCCATGGTCCTTTTGGTAGCTCACATTAGGAGTGTTTCCTGTATGACATCATCATAAGCATCAGAAGAACATTATGCCAGTCAGGATTGGCTGGAATCAACGCTGTGGGTATCAGGGAATGTAGAGACCCTCCCCCTAAAAACTGGGCTGACACCACGGCACATCTTCCCCTCTACACGTGAGCGAGAGAACTGTGGTTAGATAACTGTAGATAACTGAAAGCTCTCTTTCATAGCATTCAGTTTGTTCCACTGGGAAATAATGACCCCAAGATTGCTAGACAAGGATATTCTGAAGACCAATCCGAGCCACACTAGGCACAGGATGGCCTCTATATCAAAATTTGGAAGGCACTCACACTAAATGTAGAAAAACTACCCTTTATAAGCTCCTGATTATTTTGAGTATGCACAAGCATCTTACCCTGCGGTTCGTTGACCAGCATCACACAGCGCAGCAGAGACGAGAGGGGCAGAGTGAGGAGGGCGGGGTCTGAGTCACTGTTTCGTCTCAGAAGCTCCAAGAGGAACATCAGGACTGATGCTAGCCGAGGCGGAGGGGCATGACCTTTAAACTGCAGGAAGCTCTCACTGTAAAAAGGGACATTTCCAATAACTTTTAGTTCTGAAGAAGAATTGCAGTTCAAGAAATGTATTTTTGGAGAAATATAATGGAAGACAAGAAATCATATCAACAAGAATGTGGTTAGGTCCTTGATGATAAGATTAAAATTGAGTCAAGTAAATAAATATAAAATTTAAGTTGCCATTTTTTTGTTTGATTAATGCCCATCTTGCTTGGCTTTGTAGTTTTTCTGTGTCAGTCACTCTTATACTATGAAACACGTTGCACACGTTGACTTGCTGGACAGGAGTCATATCCAAACACAATCTGGATATGAAGTTAACGTCAAAGCCAGACGGTTGGGGGGCCACGACAGGCAAACAGCATCCCAGTTCTAGAGACCTACCAGAGCACCTCCAGGATGGTCTTCCTCAACGCTGCTCCCCGGGTGGTTGGGCTGGCCTCGCAGGCACTCAGAAGCACCGGGTGGTTGGCAATGATGCCCATGGAGGGTGAGGCAGGAAGAAAATGGTCCAGATATCTGCGGGTAACAGAGCGGAGCTGCTGCTTCAGGTAGGCACCCTGCGACTGCGACACGCTGGAAGCCACTGACAGACCCTGTAGGAGAATAAATTAAAAGTGTCAGAATAGAAACATCTGAAAATAAATACAGAAATTAATGATGAAAGGGTTTTGATTACCATTTAAGGTCTCTTTCATAACAACAAACACCTTTAGGCCTGAAGTGTCCTGATTGTCCAAGACCACTGTTTGTGATTCACTGTACAATATATGTTTGTCCTAACCTGTAGATATAGAGGCAGGCTGTCCCTGAGTGCTTTGTCCTGCTGTGTGAAGTTGTGGGGAAGCAGCAGCCCGTCCACAATGCGGAACAGCAGCTGCTGGGCTTTAGATGTGGCCAGCAGGGGGCTCCAGTGCTTCACTATGCAACCTGAATCAAACAGCACAAAACACAGACAGAGTCAAATACGCTCTGTAATTACAATACTGTCTGTGACTCGGACCACACTGTAAAAATAAAGAAACAAAGTACTCCTGAAGTTTTGTCTATGTGTTTGAAGTATATGGGCTTTGCACCTACCGACAGCCCAGTAGGCCAGCTGCAGTGCCTCTTGGTGTTTGCTGACCAGAGACGGTTTAATGTGTTTCAGGATGTCTCCAACGTAGTCCAGGGCTCTGGTCACCATGGCTGAACGCTCAGACAAAACCTGCAGTCCACTGTACACACTGCCTACAGCCTGACACAATGAGAAAGCAGATAAGAAAAGACATTTCTAGAAATATTTGCATGTAAATACAGGCTGCCATAGTAGAGACCAGATATGGCAGTGATATGCTAAGCATACATCACATATAGTGCAGACTAGAGTAAAGGCACAGGGAAAGATATGCTGAGTACTGTAGGTCTTCTACGTATAAACTAAGGAAAAAGGTACATCTCAGGGACATTAAAGTGTAATAAAAGTAAAGTATTTGTTTTAACAGCAAATCCAAGACTAACGTACTGTAAAATTTCCAAATATACAAAGATCCAGGTTTACCTTTGTTGACACCATTAATAGACCACAGTGTATTTGACACCTTTGAGCATGCGTTACCTTGACAAACATCTCCAGGACTGAAGTGGGCTCTAGCCTGGTGGCTGTGGGCTGGAGGCCCACCCTCTGCAAAAGACTGTCCACCTCAGGAAGCCTCAGCACAAGCCGGGTGAGTTCACACAACTGCTCCTCCACAGCCCGGCCTGGAAGCAATGCAGGCACAAACACTGGGTATTTCAATAATAATGTATCCTTTATCTCTAATACAAGACAGACAGGTAAACGTAACAAATCTAAGATTTTTCTACACAAAATCTGTTCAATTCAGAGCAGAGTTAGGGTCGATCTGTGTTTGAGTACAGCAATATTTCTAAAATCTTGTTGTTAGTGCAAACAATTGGACACCGGCTATGTATTGTGATTTTTTCCCACAATATGGGTTCTGGGTTGAAGGAGTTCAAGGAATCCTGGTTCAGTTGTATACTGCATTGTTGAGCTTTCATCACCTAAAATGATAAAACCCCACCTAATGTATGAAACTAGTGTAAAATATATTTGGATATACCTGGGAAGTGAGTACATGTCATTTTCAAAATTCTCTGATACCTCCTGTCTAACGCAAAGAGTTCCCTAACCTAACCTTTACCACCTGGGATACACCTCTTTCAATTCACGATATGCCAAGAAATTCCATATACACCTGTATCTAAGTTTATCTTACCTGGTGTACAATGGATGGTTGTTTATTTATCACATTGCAGACTTGGCATTACCTGTTCTGCTGTCAGACCCATCTGGGTTCTTGTGAAGGTGCTGCTGTAGAACACAGCGGAACCAGGCCCTCACTGACAGGCTCTGTGCCGAACCGGACACAACAACGGCAGAATCTCTGCTTAGTGAGGACACCAGCTCACTGGAAAAGGCAGACAGAAAAGACAGAAGGGGATAACATAAGCCATATATTCACACTTAACATTAATGTCAATGTTAACATTCACACTTTATGCCTCATTGTCCTGAAGTGGTCATATTTGTTGTATTCTGACCGTAGAATGTCTATGCCAAGTCACAAATCTATATTTAAGGGATAGAGGGAGGTGGACATTTCTATCCAAGGTGTAGTAATTTAATTCAATTTTCACATGAATGAAACCATTACTTAATTTTATAAATAATATATTGCTAAGAGCTCAAATAGTAGTGAATAGAGGCTTGGCAGGCTGGTACTTCTAACCAATATACATGAGAAGTGTCCTTGTTCTGGCTTTATATTCAGGTGTAGCACCTTAATTTCACTTGGCACTGTCTGAAGAGGACCTTTGAGGTTGAAATAGTCACGTTGTTTTGTACCCTTGAGTGTTATTTTGAAGATGCACTACATTTTGTATTCTGTTTAGAGGCGTGGGTGCAATTTCTTCATTAAAACTTATTTTGATAATACCAAGGACGCTCACTGTCTAATTTATTAATTAGATACCACCCAATATTCCTACAGGACTTGTAGAAAACAATTTTGTCAAGTTTTGTTTACCACGATGAAGCTCGAAAGCTGACAGGTACAGAAGTGTACAACATCCCCATCTGACTGACCTGATGTTTTCCCATCAGGGGTGATGTGATAAAAATGCTTTGTGATTGAGGCTAACTGTACCTGTTTTGGAGCAGATGGGGAAGGTAGCGAGTCACCAGAAGTGGGTGAACCATGTCATCCCAGCCAAAGCATTGCATGATGGACTGGACTGGGTTGGGCTGAAGGTCCTGGGGGGCAGAGCTGGGCAGATCAAAGGCCAACAGGGTGAAGCCTGAGGAAAAAAAATGATTTCATTTTTGTTTGAATCACTAGAAAGTTGATATGTGCATGATTTAAGTAAGAAGTGTAGGCATGTGTCCTGACCTATTCATCTACTGTAAATGCTTTTTTTAACCATGTTCTCAGAATCTTTATTATATCTTTTTATATCCCTAAATTATCTTACTATCTAACTACTAATGTTCTTCTCTGCCAAACTGCCATTCAGATTATCTGCCTTCATGTAAAATGGTGGCATTAACTCAAAATGATCAGTATCAGCTATCATCACAAATCCATTTTGGTTGAACTCTTGTCCAAAACTCTTTCCCACCCTCGCCCACCCTGTCCTACTCCAGCCCTGTCTTCCCTCCACTCAGTGTCTCTTTTTCCTCCCAGTGGGGGTTACTGACCTGCAGCAGCATCTGCCAGCTGTGCTGGAGGGGTCTGGGAGAGGCGTAGGCTGCGCAGGAAGGGGAAGAAGTGCGCCCAGAGTGCTGCTGCTACAGCTAGGTGGCGCTCTTTCACCACACTGTTGGTAGTAGGAGCCCAAGCCGAGGTGGCTGCTGACTGGACACTGCGCTGATGGACCCGTCTGAAAGGACACAGACACACATACACAATGAAAGCAGATAAACAAATCTATCCAATGCAAAATCCAAACATAGCGCTCCCTCATGTGTACACACACAATCTCCAAGTCCGCCCTCTACTTTCTCAAATCCTTTTGCTCCCCCGTTTCTCTCTTTCGCTCCTTCTTCATGTGTTTTTCCTCTCTTCTCTCATGGGGGATTACTGGGTGCGGCAGTGCGCTGCAGTGTGGAGCGGAGCAGGGTGGAGGTAGAGGTGGGGATGGAGAGGAGGATATTATAGGCATAGAGTGGAGCCTAATGCTGATCCCCTGTACACAGACTATACTTTGGCTCTTCTGGCTCATCCCTGGCCCTGGCCCCAGCCGCTACAGCAGCCCCATAGTGGCAGGCATTAGCCAAGATAAGCAGCTGAAGGAGCTGTAATCTCATTTATACTGGAGATGATCCTCCTGTCCCCCTCATTTGCCCGGATGGGGGTGTGGGGAAGCGGGGTTGAGGTGTGCTGGGGTAGCAGGAAAGGATAGAGGAACTAGTAACCCCCCTCTTCTATCCCATCCTCAACCACGCACTCTAGTCTGCTACTACGGTACACACATATACACACACACACCTCAGCAGTGCCTTCCCTTCCAGCAAGGTTGCATCTAATCCAGAGAGAGCTGAGACAATCGATTAGAGTCTGAATTCATTAGCCTCGTTACTACTGCGGAATGGGCCTTTCACACCCATCAACCCTCATTGTACAAGACACCGTCAGGGACCCCACTTAATCCTCCTCACTGCGGCTTCTTACAATGTGTACACACAAACACACACACGCACACACTCAAACACCAACACACCATTAGGGACCCCGTTTAACCCTTCCCCCAGCTACAGACACATAAAATACAGCATCCAAATAATGACACATCAAACACACAGCCAGACACAAGCTGAACTTACTCCATGTCCACTTTCTGTTTAATACTGTCCATGAATCTCTAGCAAAAAGTATAGGTGTAATTGTGACTAAATTTCTCATACGTAACCTAATAGTAGTTGTCCTTGACTAAGAAAAGAAAGGCTCAATATCCGGTAAGAGGTCTTAATGCTCACAAAGGAAAACGCTTCACAGGGAGGCTCATATTTTATCAAGCCAAGGAGATGGGGATTAATTGTTTGTACCGAAAACAGATCCAACATGGTGTGCCAATGCCAGCTCACCTCATCAACCAACAACACCCCCACCCTCCCACAGCAGAGGGTCATGGGAAGGAATAAAACTGAGGAATTATGCCTGGGACTGGCTTCTTGCCTCAGCACCATGGCGATGGCTATCAAGAGTGAATGTTCGGACCCTCCACTGCCTCAGCCATTGGCAGAATAATTCTCTTAATGTGTGCAGATTCCACACAGCTCTTAATAGACATAATGATGCACGGGCTAAATTTGCCAGGCTACATAATTGCCCATTAATTGTGTCACAGAAAAGGCATTAATCACAAAGCGATACCGAGAATTGCCAGGCCGAAGAATTATGTTTAATTTGGCGGGACGGATTTGAAAGAGAGAGCATGGTATTTTTTTATTTGGTTAAATGGGTCAGCATGGTACAGGCCATAACACAGAGGGCCTCTGGGAGTTCTTCTCTTCTCTCTCTCCTTGGCCATTAATGTGCAAATGTGTGCCCTCCAACCCAGCGATCTGAGATGGGAAGTTTGGGAATTAGCAAAGCTAACGAGATACCATGTTATGGGAGCCCGGCATTGGAATAACACTTTGGTTAGTGTTTCACTTTTGGTGTGTGGGCAGGTGTGTAGGTTTGTGTGTGTGTGCAGGGTGGAGAGGGTGAAATGTATACACTGGAGAATTAAAGCAATCATACACCTACATGAATCAGTGAGAGGGTTCGGCAACACTTAACTTTACAATGTCCTTATTTTAGTGTTTCAGCTCATTTATTAACCCAGTAAGTATAAAGTGCTTCGTAAAACAAACAAACACAGTATATTTCTATGACTAAAACTATAAGACTAAAAGAAACCACATGCATATTGAGAAATGCAGCAAAACCTGTGATATGTAGCCTACTTAGAAGGGCTGGGTATCAAACCTTAATATTTTTTGGAACTGATTGATCTATGGCAGTATCGAAAAATGTCAAGTACTACATAAGGAATTGAATGCTTGCTCAGATTTGTACTCTTCTTTACTTCATCTTTGATCACACAGTTTCTGGTTTAAAGCTGCTCTAATCAATATTTTCATAATAACAATGGAATGACTATTTATAATGTGACAGGTGTCGCTCGTAATGACGACCTCACAGATAATTATCACCCAACTCTACAGTTTCCCTCAGCTCTAGAGGATTATAGCATCTTTCCGCTCATTGTTTTAATTTCTGCCCCACAACTTTACTGTTGTGGTTTACTCTCCCAGTCCTCAGCAGTGTCATTTCCAGCAGCTGCAAGCATCTGATTTCAGCTAAAAAGCTCTGATAAATCCACTGTACACTATTTGCCCACAATCAAATGACAGATAGACAATGTTAGCGACTAGCTGGTGAACATAGCGGTGCATTTAGCCGCTAAAGAGCCAAATATTTCCCTCAGGAGTTGGTGGAGACAAAAACAGAGCTTAAAGGAGAGTGAATTTTGAGTTTACATTGGCCAGGTAGCCAGAGACATGACTCCAAATGACTGAAATAGGCAACTGTTTGCTATAACAACTTTATAAGGTGATAATATGCCAACATTGTGTTTATAGCTTGTTACACTGCCCCTAAATGGACAAAAATAAAAATAAAAATTAATTCTGGTTTATAATAATTTTGCTATTTTAGAATGTGTTTTATGTCAACAATTTTCTTGTACAGCTACTTATGTTTAGATTTGGCTTTTAAGTACATGAAAATAAGTGTGAATTCTAAAAGTATGGTATCAACAACAATACTGTTCTGGTATCGGTACAGAAACTCAGTACCCGCACAGTATACTTTTTTTTTGACGATACCCACCCATGGTAGTTGCTTGATTTTACTTTTATGAAGGCAGTCATTGCACTTGGTTTCTATTGCACAATTGTGTTAACACTGCCAACTTGACTAAGTTTGGACAAGTTATGTTAGCCATTGTCCAAGAATCCAATAACATTTTGAACATATGAGTGTAACTGATGATTCAAAAAGTTTAAAAGTGCTTACTTTAGGTAATTCTAAGTATATTAAGTACTACTTACTATAATTATGGTTCATTGCAAAGTAGAGGATTATTGCAAACTTAAGGGTGGCAAGCAAGGTGACGCTCAGCTCTTTAACACCAAATTTAACTGAGAATCTACAGTAAAAGATCACACATTATTCTTTACAGACCTTCCAGTCTCACCTGATTTCTATCTACTGTCGCTTCTGTTCCCGCCTCTACATCCCCACATAAACAGACACTGTTTCAGCTGTGGCTCTCTGACCTTTAGCTGGGGTCGATCGTGTAACGAACACCCGTGTCCTACAGCTGAACCCGTCCTGACACCCTACTGACCATAGTATCTCAACACGGCCACAGCATTGCCGCTGTCCCCATGACGACAGGAGGGTCCCCGGAGGGTCCCTTGGGCCTGTAACTCTACTCAGAGCTTCACCAGCACCTGGTGAGGGTGACATGGGGGCCACTAGGTCTACTGAGACTAACAGGGGCCTCAACGCAACACAGGGTCTTTACAGACACTCATTCCTGCTGACAGCACAATCCGCCTATTGTCAGTATGAGAAGTGAGTGGACTATGGGCTGGGTTGGGAAGAGCAGAAGAGATCACTCTCCTCTGCCTTAGCCACTTATCAGATTTTAATAAAAGCTTAGCTTGGCCTTGGCCAGAAAACATTTGTCTGAATGTGTCCACTATCTGTGAGGGTGTAGCTATCAGTGAAAGAAAAGAATGAGAGAAACTGAGAAAAAGTAAGAGATACCTGGGAGCTGGTGAGTATTTACACCAGCTGTCTCACCTGAGCTGGGCGAGGACGATCTGCAGAAAGCCCAGGGCAGAATTCAGCTCCGATACACGGCAAGCAGGCAACAACCAATCAAACCCTTCGTTGAGCAGCTTTTCCTCTGATAGGCTGAGACTGGTGCTCGTCTCGAACACTTCAGCGACGCCCTCCAGGTATGAGCCGAGGGGCCCCCAGAGGGCAAGTCTGCGAGAGACCTCTGTGGTCTTATTGTAGAACTCTTTGGCCGTCTTATTAAAGGAGGAGGCAAGCCAGCTAGCCTGTGCACCAACATCCAGACCCCTCTCCTGGAAAAAACATCAGATGATGTCAAAAAAATCAGGAAGTGTATTGTTGCAAGCCAGGCGTACAGCAAAATCCTTTGTTGTAGGCCCGGCTTGCAACAATACACTACCAGATTAAATTTCCGACTAACAAACCTACCTGGAACAACAACAGCAGTGATAGCTGTCCCCTCCAGACAAGGGTGCGGTACCCAAGGGGGCTGTTAGAGGGAAGGAAGCCCAGCAGCTCACATGCTCTGCTGGCCACATCCTCAAGCTCTACCTGCCTGGCCACCACCAGAAACAGCAGCAGGAAGTTCATAAGGCCTGCCTCTGACAGCTCCTGCATCTTCTTTGAGGAGAACTTGGAATAAATCCTGGAAACATAAAGGAACAATAGAGGGAGAAAGAGACAAGGTTTTTAAAATGTGGCACAAAAGAAAAAAAGTCAGACAAAGTCCTCTAACTGACAAAAGTCAGTTAGAGGAAAAAGTGGTCAGAGGCAGGGACATGATTACAGTGTCTGCTCTTTACAATATGATTTACTCTGAGGCAACAAAATGGATAAATAGTTTTTTAATACAATTTAAATGTTTCTTTACTTCAACTGACAAACTCTTCAGAGGTGATTTGTTCTTCTGAAACCCCTGACTTTAAATGCTGACTAACTGAACCTTCCACCCCCACCGTGCACCCCACTACCTGCCTCCATCACCCTCTCAGCTCCAGGGGAGAGGCTGGGCTGCCCGTCCGATGTGTGTGTCTGTGTCTGTGGGTGTGCGAGAAAGAAAAAACGAGAGAGGGAGTAAGCAGAATCTAACAGCGTGCTGGGTGAGAGAACCACCCAGCACGCTGTTAGATCCTGCGGGCACTGTGGAGAAATGCCTTTAAAGATCATGTTAAATGTCAGAGACACTCAGACACACAGCAGTAGGCGCTTGGTCCCTCTCTTTACAGCCAAACCAATTTACTGCAACACCAGAGAGAGATCAATAAAACCACACACACACATGCACTGCCACACATCCAGCTTGCGGTTTGCTCGCCTGGCAGGAAAACACAGAAGGCTGGAGCCCCCCCTTTTACACCCCACCTCCCAAACACAGATGCTGCCCACACAGGTAAGCAGAGCTGCTGTTTGGGTCAAAACACAAACAGCGAGCATCCCAAGACAAACTCAGTGTAAGAAGTATGACTGATATAAAGGAGTGGAGAAAAACGAGAGAGCAACTTCGAAAGACCAGGTTAACACCAAAATCAGCTTAGTTACACCCACAGAGGACTATAAAAGGAGAAGGTGGCCAAGCATGCAGTCAGAGTGTGAGGGGAGGGAGATTTAAATAGATGAATGGGTAATATGTAACAGGGATATAAGCAGCGCATTGGGAGGCAGCAGTGGGGATTTTCTGTGTTCTCCCAACCTGTTTGTCTGTTTGTTTATTCTGGACAGCTTTTTTTTTTCCCGGAGGCGAGCAGATGCTCCTAACTCCCGGCGTTGGAGATCAACATGCTCGCAGTCGATCCCATTAATGCGTTCGTCGCGGGTGTCCCGCAGAGCCCGGCCAGGAGTAGGAACGCTGCCGAAACGTTGTATTGATACAGTCGGCACGCCTCACACCTCCTGAGGGGGAGGAGGTAGTGGTGAGGGAGGCGGAGGGTGGGTGATCTGGACCTGTCCCAGCCTAGTCTGGTTGTTGCCAGACTGCCTACCACCCACATCTCCCCACTCCCCTCCACCCAAGCTCCCCTCTCTATCCGTGTTGGAAACTAACCCAGCTTCGTTAAGGCAAATTAACCGCCACGCTCGTTAGCTAATTAGCCCCCATGTCTGCAGTGCTACTGAGCACATTCCAGACAGAGGGAAGTCATTAGGCGGATTTATCTACGGCTGCCTCTCTCTGGCGCCCAGCCGGCCTAGGATATAGGATAGTCCAGCGCTCGGTTCTGATTATCACATTAGCTTGTGATCTTTCCTCTCTTCTTTTTTACTTTCCTTCACAAAGACGCTCCCTCTCCCTCTCTTTCAATGGCTTCACACACTCTGAAACCATGTCACTGCTCTAGGGAGCAGGTGCAGTGTGTGTGTGCGCATCAGTAGGAGGCTCCTTGGCTCTGGTCTGTGCTGAAGAGCAGGTGGTTGACTCCTGAGACACCTGCTCCACTGGGGGGCCTGAGTAAATATCAAAGACGCACCGGGAGACTCCGGTGCACCTGGCACGCACACAAACAAGACTGAAATGCATGATAGTGTACAAACACACGTGTTGTTTGTTTATTCATGCAAGTATGCACCTACATACACACACACAAATCCAAACAGCACACTAAACACATCACACATTAGAAGATGAAGGGGAAATAGGAATCCTACAAAGCCTAGTTCTGATTAGTAATCATTTCTCACATATTATATTCCATGTTCTCCCTTTTACCTTCTCTTCTTCCAAAAAACTATATACTATGTATATGGTGTTGTGTCAACTGCCTGGCTGTGAGACCTACTTTTCATGGTGGAAGTGAATGTGAAGGAGCGAGAACTACAAAACCTCTGAGCCTTCTATCCCATCCTTACCTTCCTTTGATCTGTCTCTGTGGGACTCCACCAGCCTTGTCCTGCGCGAGGCACAGGGCCAGCACTCGAAGGAAGATGTGGAAGGAGTTGGCTGAGCGGTAGAGCTGGGTGTGTCCTGGAGAGTGGAGGGGAGAGGGGGAGCAGCAGCTGCGGGCCTGCTCCAACAGAGCCAGGGGCGTCTTGTACAAAGTGCCCATACCAGACATCCCGAGCCAGGGTACAGTGAATGGAGCACTCTGGGGTGGAGGGACAGAAGATAATTGTAACTGTACAGGCCTTGGTAATAAGCTATAGGAAATGTGCTGCATGATTTGTCTCTATTTAAACATGATTAAAGAAAATGACATATCATCTCAAAAAGTGGTGATAAGGTTAATATCTATTACAAAAATAAGCTAAAGGTGGTCTGATCGTAGTAGATTAAAATGAGGCAACAAGTTTGAGCAACTTTTATTGACCACAACATTTCATTTCCTTGTTTCCTCTGAAAGTGTGTCCTCACCAGATTCTTGCTGTAGTAGTCCCAGAGGGTGGAGACAGCACTGGTGCTCGGTTCCCACAGCAGACAGAGACTGAGACAGCAGTGGACATGCATCCTGACCTGCTCCTCTGCTAGACCTCCCTGTTATTACACACACGCACACACACACACACACACACACACACACACACACACACACACACACACACACACACACACACACAGGCTGTTTAATTTACTACTAAAAATCTGAAAACTATTTTATTTGATGAATTCGAAAGATTGAAAATTCACGTGGAAGTAAAAGCAGTGCTGACCTTGGGGTTACAGGTTAACTTGAGCAACTCTTCCACAAAAGTCCAATTATCCGACAGATGTTTCTGTGAGTGCAGATAAAATAAGATGATGCATTTACAATATTGAATAACACCTACAGTATTAATGTTTTTTGTTTATCATTTTGTAAATATGGGAATAATTGGTGAAAAGTCATTCATACTTAAGACTAACATAGATAAGGCCTGCTATCAGAGTATCTGCTCTTGATAATGCAGATACTCTGTACCATCAGTCTATCAGTCCCAGACATATTTCAATGAAAAGTCCTATGTTATTTTTCTGTGTCTGTCTAGTTTTGGCACCATTCTTTATTGAAGTGTCAAGACAAATTAATTCTCAAGACTTGTTTTAGAACTGCAGACGCCTCCTAGATGACAGGCGGAATGTCTTCAAATCTACAACTTCTGTCTTCTGTCTGTCTTTACATTGCACCACCTGGATGAATTAGACTTACATGCATTTTTAGTAAATAATATCAAAATAAAGTTATTATTGTTATTGTAGGTTATTTAAGACTTACAGTATACTGTATATATATTTATGGTGAGACAAATACATCTGGTTAAATTTGAGATCAAATGTATCTACTTAAGTTAAATCACGTGCAATTAAAATTTATCAGATATTTAAAAAAAAAATTTAATTCCCAGACTTCCCGGTCAGAAATGCATCATTCAGTAGGGTAACCCTGTGAAACACTGTTATATTTATGCCCAGGTTATTTTGCAGTGTAACATCTTAAAGTGTCTTCGTGTCTTACCTCATTCTGCAGTGTGCCGTTACGACTGTACTGCCCTAACATTGCTAAATGAGTGACCAGCCACCATGTGAATCCCAGAGGGTCCTTATAGTGCGAGGGGAGGCCACTGAACTGCTCTGCTGCTGGCTTCCCCAAAACCAGAGGCCTCAACAACGAGTTCATGTAGCTCCAGAAAGACTAGAAGGAAACACACACTGGTTAATTTAGTTTGGACAGAGTCATATTTAATTGTGTGACTGTGAATATGTGTGTATTTGTGTTACCTGTGTGTGCAACACTTTATTCCTGTATTCCAGAAGGTGCATGAGCAGGACCCACAGCTCTTTGGTGCAGGAGCAAAGGTAGTGATGGCTGCTCAGTACCTCTGTAGGCCTCACCTAGAAATCAAAGGGATCCATCCAACATAGTAAGTTCGCTGCAACTGCAACTCTATTCTACATAAATGCATGTCGATCACTGACATGAAGATTATACAATTAGTTTGATAAAATTTTCTTATACTGTAAATACTCGGCATCCAAAACTCTGGTTTGATATCATTATTTAGTACTGATGCTTTTCCACCCTAAAAAAGATAATATTCTGTGGGGAACCTTTTGCGGGCATGACAGAGGCCAAATACATATTCATTTTTTACTATCTGCAGCTTCCATCCATTTTCTATCAACCAAGTACTAAATGTGGTAATGAACATATTCAATACCAGAATTGCATTTTTTCCCAGCTAAAAAACAACCTAGAAATACCAATGGTAAATCTCAACAGTAAGATGTAATAAGTTGTGGCCATCTGTCCACCTTGCTGTATTTGCCTATGGCCAGACCAGTCAGGTCACACAGCAGACTGCACAGGTGCTCTTCAAACAGACTGGTATCAGTCAGGTTCTCTCCCGTCAGGTTCACAAACTGGTGGGCGTACACCACCTGGCCTGAAGAGAAGAACAGGTAAAATTACAAAAAGCCTGTTTCCATGATAATGACTCACTAAGAGCTGCAAGTCAGAAGATTATTGCCCACTGTGCTAGTTGTTAGATGTCATATACCAGTCAGTGCACAATCGCTCAAACTGTCTTGCATGAATATAGTGAATGAATGAATAATGTAGTGTCTCTGTAGCAGTATCTACTGTATGCAACAATTCCTCACTTATGTTATTACACAATTTTCCTCCCATAATAAGTTTTACAGTGTTTCCAATGGATTGGATTCCAATATTACAGATACAATCAGTGTATCTCTAAACTACAACATAATACAAGTCATATCTCATTTTTATTTCCTGTCTAAGCATTCTGTTGCAAGGACCGGACACATACCTTGCATCTTGTGACCAAGTAGGTGAAGGATCTCCAAGACTGACCAGTGGATGTCAAGATGAAGGTGTAACAAATGCCAAGAGGGAGGAAAGATCTGTGGGAGGAATACAGAGCACCAAGTTCAATGTCAATAGTAGAAAAAATATTTTTTTAAGTTAGAGTTAGAGGTTCTGGATGATGGGAACTCTTAGTTATGAAAAAAAAAGCGTGTCATAGGAGTCATTCCTCATAAGAGTTTATATTATTTCCATTGTTCTGCAAAGCTTAATAACATTTATGCTATCCACACTTCAATTTCACCTGTTTCAAAGCCCTATGTCCTTTACAACAGCACCTGATGCCTATGTATCACACACACCTGTCCCTGGTTAAGCATAGTGAAGGCACTCTGAACGTTGGCGGGCAGGTCTTTGAGTCGTCCTATGAGGAGAGTGATACCAAACAGCTCCTCCAGAAGAGCAGAGGGGAGCTGAGCCTCCAGCTGCTCATAGGGGTGTAAGTGACCTCCATCCAGGGAGCTGGAAGGTTCCAGGTACCTGAACAGATACAAAAGGATATGCATGCCCAAAATAAACAAACAAATGCAGTATAAGCAGATGAACATATGACATTATAACATATAGATAAAAACATTTAAATTAATTTAATAAATAGTGGTACCAGTGTTGACATTGAATACGTAGAATTACCTGTGCAAGAAGGCTTTGACATACTGAAGAAATGAAACACACTGTTGCCTGAGGTCCTCTGCTTCATAGTGGAGGTTGCCTGTTTGACCTACAACACATGAGGGATGTTGTGGGAAGTATTCATAAATCTTGTGTAAAACATGCCCACTGTATCAGATATCAGACATGACTTAAACAATACAGAGAGAATAGAGCTCAATAATCTCTTTATGGTAAACTTATTTGTTGGTGCAGTTAGCCACAGCTGACTAATTAGTGTGCTCACTTCAGCAAAGCACACTATTAAACCCACATTTATAGCTTTATTATTCGTCCCTGTTCTTCTGGACACTTTTTCTGTCAATATACATACATACAAGGTAGAAACCCATTCAAACTATAAAATGTGTCATTGAACCACTTAAGCTCAACAATTTTAAAGTATTCTATAGTTATCTATAAAAATATTCAATTTGTTTTTCAATATGGGAGTAAATAGGTGGAACGGTCCCTTTAAGCTTGACATGTAATTCTTAATCAGATTTAAAATTACATTGTAGACTTCAGAGTGGCATACAATTGAGCTGACTTAAAACTTCTTTCAGCATTTGCACTTTAACAGCCCTGTATTTGCTTTCAACTGCTTTCATCTCTCTCTTCAGCAGACAGTTCAACTGCTTAAAGAGTACTCCACTGATTTAGCATTGCACGTCTATAATATTGTCAGACTCACAATGGGCAGTTAAAAAAAATTAAAAATTAAAAATCGATGCAGCAGAACCAGAGATATTTTTTATTTCATGTATTCTTCTTCCTTGTCAAAACCTGGCACCTACATTACCTACAATGCAACTTCACGTCCGACTCTTTGTTAGGACATTCGGGTGTGTTATGCTAGTAGCGACTAATGTAGCTTCGAGCCTCAAGCAGAGATGAGGAGCAGGCTACAGAGGTCTGGTAACCTCACTTTTTCCTAATTCTATGTCCCCAGATTTTATTCATTTTCAATCTTGAAGTCTTCAGCCCCAACTGATGCTGATGTCGCATGAGGCAATTTCCCAGATTTTGTGCAGCCCCCTCTGGAGCCAGAAAAGGGTTTACACAACGCTTTTTCACATATGCAGAAATACCTCCCAAGACCTGTAAACAGACCTTGTAAAAAAATAAAATAAAATAAATATTGATGGACTTTGACTTTTAACGCATGGGGCAGAGCTGCCAATGAGGAAGGGGCCCTGGCCACAGAGGGCCCAGTCCACAAGCAGTGGTCTTAAACTATACTTTTTCTGCTGCTTCCTCAGTTAATCATACTAGTCATATTGCACAAGCTTACCAAAGTCATGTGAGCTGGACTGCACCATGGTCTCCAGCCTGTAAATCTTTTGTCTGAAATATAACAAAGAACAACTAAGATCAGTGACATGTATGTGAAGTAAATAAGCTCTGTCTAAGAAAGATTCCATGTCTAAGTTTTTGCTGCCATGGAAAAGGACCTTCAGATTAGGATAATTGTAGCAACATAAATCAACATTATTAAAACTGTGTTTATGTTAAAAACAAACTTAACTGAGATCTGTTTTACATCTTGGTTTACCTGAACAGACCAAAGAGTAGCTTTGTAGATTCCACCAGTGCTGTCTCTGTTACCCAGGAGAAGCCAAAGATCTCCACAGTGTCTGTCTCATACTCTGCAGGGGCTGGATCCAGACGCAACAGCAGCCTACAGAATGGATGCAATCACGTCAGTTAAGACTTTATTTAGTATTTCTGCCTCTGAGACTTCTGCATTGCAATGGAGGTTACTGGAATTTCATTTGTTTTGCTCAAAGCATCAAAAATGACTTTTGAAAAAAAATAATAAATCAACAGCAGTGTGCGTTTCCAGAAAAATGACCCAGTTACTCAGGATAATCCACAGATGATGCTGTCAACAGTTTGCATTGGGACCATTTCTCTGGCACAAAATAGGTAGAGTGAAAACTGTTGACCTCCAAGTGGGAAAATATGTTTTTTGTGATAATAGTGAACTGACAGTGACTGTACCGTTTCAGGGAGCCTCTAGCAGTGTATCCCTCTGTGGAGAGTGCTCCAGTGGGGTCCTCCTTTGTTTCAGAGCAGCAAAAGCATGGTGGTTGGGCTGGGGTCAGCTCACATAAGCTGTCTGCTGCAAAGGGAGAAACTGGTGGGGTGAGGGATTGGCTGAAGTCGTCTGCCATGCTGCCAGTGCAAAATCAGTATCACCTTTAATGACAAAAAACACTGTGAGTCCGAGTCATTACAAGATTGTTACACAAAACAGAGGCAACATGTTGCAGTAGGTGAAGACAGAAGTAGCAGGCATTCACATACTGTACAGAGATGATGTACTATATAAAAGCAGATTAAATATGACCATACTATATGTTCAAATCAATATAAAGTTACAGCATTAAATATAGCTATAATATATATCTAAGGTATTGCTACACATTATATAACATTACAATAACTTACACGGTGTAACCTTAAGTATTATGTTAAATCAAACATAAGCTGCCATTATTCAGCAGACAGCTGTTTCACTTGCATAAACTAACCTTCAGTCAGTAATGCCCACTCCATAATAGATAACATAGCTTCTTCACAATGCAGCTTACGGAACATGAGTGTGTAAGTTTTCAAAGTTTGTTCATTTTCTCTACAATTTGTGTGTTTGTAAGATATGTAATGCCGGTAAACAAGGCGACATCATGATTATGTTAGTGTTAACTATTTTCTATTAACGTTAGTATCTGCTTAATATGTTGAATGTACAGTTAGCGTTAGTCAACGGAAATAGCAGGATTTCTAACAAGGAAACTAAACACAGCACCACCTCCAAAAACACAAATATTATTGAAACATTGACAAACCTTGTCTTTCGGCTTCTTATGTGGTGTGATATTCCGTAAATTTAAAGCAAAATACGAAGACTACTATAGTCATTACTCCGTTGTTTAGGTTTTCAGTCTCTCCCGCGCGTCCACACCACGCATGCGCGCACTCGCCCCGAGCCCGATGATTGGTCCGAAGTTTCACGGTGGGCGTGGTCACATCGTGTTGTTTTACACAGTCTAAGGTCTATATAGAACAAGAGCTCTCACTGCAACGTGTTTCCTTCGTCGCAATATTTCTCTAGGTAGAGTGTGTTGCTGTCCTGTTTGTTTGTCCAGTAGTCTCGTACTTGTGTCAACGTCTTTATTTCTCGAGAGGTCAGCAAAAGAGAAACTTAAATGACAGCGTTGAGCTCAATCTTCACCCTCACGAGACTTAAAGTAATTTAATTCGTAAAAAAAAGGTCTATTTGTTGTTTGTTAACACATACAGAGATGAAGTCGAAGTTTAATTTACACCGAAGATATCAGACGTAGGCCTTAGAAGAAACACGCGACGAATACTGCTCAATATGTCTAAAATGTCAAAATTATTATAATTAAAACATGTCTTCGCATACACTTGTGTTGCTAATAAAATGGCTTTTATGCACTGAATCAGAGCACCTGATCCATGCCAGGCAAACGTTAGGCTATGTCAAAGTCACTTCTTGTCCCCCTCAGTCTCACAGCCCAAAGTAATTACAAAATAATGCAGAGGTTTAAGTAGAATTTTATCCACTCTAAACCGGATTTCCATATGCAGATCTGTCTCTCCCAACAGTCCCTCTCGCCATCACACCATTTCTTGCATTCTAATGCATTCTCATCTTTACAAAATCCCCCCTATCGCCACACGCCGTGGATGTGCTCGTTTTGTCGACTTACAGTTCGTTATTTCTGCACGTTTGACTTGTCCAGTGAGGAGATGCACGATATAGTCTATGCGGTGTTTTGCATGCTCTAATTTGCACGTTTTATTACCAGGAGTCAGTGGACACAATAAAAATGGACGCGTCGGGAGATTTTTTTCTTCACGATGACATCGACCTCCCGCTCTGCTTTCAACAGGAGGCAGTCCGTCTGTGTGAAGGCTCTGGATGGGAAAGGTAAATGCTTTTTTTCTGTTCCTACACCACAAACCCATTCAACCCTTTTCTAGGCACTGTAGTACCTGGACGGAGTCAGATTTGAACCTGTTTAACCCCCCCCCCCAGATGTAGACTCGTCTCCAGGCTTTGAGGCAATGGACCAGGCTGGATTTTCTTGTCTGTGAAAACCACAATTCAGAACTCAAGATTAACAATTTGATGACTGGAAACTTGATTCAGACCATTGTCTGGATGCACCTGCTAGTAATCCACCCCATCCTTTTGTATTATCAAAAGTATATGAAAGGATTTGATACGTATAATGGATGCAATAGGACTTTATTATGTTAAGGTATTAACCTGGTGTTGTGATTACTTGCATCCTTTTGAGGTGTGTAAAGGAATACTGTAGCCAACCCAGGGGTAACTACCAACAGACTTCTACAGAAGCAACATCTGTTAAACACTCGTGTTTCCCATTTCTGCCTGATAAAACCTCATGCAGGTTGTAGTTGGGTGGAGCTATGCTGAGGACAGACCTTTTTCTCATGAGAAGTTTTGACGTGGGAAAGGTAAGTAATAACATTAAAGATGCCTGGTAAGCCATGCCAGTGAGCCAGCATGCACAAACCCAGGACCTTGCCCACCTAAATGGAATGCAACCGTTGTTAATATAATTAGTTACACCTGTGCTGAGCCCCAACTGACCAAAGGTAGTAAAAGGTTATCAGACAAGTCAAAAATATAAATAGATGTTTCAATAAATAATATAGTTGATTAAATAATTCAAGCATTAATATATATATATATATATATATATATATATATATATATATATATATATATATATATATATATATATATATATATATATATATGATATGAAATATTCTTTATACATTATACTAACCCTAGCAACATTTCCCATTTTACTTTCCACATTACCAATATGTGTGTGTGTGAGAGATCAGTGGAGCAATCAGAAGACTTTGTGGCTAGCTGACTTACCTTAAAAAACACTGGTAGCTAAACACAGCCCTTTCAGCTAGCTACCTAGGTGCAGATAACTTTCTTCATAGAACTACACCAGCCGCTGCAGGTGTAGTTTCCTTTATCTCCTGACTGGAGGACTGCGATAAAAGCCCGTTTGCTGAGGTCACCGAACTCAAAATGTTCAGCATCAAAAAGGTGTTAATTGTCCTGCCCTAAAACAGCTAACATAGAGGAAATGTTAATCAAGCACAGCCTGTAGATAGCCACAGAGCCACAAGTGGAGGTCTAAGCTGTTCAAATAACTAATAACACCTGTCTATCGCCTTTCTTTGGCCCCTCAACCCTGACCCACGAGGGTCATAGGTTATGGTCCCCAGCTGCTGGTAGGGGTTTATGCTGCATTTGGTCCGCAGGATGAAAAAAATGGGAACACCTCCTGTTATTCCAAGATGGTTCCCCCCGCTGCTAACTTAGCCTAAATTAGCTACTTTTGCTGCATTAAGATATTTGGAGCACAAGTGAAACTGGATACAAAACAAACAATGTATACCTCCTTTTAAATGAGATGAATTGATTCTATTAGTGTTTATAATTGATTTAGATGTAACTGCCAACGATGCTTGATTTGCAGCCATTTTGCAACTGGTTTGTCGACTCTTCTGTAGTTTTTTTCACCAAGTGAGAGATGTTGTGGCTGTCAAAACTTCCCAATATCTCTGATTCGAAAATTACAACTAGGAGGCTGACGTGAACAGTTTTTCTGACTTGGCTGCTTGTAATTATCTGAACAATATGGCGTGGATGCAGCATTAGTGCCTTGCTCAAGGACACTTCAGCATTGCATATATGTCAGTCTGCTATTTAACCTGACTGTTGCAAACAAAAACAAGTTGGCTAGAGTTGTTGGAACAGCCAAGAAAATTGTAGGACGCCGACAAAAATCATTAGATGCACTGTATAATGTTGCTGTATACAGGGAAGCTTTGTATATAGTTAATGGCACTGGACATGCCCTCCACTCTGAATGTGAGTTAATGCCATCTGGACAATGCTAAAGAACACCTTTGATAAACAACAAGATATATAAACGATTCTTGTGCAATCAATATGACGAAGAAACGGCATGAAAATATCGCCATGCTGGGAGATTCCAACAACTTGCATCAACTTTTGCACATTGCTGATGATGTGTGTTGTGATAAATATTTTTACTGACAATAGACACAATACAAAATTGTTTTTATTTGTGTTTATTGTCTTTATTGGTGAGACAAAGACATAGTTTCTGCTCTGGAGGGACAATAAAGTTCTATTCTATTGTGAACAATTGCTAACATGGAGACTTGGACTCCAGTTAAAGGCTCTGCACTGCTTGGCCCTCGTGCTCTTTCAAATTGCCCTGTGAGCAGTAATAAAATGATATTTTACTGTTGTCAGATACAGTAAAATAGTCATGGTATTTAAGTTTGACTTCAAAACAGTCATCTACAAGTTTGATTGGAGTAATAATCTGGACATTGTAAAATAATGTTATCCTATGACCGGTAGTTTGACCTCTGGAAATCCTGTACGATACAATTCCACCATTAACTCCCCCTCTTTAAGAAGTATAGTCAGAGGCCTGTAATGACTTTGCATAATGAGTTACATTCTCTTTTTTCATTGGGCCTGCTTTCTAAAAGATCTCTGTATTGTACAGGGGAGAGTGCTAGTCCCTTTTATCTCCAGAAAAAAACCCTTGTGGCTACAGTTTGATCAATTAAACTCCTGAAAGGGCCCCCCTCCTTTCATTCCTCTCCATGAGGGGAATATAAAGTTATCAGTCTTCCCAAGCGATATGAGGACGGAAATAAGTAGTTTGTCTATAAAAATGTCCAGGTACTTTATCAGCGTCCCAGTAGGCCCCGCGGCCCTGACACCGTTCAATGTGGCTCTGCTGTACTCCAGTCTCATGTGCCCTCCCTTTCTCACCTTCCTCTCTCCCTGGCTACTTCGTCTCTGCCCGAGGCCCGCTCCTCGCTGGGTGGGGTGTACGCTGCCGGCCCTGCACCTCAGTGGGATTGACTGGTGCCCGGACCCCAAGTGAGGTTATTGATTTCAATCAGTGGCTTGGGAGATTGGAGCTGAATGATGCTGTAGACTTTAAACGGTGGTCAGCTGCACTGTTTGTTGTTTGGGGGGAAAATGCTGCAGGAGGAGGCACTTCGCTTCTGAAGGGAAGTCAGATAAACATACAAACAGAATTTTATATAGAGTGAGAGATCTTAATCTTCAAGTTTGGAGTTTTACATGCATGTTAGTATGTCCAAATAGACCCAAAAAGAAGAGATTCCATGTTAACAATGATTAGATGTAGGGCTGCAACTAACAATTATTTTCATTATCAATTAATCTGTTGACTATTTTCTCAGATAATCACTTATTTGTTTGTTTGGTTCGTAAAATGTCAGAAAAAAAATATCACAATTTCCAAAAGCCCAAGTTTTCATATTCAAATCGCTTGTTTTGTCTAACCAGCAGTCCAAAACCCTAAAATATTTAGTTTAATATCATTGAAGACTAACACAAAACAGCAGATATTCACATTTGAGAAGCTGGAACCACAGAATATTGAGCATTTTTGCTTAAAACGTGACTTTAACAATTAAACGATGATCAACATAGATGCCGATTCATATTCTGCGATTTCTAATCGATTGATCGACTATTAGTTGCAGCTCTAATTAGATGCAGCCTTTTAGTGTTTAGGAGTTGTGTGTATAGGCAATAAACATCAATGTGGGAAACAACTTACTGAACTTAATACAACAATTTACACAATTGCTTTCCTAATTACATTCAATATGTGTATATATAAACAAATTGACCAACTTCACGGATCAACAGTAAATGTTAGTTACATAATCTGCGGGAAGGAGTGGGAGTTTAAGCAGTTAATGTTCGTCAATACTACAGTCTTCCAATAGTGCAATGGGTGCTTTTCTTGAGTAGATACTGAGAAGAGTGAGGTGACAAATTTTTGTTCCATCATCGTTCACAGGAAAGTGCAGGCATAAAGAAAAGATAAAGATAAAGTTCCTGTTTTGCTTAAAGAGGGAAGTTAGTTCACACACTGAGAGCGCCGCTGTTTGTCTGCTCTCAGAAGCATTTGCATCAAGGCCAGGTGATTAAACGTGTGGGTTGGGAACTGGAGAGAGCGTGTTGTCTCGCTTGGGGCCCCCCCTGATGCCAGAGTTCTAGCTTTCATCGCACTGGGTGAAAGATTTCTCCTGGACGTTTCACTCTCTGTGTCTACAGGTGGGTGGTTCACATGCTGTAGGTGGCAGCCACTGTGGATTTCATGCAAAAGTACAGAGGAGGTGGCTGTGGGCAAATTGTTTCACAATTTCCAATGTTCAGTACTGAGATGCTGAATTCCACACTCATTTGTGTAGTTAGATGGTATTTGGAGTGCTATGGTAATATTTAAAACCGTAGGTGTTTGTGCTTTTCTAATATAGATATTTATTATGTCAGTTGTTAGACTTCATTATACAGAACCAATGGAGAGAGAGAGCATATCCAGTGGATACTAAATACTGTTACATATCAGTTTACAAAAGGAAAATGATGTCTGACGTGGCACTGAAAAATTAATGGGCAACTATTTTGATTATTGAAAGCGTTTCGGTCTTTTTCTCAGGCCAAACATTTGCTGGTTCCAGTTTCTCAAATGTGAGAATTTGATGCTTTTCTTTGTCATATATGAAGGTAAATTGAATATCTTAGGGGTTTGGACTTTTGGTGGAAAAAAAAACAAGCTATTTGAATATGTCACGTTGTGCATCTTTCACTATTTTCAGACTTTTTGTACTAATCAGTCAATCAGGAAAATAATCGAAAATGAAATCATCATTCGTCACAGCCCTGCTGACATGCTTTTCTTCACTGTGTGATGCTTATTCCCATCAGTGTTATGGAAGGCTTTCATTAGGGGATCACACCTGTTTTACTCAGACTTAAACATCATTATGCAATGTGGGCTACGACTGACCTAAAACACACATAATTGACATGGATTTGTAAGCTTTGTAAAGTTTAGTAAATGCATTTTTTTCTTAACTATTTTCTCCTATATCTTATTTTTAAAGGCTCCATGTTCGGGGCAGTTGTGCTGGTGTTTGGCTGCCTGCTGCAGAGGAAACTAGTGACCACAGAGGGGCATCGTGGGACCAACCGCCATGTCTTCTATGCAGTTCAAATGGACGGAGACATCAGAGCTGCCAGAGCTCTGGCCGAGCAGCACGGACTGGAGTTCATACAACAGGTCAGTGCATGTTTAAAGCCCCTGTTGTTACCTGCACCTATGGGCCTGCAATTTACATTTTCTAAATCCGGTTACTGAGGGCCTTTTTTTTTTTTTAAGAGCTGCCAAAGTGCTGACTTCTGTTTCCTATTTGAGGGATATCTGACTTTCATCAAATTACAGCAACATTTCTGAATATTTCATATCTGATCAAAGACACATAGAGTAGGCTGTCCATAAAGAGTGACACGCACACACACACATATATGAAAAGACACATATACACACCCAGGAAGACACACACATGCACATACACACACACTTCTATCTAGCCAACCTTAGTTTATGCCTGTGAGAAACTCCTATATGTGGAATTGGCTCCAGTTGAATGTCTTTGGAGATGATTGGGTCTTTACCTATTTGCCTGGGTTTTAATCTGTCATGCTGAAATCTTTCCATTTGTCAGAAGACTAGATTTGATTTATCCACATCAATACTTTAAAGGTTACTTTGGTTGTTGAGTCTGAAAGTGTGTCAGCTCCCTCAAAAAAAAAAAAAGCAATAAGAAATAAGGGCTCGGAGCGGGTCTTGGTTAGGTGGAATACAGTAGTTCTGCTTTTGTAAGGGTGAGTTCAAAGAGGCGGTTCAAGGGCATAAGATATTTTGGAATGAACTTTTTCTGATTCTCTTTTATGAAAGATTCACAGTTAGAAAGATTGAAAAAGTAAGAGCCCTTATGAATTGACATCCATTCCTGCTGTGCTCTGTTATATTTAGGATTTTAAAAGGGATTCTTTTATTTAACTTCTCCTTTTTAATGTAAAAACTGACTAATAAACACAGATATTCTTAGGATAAAATGTACTATTTGATTAAACATTGTGTGAGCAATCCATCATGAACATTTAGATAGTAAAGCAGATACTGTAAATGCCTGACCTTAAACACAGTGAGGATGATCCATACAATGCATTAAATAGCATATGGACAGTCCCTTTTTAAAGAATTAAACCAAAATAGTGGATATCTTGAATTTTTAGATATTATGTTTTTCATTTTCATAGTTCTGTATATAATTGGTTATAGATAGAACCCTACAGGTGGGAAATCTGAGAAAATATTATTACATCACACCTACAGTCTCCAAGAGTCGCCATAAAAGGTTTTAGTTGCACTTCATTCATTTGAAGTGTATTACTTTGTTCTTTGGCAGCAGATGTACATTCCTCCATCAATTTTGCTCACGGCAGACAATCAAAAAACTGATTGAAGTTATTGATAAGGGATGCTGAAGGTGTGTGTGTGTGTGTGTGTGTGTGTTTTGACATTATTGATAAGAGTTAAGGGGAAGGGTCCGCTAGCTTGGTGTGAGGCTGTGTGCAGCGTTGGCTCCAGGGAACAGGGACGCAAGCTCATTTCAACCTTGGCCCCGCTGCCTGTGCTGCTGCTGCTGCTGCTGCTGCCTGGATCATGAATAAAACATCTCTTTGACCTTTATCAGGAGTGTATTGGACAGTCCACCCCCGTCTCTGTCTTCCTCTCTGCCTGTCTCTCGCTCATTGTCCCTCATGTATGCACACAAACACCTCTGCCTCTTGCTGCATTGTTTTCTGCTCTTTTAAACACCATTGACGCAGTGACCACTTGTAATGACCAAAACATAAACATTTTCCCATTGACATGAACGGCACTGTATTTATGCATATACACGGTGCTATGAAACACATTATGCAATAACTGGTTTTACATATGTGAAATGGTGCAACAATCCTGTAGCGTTGTAGAAATCAGCGATAGGATGCTGTGGTGTGATTCTGTAGTAGTCCATTGTCAAGGATATGCAGTAAGTGTGTTTGTGTGTTAATAAGGTGTCCAACCCAGCACCACCATATCCTGAGAAGAGCCTCAGACAACCCCCTCTTTCACGATCCCCCCAGGTCCAATCTGCTGACTGGCTTCTTTTACCTGTCTGTCGCCAGAGGCTGATGCTAAATGTCACTGACACGAAATCGCCTTTGTTAAGTCAAACCCATCGTAAATATCGTAATATCAAGAAGAAGCCGGTGCTTCACAATTTGCTGTGATATATAATTTTTTTTGAAAACACTGAAGTGGAATGAAAAGTCTGACAAGGCTAACGCCAGCTTGGGAGGATTGTGATGTCTGCTGGCATTCCAGCGGTAATGCCGCATGAGTGGAATGGGAATCAAATGTCTCCATGCTGGCACTCAACATATTGTTGGTCTCTTTGATTTAGTGTACAGCATCCAAGGAAATGTCATTGCGTCCCTCCATTGTGCAGACATGACATATTCATTTTTGCAACTGTAAAATACAAAGAAAAACAAAGCAAAATACCCGAGATGATATCTTAATGCCACACGGACAGATTTACTGTGATGCACTGCACTTGCTTTTTGCAGGTGCTTCTTTGGTAACAGACACACTGAAACCTTGCCTGTCAGTCTTTTTTCTTCTCATTTTTAAACATGTCAAAGAGATGGAATTTATCTATCCACATTTATCTTTCACTTCTTTTACAAATGTTTAACGATGGCTTATATTTTGTCAACATTCCTTTTTCAAATTGGAGAGTAAATCAGCTCATTCCCGAAAAGATAAGATGCCATGAAATGTAGCAACATTTAAATAAAGAAGCAAACGCAACAAATGCAGTGCACCCAGGAAGCTCTTGCTTGTAATTATTATGGCTGTGTGGCAGTGCTGACGTGGATGCAAAGATTACTGTCATACAATGGTGAGTCTCATCTCCAAGCAAGGCTGCGGTGGTGTAATGCAATCATTACGAGCCAGAGAGAAAGAGATGCTCTGACTAGGCAGGTAATGGCAGCCATTACAGGTGAAGAGTTTCACACACATTGACAAAGAAAAAAGAACCTGATCGCGATCTAAAATAGATGAGTTTCTGTTTCACTTTATGCCGGCACAGAACAACAGCACAAAACAACAGCACAGCGGCTT
This sequence comes from Siniperca chuatsi, assembly GCF_020085105.1. Lineage (NCBI taxonomy): Eukaryota > Metazoa > Chordata > Actinopteri > Centrarchiformes > Sinipercidae > Siniperca > Siniperca chuatsi. The sequence continues at coordinate 24,516,899 of NC_058050.1, read as the reverse complement.
GATATTACATGCTGATTAAAAAAAAAAAGTCTCAGCTTGCAGGCTTACTTACAATACAGCCGACCTAGTTTTAAGTTACATCACATGATACTGCATTGTTTACAGATATTATTTCTTGCTTACTTATGAGTTTGCAAATCCGATTAGAGCCAGATTAAGTCTATGCGTTGTATTGTTTTTATTTTAGCTGAGATCACTGCTTCAAGAATTAAGTGTGTGTGTGTGTGTGTGTGTGTGTGTGTGTCTTGAACTCTGACACCAGGAAGTCCATGGTCTCCAACCAATGGTGAAAGGCCTCCCAGATTCCCATTCTCTCCAGTGAGGTGGAATACTGCTGGCAGATTACCATATCATTTCCATATCATTAGCATACCATTACTGCGGCACAGCTTGGCTCGCTGTCTGCGGACGTGCTATCAGCTCATCGAGAGATTCAATCCCCAATCCGCTCCATGCTTCCCCCCTCCCTCCCCTCCCCTCTCCTCCCTCTGTACACGCGAGGTGTGTTTTCCATCCGAGTAAAGCAGATGTAATTGAGGTAGAGCACTGGATTTACCGGCTAAATGAAATCACACAAACGCTTCACATTCAGCCGGGGCCGCTGTCGTACACATTCAGAGAACTTCTTCTCTGAAGCCTCATAGCGCTGCACCCAATTCAGAATTTCTAATATCCTCTCAGAAATAGCCTCAGTCAGATGCTAAGCTATGTCAAGCCTTACTCTGGCTGGATTACTCCAGGCTGTTATTTTATGACCAGGTGTGTGTGTATGTGTGTGCGTGTCTGGCCAAACGAAAAAGGCCGATGTGCCGCCATCCTCTCTCTCGGCCCTTCCTCTCCCTTTTCTGTACTGTAGGGCACCCAGGGGCACGAAAAGGGACACCAATCCTCTAATGGTTGGAAGAGAGGGCCCATTCCATTAGTCAGGGGGCCCAGAGTTCACCACTGCTCCTCAGTGCGAGGAGGGTGGAGGGAGCGAAATGGAGGCAGGTGTTAGCCAGGGGCAACACAGAAGGCAACACTGCACCAGCTGCATGCTGGGAAATGCAGCGCTTTTTTTCCCTCCCCCATCTCCACTCCTTCTCTGCCTATTTCTATTTCCTCAAGTACAGATGCACACACCTTGCGCATATAGCATGCACAGCACACACACACACACACACACACACACACACACACACACACACAGTCTGAGTTCCTCTCATCTGCTTTTGTCCCCAATTTTAATTCATTCCAGTAAGCTTTTCTCCATTTTCCTTATCTCTTTCTTTCTCACTCTCTCCCTCAAACACTCATTCACTCACTCATTCACTCACGCCTATCTCCATCTCTTTCATTTTCGCTCTCTCTCTTTGCTTACCGCCCCCCCATCCTTGCTCATGCCTCACTCTCATTTGTAAATGGAGAGAGGACTTGACTGAGGAATATGTGGGGAAGATGTGGTTGCCCTCCCAGGTGGGAAACCGTGGCGGAAGAAGGAGAAGAAGAAGAAGGGGGTGAGGAGCAGAAATTATGCTACCATTCCCTCTCTTTCTCTTCTTCTCTCTCTCTCTCTGGGCTGAGATGATGTATGGCTGCAAAGGCCACATGTTGGCCATGTGATGGATTAAAGCACTTTGTAGGAAAATTACTGAGAGCGCCTCAGCACACCCGAGTCTAGCCTTAATAAAATTCTCTTCAATATTGAAATGGAGAGAGAGAGAGGGAGAGAGATAAAGATAAAGATGGTGGACGAGAGCAGGGAGCGGTGGTAGAAGCACACAAACACGCTCATACACAGTGCTCTTACAGGTGATATGGAGTATTGGGAACTACTGTAAAACTGCATGTTGTATAGCTTTACTGTTGGATTTTACTACAAGTTTTTGTTTGGAATGGGTTTATAAAGAGAGCTTAGAGAGAAATAAGTGAAAGTAAACCAGATTTTATGAAGTGGCTGTTTATTATAAGCTCTGTGGATGAACTTTTGTGACATGTTTGTCAGTTACTGCTGTTGTCGAGTGTATCTTCTGCTCCAGTTTCAGTGATTTCCATTTCTTACCCAAAGTAAGAAGCCGAGAAAGTTTTGAAGAAAACACAGAATCCAGTCCAAACCTGTGTAATGTGCCAGTGGACTTCAGTGCGCGTCAGTTTTAATTTTCAAATAGCAGATCACTGTAGCTTGTTTTCATCCGGAAGAAAAATAATTTTTCACAGTTGAATTAATTGTGAGTTTTTATGATTTTTGCTGCAGAGAGTGGGTTTTATTTTGGTTGCGGGTTCTTTTCTTATTTATTTATCTTTTTTACACTTTTACATTTATACAAGTCATATTGTGTGCTTGACCTGTTTAGGGGGAACCAAGGTTTCAAAATATACTCACATAGGGCTGCTCAGTACTAGTCTGTATTAAATGCAGATACGCGATGCTGAAACAGATTTCCAAACTTGATCCAATTCAATTCAGAATTGTATTTAGTGTCGCTGATTATATCAGCTATTTATTCCATACCAATAAGATTATAATGAAGGACAGAAAAAAGTGTAGCAGGCCTGTTGCAACTTGGACTTGGAATATAATAACTTGCGTGCGTGGGTATGGAGTGCAGTAAGCCTGTTTATATAATACTCACACATAATGTAATGACATCACAGTACAGCACTTTTTAGTGCCTGAATAGATTAACTAATGATATAATAACAACATCTACTAAGTTGAGTTGTTACATTTAATGTCACAATATTATTATTGTTTCTAGAGCTTATTGTTTCTCAGCACAGTAATCAATATTGAAAATAATTGTTAATAGTGATAATAATGTTAAGTAATATTTGAAGTCCTAATTGTATCATCAGTTAAAATATGTTACACCCTTTTTAATAATCACCAGTTCATGTAATGTATCATTCATTCACTGTGAAATTATTAGATAAGCCAGTTTGATTACACTCAAGTTACCATCAATGTCTACAGGAAGCCTTAATCCAGAGTTTATTCTAATGTGGCATATTTATTGTATTTATACATACAAGTATTAATATGTTCTGAATGAATGTATTGTTAATTAACCTAAGTTGTGTTCACCCTGGGTAGAATTAAATTTAAAGGGGGAACACTGAACAGTTTTTTAGGTTCTTGTCATGACCTGATTTAAAGGAAGTCCAGTGTATTACAACTTATCTGTCTTATTTTCCTAATTCTTCCCCATTTTCTTTTCAATGTGTAGGTGTGTACAGATATTTTCTTCTTTCTAACAGTCTTATTTTTCTCCTTTTTGGTCTTGTTTATTTATTTTTGTAATCAGAGGTTTTATCCTCATTGTTTTTTGAGGAATTGCCTAGGTGTGCTTTGTTCACCTCCTTATGACTGATGACATATCACGTGTGCATTATTTCTTTTTCTTTGCATAGCTGGCAGGATGTGATACTAACATGGATGTTTGTTTAAAACCCGGTATGATCATCTGACTGGCTATGTTTTTTGCCTTGTTGGGCTTTTTAGTGATGTTGCCACTTTCCCTTAGTGAATACATTGTTTTTATTACCTGTAGAAATGCCGGCCAAAACTACAAAACAAGATCCAAGTTGTAATAAACTGGAACCCATCAATCCCTGCATTTGTCACTTTAAGATGGACTGTAGAACCCTTCAACCCCCCCTCCCATCTCCTGCATTTCCTGCCAATACTGTAACCAACAAGGCTTAACTGCTCACCCCATTTAGCCCCTAGCATCCCCCTCCATCACCCAGCCCTCCTCCTATCTCTCCTTTCTGCTCCATATTTGGGCTGTGGAGGCCACAGCCCCTGTAGGGCTGTTAGTATACACACCAGCTGCTGTTTTCTCCAGAGGGTGGGCTGCTTCACGTGGCTCTCACACACTGCTTCAATGACTCTTGATGTCTGTGTTTGTTTTTGTTTATCCTTCATGCTTTTCCCTTCCATCCCTCCCTCCATCTCCCTCTGTTGCTCTCTCCTCTTTCTGTTTGTCTGTTGGAGGCCGTAAACAGCAGTGGGGCATGTATCCTGTGGATGCTTCGGTCCAACTCTGCTGAACTGCCGTCAGATGCTGTAGTACAAATCAGGCTTATAGTAATGTTTGTTTTTGAAGTCTACTGTGGAGGTATACTGTTTATATTTTTGATGACTGTATCTGGTCAGTGGTGTTAGTATTGCTGTTTCTCAAAGTTTACACATTTCCCATAAACCCTGCTGCTCTCTTGCACAAAGAAGCTGTACCTACAGCCCACAGAAAAATCTGTCCCAAACTTAACAAAAGTAGCCCAAACATGAAGATGTTCGATTTAGGAAAATTACATAAAAACTCTATTAATAATTGTTTTTATTTATTTATTTATTTGACCACTTGGGGGCAGCAAAACAACCATTAAACACAACAGTGACATGCTATCACCTTATAAAGTTGTTACAGTGAACATGCTAGCAAACATTTAGCAGACAGTGAACAGCATTAGCATTTAGTGTTTTTGACCATCGGACGAAGGTAAATCCAATATTCACTCTCCTTTTAGCTCTGACTTGGTCTTCACCAACTGTAGAGGGAGATATTTGTCTCTGTTAAAGGTGGGGTATGCGATTCTGGAGAAATCCAATACAATGACAGTGGGAGGACGTGATGGTTTCCCAGAGCCAGCACAGCAGCTCCAGACAGCGATACTCACAACTCTCCTGCTACTATAGCTAACATCACAACAGCAGCGTATCTTGGCAAACTAGAAAGGAAGCTGAATGTCCGTGGGCAAGTCATTTAACGTTACTGGCTGGAATAGAGTTGTGTGGCTCAGTCTGAGCCACTTTTGTTTATTTCCCATTTACAGAGTCAGGGCTGTGTACAAACACCAGAGTTTTTTTCAGCGCACACACTGAACGGACAGCTAGCGGACTGTGAGGAGAGATGAATTTGACAAAAAGACATGATTTGGATTCGTTATCGCATACCCCACCTTTAAATACTCCACTGTGTTCACCAGCTAGTCACTCACTTTTGTCTGTCTGTCAGCTCATTTAAACAGTTTTTAGCACAAACTGTTAGCTTTTAGCTTGTGTTAGCTAGCCATCAGACTGATTCAGCAACACCACCAATATTAATCTCAGCATTAATATTTTTCTTCTGCTAAAACTACTGGTTACAGCTTCTCAAATGTACAGTTTACTTTATTTTATCTTTTATATTGTAAATTGAAGTTCAGTAAGAAATTCAGAAAAAGTAGCAATTAATCAGTTTCGGCTCTTCTAACTTGTTATGGGAATTTGTCATTAATTCTGGCATCATATGAAGTAAACGATTAATCGTTTAATTAAAAAAAAAAAAAAAAAAAAAATCAGCTCCCAGTACATCAGTGCTAGACACACAGGCAACTTTTAACACAGAGGTAGGCAGTTGATTGAAAGATGATTTAAAGAGGTAAAAGGCCACCATCAGTTCTCTCTCTTCATATCAAGTTTTTAAGCTTTTAAGATTTACTTTTAGCAAACAAAAAAAGAATTTAACAGAAAATGAAAGTACACAAACGAAATATAAAACAACAGACATTAAGGAACAAAAGAGACAATAAGTAGATCACAATACCTACGACTCTTGTTGAGCTTGTGTTTTTCACAGTGCCTTAAATCTGCTTCTTCTTTCATGTGAGTTGTTTTGAATTTTGATGCTTGGGCCTTGCAATCATATCCTGTGCAGTATGATCATCGAATTCAACACTGGACGTGGGAGCACAGGCATTTCTCATGCATAGGAATCAATAACAAACAGGTGAAGAATCAAAACAAAGCATAGACATGAACAAAAATGTGGAATAACAAACTAAATCTAGAGAAATCACTGATGCATTGGCTGAATATAACAGAAATTCTACCTACTGTAACATAATAGGGAAATTGTAGTTGTACTATAAAATTTGCCTTTGGCAACCGTTTTTATCAATAGGCTCTTGTGATGAGCTTTTGAGGTTAAATGAAAACCAGCACATCAAACACTTGCCTCTATAATTATTCAATCCAGTTTCATGACATAATTTTCAAGACTCTTTTCATTGTGTTTCAGTTGAAAATAAAAATCGGCCAGAGTTTAATTAGAGCTTTTAATGTCCTTTACGTTGTCAAGTGTCACAGCTGGAAGAGAAACCAGCAGAGTTGTTCGGAACCTGTAAGTGGAGAGCAGTTCAAGGTTCAGTGTTTTTTATAGGGATATTAACAGAGGTAAGTTTTGTATTTCTGTATTTCACGTCTTGATTTATAATACTGTCTTTTGGGGATTACTGTTTGAGTGTCTTTGAAGAGCATGTTGTGTTCTGTCAACCTTTAGACATACAGTGTATCACAATGAATTTTATACTGTAGCTGTATTGTTCCTGAGGCTGTACATTAGGTAGATGCTAAAACAAAATAAATAGCCACTATAGGATAATTACAATTCAGTTATTTAATAAATTAATCTATTATTATTGCTCTGACTTCCAACTCATATAATTGCAAGTGATTTTTTTGTTTTGTTTTTTTTGGGTTGGAGTCCAAAATTCTTCTGTCCAATATTTAGTCCTTATGGGAGCTTCTTATCAGCAGCAGTAGACAGGTCTGCAGCTGATCCAAGTCGTAGTTGTAGATTTCTTTTTTTTGTTGTTGTTTTTTGTTTCCTTATCATAATATACTGTGTACAGCATATTGAATGAGACTACCTTTTTTGCTTATTTTAATTAACATACAGGAAGTTCTGGCATATAAAGTACCTTATCTAAAGTTAAAGGGAAATGTAATGGTTATCATTCTGTGAATACAGTAAATAGTTTATTTAGCGGTTAGTAGTGTTGCCTTACAGCAAGAATGTCCTGTGTTTGGATCCATTCTCCCCATCTGTGTGGGTTTCCGCCTTCAGTCCTAAGACATGCAAGTCAGGTTATTTGGAGATTCTAATTGCACATAGATGTGACTAGTACATTATGGTAATGCAATTAGTACATTTTCTGTATGCAATATGTGTTGGATTACAAATACAGAAGGCCGACAGGGTTATTTCCTCTCACAATGGGGGCTGAAAAGCCATGCATGTTGGTGTTTAGCTGGTAGACTTTGCAGTGTGCAACTTTTAACAGAGGACAGGAGTTGACGTGAGGTGAGAACTGCTTTTTTTTATGCAGCTACTTTTACAGTTTATCTTGCACATGAACTTGAATAAACATCTGCAAACGTGCTTTGATGTGAATAGATTAAAAATGCAATCTCTCCCACTGGGAAGCGAACCATGTTAGTCTTAGTCCTCTTTACACAGGATAGTCATAATCATACAAAGCTTAAGCTTTTTTTCCACATAGGAAAACACTGCAAATAGGAGTTTTTAAATTGTGTCTTGTGATAACAGTGGTGTCCATATATTGCATTCTGGGAGGTTTTCAGCACCCTTTTTATTTATTTTTTAGATTTAATGCCCAAACATTTTACAGGCGTTAATATACACAAAATAACTATTTACAACAGTATTCTTCATCAAGATAACAGTCAAATGATTTCTTGAACATACAAGTGAGACAAGACTATGTAATGATGGTATATGAATACCTTTGAAATGATACTTAAACATGACAATCTTAGACTGAATTTACATTTCAGATGACAATAAATTGATTTCCATGTATCATTAACATTAACTGTCAGTACCTAGGATTTTTGATTTCCTGCAGCAACATAGTCAAGTCTACATATTGTCCTATGAAGGCTTTGCAGCACTCTTCTTACAGCAGCAGTACTGTCATGCTAATCCCCTCTTCATCAGTGCTTTGGACTAAGGTCATTCGTTGGAGAGATTCAGTTAAGCAATCGAGACGTTGAGAAGAGCATTTTCAATAGTCCCGTCTGTCAGCGTATACCTCTGTCTGGAGTCTGAAGGTCTAGTTGAATTGTGGAGTTGTTGTCAGCCCGAGAAGAGGGCGATAAGTCAGTGCTGTGTCTCCATGTGTACTGTATCAGTGTTCAATCTCCACACCATGCTTTCGAAAAAACATCAGAAAGACTTTTAAGGAGTTGATGTTTCTCTGAACTTGGATCATTGCATTTTATCCAATAATAAACTTGTGGCATGTGGATGTTTAGTCTGAAACGCTATCTAACAGATTTTAATGAATTTTGGTACAAAGTTCTGCAATAGGACAAAGACAAATGGATTAGTCTTTCATCCATAACTCATCACATATATGTCCATATCTGTAATACCCATTTCCCTACTTACTACTGTATGTTGAATTTTCAATACTTGCCATTCAGTCCTCAACAAATGTTTTTACACAACATTTTTTTCAAATATTACCTACAGTTTCCTGTAACTGGTTGCCACATTCTTGAAGGCATGTCTTATTTGACATAATCTGCCATTATTCATGAATGCGTTGTGCATTTGTGTAACCAAATCTAGATAACACATGCACACATAAACTCCATCCTACAAAATGTGATTTCTCTTACAGTTGGCACTACAGCAGCATGATAGATTTAAATGTGTAGTACTCAATGGCCATGAGTCTGACTGACATGAAACTTTGCATAATTCGTCCTTGTACAGTGCCCTAATATTCTCATACAGGATTTAGGTGTTCTAAAAATCAGCATTATTGTCTATAACAATGTGTATTTTGCAGAAAATTGTATAAAAAATGTATAAAAATCCTGAAATGCTGTTGCATGATCAATAGTCCAAAAGAACACTTAAAAAAAAAAATTAAGTGATCAAAATTGATGCACATTACAATTTCTGTTGATCAATAATTAATTAATCGTCAATTGTTTCAGCACCAGTCTTTGTGTGTTTATGTGGAGAAAAACATGTCCATCAGGTGCATTGGCACAAGACGACAGGAAGGTTCTAAATATTAGACTGCAATTTGGGATTCAGTCTATTTCTGGACTTCTTTGGTTACAGGTTGGGTATACCTGATAAACAACAAAACACTTCACAGTAGCATGGTTTTTCAATCAGTCATGCCACCTAGTAGCAGCCTGTAGGATCCAGTATCTATTGTTGATACTGTTTATGGATTCACTAAGTAAAGATCTACCTCTGACTGCAGCCAGCTAGGACATCCAATCCACGTCAAGCTTACTTAGTTCATTGTGCAATGATTCAAGCATACAGTATCTATGTGTAGGTCTGTGTGTGTGTGTGTGTGTGTGTGTGTGTGTTTGAACACTCTCATGATTAGTGTTCTCAGTGACTGGCTGGCTGATGGGGTTGATTTGTCCGACAGTGCTGTGTGTCAGGCAGGCTCAGCGTCCGCACTGGAGAACATGAGTGAAGGAGCGGATAATTGATAGTGACAAGGCGCTCCCAGCCTTAATTGCTGCTGGTGAATTAGATTACCTTTTCAAAGTGCCTTCATTAGCAGAGGGAGAGCCATACCAATGGTCCCCTGATTGGCCTCATATTGTTTTGCTGTGAACCCGCTCTGTAAGGGCACAAGGATGTGTGTGTGTGTATATTTCTGAGGGTGTGTGTATGTGTTTGTTTTGGTTGGATTGAAATTGCTCACCAATTTCCATGTACAGCTGTAGTTTGACAGTGTGTACATGTGTGTACGTTGTGCACATCCAGTGTCAATAATGTCAAGTTGTCAAAGTGACACATTTCGCAGGGAGTGTTTTTCTGTTTTTATGGGCCACTGACTGCTGATGGCCACTGGTGTTGGTTCACCCAAATTACCAAAAAATGTGCAAATTAATAGAAAATTAAATATTAAAGTGTTCCTTAATTTATTCCAAGAGGGAATTTGTTTTTTTGTTTTTCCTAGTGAGATTAGAAGTCCAACTTACAGAATCCATGAAGCTTGTAGGGTCTTCAGCAAGGGGGATCTTGGTTTTATAAAGGCTTGAAACCTAAGTTCTCCAGTAGAAGAGAAGTTTCTATGACCCTGCTGTCGGTACAAAAAATAAACACCCTAAAAGCTAAGGGAAGAGATAGAAGGGATTTTTCAGAGAGCAAGCAGTGAAAGTAGAGAGGGTTTATCAACCCATGCAGAGACGGTGACATGAGCATCTTCTTAAAAAAACTATTTTCTGGCCAAACCCAAAAGTCCAAAACCTTACCCCCTCTTCATCCCTGGCAGCACCAGTTTCAGCTCCAGCCATCCTTCCTCATCCCATTTTCATATCTGTCTCCAGTCACTGCTTCATCTGCCCCCAGTGCCCCCCCATCCCAAAACCCCACTGGCATCCCCATCCCTGTCTCATGCTTCATCCCTGCCCCAGCCAGCCTGCAGCCCCCTGCTGAGTTAAATGGAGTGTGCCTGCATCAGGGGAGTCGCGTGTGCTCAGTTCAGCTCAGCTCAGCTGGGCTGCCAGCGTTATAAACTTACTGTGTGATTATTGTCAGAGCGAGACTCCTCCACCCAGGAGTTCTGCGCTGATGGGTACTATGTCACTGGGTACAGCCAGCCATGGAGGGTGGGATGAGAGCGCAAAGGAGTGACAGAAACTGGGATGAGAAAAGGATGCGAAGAAGGACGAGAAATACTGTTAGTAAGGGAGATGGAGAAAAGTAACAAGGATCGAGGGAGAAAGGATAGAAAAAGATGGAGGATGGGGAACAAGAAGGAGGGCAAAGTCATCAAAGGAAAGAAAAAGCCAAGCTGAGCAAGGAAAGACTGATGTATACCTATCTCAGCAGACAAAGACAAGGGGAGACACACAGGGAGTGATATAAAGAGTGAGCAGCAGAATAATGTGCCGGGAGAAGAAAGAGAGGCAGCAGGGAAATCAGCAGAGGAGAGAGAAAGAGGGAGAGACAGGGAGGGTGGGTAGAAAAGAAAGGCAAAGAGAGAAATTAGAGAAAACATTTTCAAGCGAGTGATGTGTGCTGTGATTGTTTTTTCTCTCTCTCTCTCTCTCTCTCTCTCTGCCTCGCTCTAAACGGTCGGGATGTGGCCTGTATCTGCCGGCAAGAAGGAACTCAATTTGGGACAATTTACTCTGCAGTCTCAGCCCTGATGCACCTCAGGGACAGAGAATAGAGAGAATGAATGTGAAGGAAGATAGAATCAGCAAGCCACACACACACACACATATACACACGCACAACGTGCGCCTTGCACACAATTGCCGCCGAGTAGATTTCACTTAGTTAGTTCTAACTCTCCCAGGCGGTCAATACGATGTGAGTTTATAAGGCTTGGAAATGAAAAGCCCAGGATAAGGTTAGATAAACTGTGTGCTATTTGATTTCGGCCCACCTCTCGCAGAAAAGCCCACACAAGACAGATGGCCAGAGGGGATACACTGATATCGGACTGTGCAAAGGGTCATGTGGGTGATTAAGGCTGAATACGTTATGTGTTTTGGCCCTCACACTGTACCTGTAATGGTCTCTCTGAAATGATGAAAACACTTGCATTCTTAAATAAAAGGCACTCAACCAAGCAAATCTTACACCAAATATTGTGTTCTGCACCCCTTCATGTCCTGAAAGTGAGGGGTTTTATATCCTGACCACAATATTTGTTTCGACACTGACAGGTTGGCAGCCTGGAGGGTCTGTACACCCTGAGAGACAGCAGGGGGCGCCCTGACAGAGCCACCTTTGAGAACAGACTTGCGACCGCATCAGGGGTAAGTATTTTTAACTGTTCCATTAAATAAATACTGCCAAATAAAATACCCATCACACGTTAGGATCTGGAGAGTGGATCAAGCTGCAGGAAGAAGCCACTATGACGTTGTTTTTTTTCTTTCTTTTTTTTTTTGCCTGGCTCGCACTCGCTGTGTAACACAGCGGGAAATGGATTTGTAACTACAGCAAATCAGAGCGTTCAGCTACTTAGACGTGACTGTTTGATACATTTAACACGGCCACGTCAAGGTGAATTCACACTCTGGCATCGGTTCTGATTTTACACAGCATGTATATGCAAATGGTATTTCATTTGGCTGGCATTGCTGTTTTAATCAGGGTCTAGTGTTGATTAGTGAGAAGGATGGGGGGAAAAAAAGAAACAGAGCCATGTGGTGAGAAATGGCTGAAAGTTATTTACCTTGCTTGTGTAGTTCATGTGCCAGTTCAACCCGATATCACTTTGTGCCCCCCTCCCTCACCACCTTCAGCAAGCCGTTCTGCATCACCCTCGGAGTGCACAATGCAGCCTCCTCACCGGGCTTTCGTTGCCAGGGAAACGGTCACCCACGGAGACATCCCATGACAGCACAGGGTGAGGGAGGAGGGCTGGAAGGAAGGGTCGGAGATGCGACTTTGGCCCTGTCCGTTCTCCAGGGTGCGCCAGACCTCTGGCCCTTCCCCAACACACTGCCCCTTCAGTGTCACACCCAAACTAAGCAACACTGCATTTATACACACAGAAAGACACACATGCATGTACCAAAACACACAATCAAGAGCAAGAGAAAGAAATGGACAGAAAGTAAAAGAGAGAAGAGGATTCCAAACTTTCTGAGGCAGTGTGCGTGTGATTAATTCAAGTAATTTATGTGCAATCTCCAGTGACTCCATGTATGGTTCATGATTTCATTACACTGGAACTTTAATTACTTTTCTACCATCGTAACTTTACGTGAAAATGAATTTGCACCCCCAAAATGTCCCACATTTCGTAATGAGTCTTAAATCTAATGGATTGCACAAATAATGTTTTGGGATAATGAACAGTTGCATACTTAGACATTGCATCTCCTTACCAGGCGCTGTTGCATCATTAAATGCCTTGCATTGAAGTCTGTTTGTTGGCTACAGTACATTGTTTTATGTGAACTAATCATGTTTAGCAGTGAGGCAAGAAAAAAGTCTCTAATATCACTTACTTCAACCCAATAGGAAACCGTTTTTATTTCGGAAGATAATGCCTTAGTCCTTTATCCAATCAGACTAACACAATCTGCTTTAATAGCATTTTTAGGCTGAAAACAGTCAATATTGTAATAAGGTATATGGAAGAGGTATTTATGGTGGGATATGTGTTTCCAAATACAATTACAGTGTGTTAGCTACAGTAGTTGGCCTGCTGCCAAAGCCTGAGCTGTACTCCATCTGCTTACCTCTGACCAGGCCTCTGTCTGTACTGTGTGCTGCTTTTCACTCTGCGTCACACACTAAACTTTGCATTGTGTGGCAGGTGAGTTACATTACAGAGCTCATTAATTACTGCAGCATGCCAGCTTTAGTAAGCTGCAAGTCTGAGACAGAGTTAATGTTAGTTTAATGCTTCTTAAACTGTCCTCTGGGGTAAAACCATTACTCGTTAGAGTAACATGGTAACATACCAATCCTGGGATCACACATATGGTGGTAAGTGTGCTACTCTTTGAAGGAATTGAATTTGTCCGAAATGAAATACTGAGTTTCTGGTGCATCATTGTATAGCAAAAGCATTAAAAGATGTGTTTTCATGCGTGAGATCTAGTGGAACAAAACGGAATGTTGTTCGTTGCCACAGTTCTCTGTGAAGTTTTGAATTGAAAATAAAAAGCGTTTGTTGAAACTTTCCCAACTGGCAAACTCATGTTGAAATCATGTGTTTGGAACATCAGGACAGACGTCTAGGCTGCATCCTCTGAAGCCAGATTGAAAAATCCGTTTCCTGGCTGTGATTTTGACGTTCTCACCTGATGTCAGCATCACAAACAAATCAACATCCTTAGATTTAATCTGCAGAACATGTGAAAGGTGTGTTGAAGAATAACTTTTTCATGCTCAATACGAACAAGACGGACAAAAATAATTGTAGATGAAGTTACAAAGAAACGTTCAAATGATATATTGCTTTCTGGATAAAGTGGAATAGCTCCATCTTGTCCTCACCATAGACTAGGCCAGCTTCACAGAGTGTTTAAGTCCAATAAAAATATCTGTTTGCTGTCTGAATTGTCCCACATGCTTTGAAAAAACAATTTCTATTCAAGGTCCACTTACTCATTTGTTCTGGAACTTTCGACCGCATCACACAGTCGTCATCATCAGCAGATGAAGTTTGCTCCGTTGTCATGTTTAAGGTTTTAAGCCAACATGTACACAAAGTCATAAAACTTTGCAGAATAATGGAAAGCTTCAGTATCTACAGTTCCATGACAAACTTCATCTGCTGGGGAAGACCGTGTGATGAGGTCGAAAGCTCCAGAACAAGCAAGTAAGTTGACCTTGTGTGCAAATTGTTCTGTCAGCTGCTGTTTCCAAGGTTAAGAAGGGACTGTCAAGCGCTGCTGGATTTTGTTAATATTACTGTACAATTGATAACCATGTGTGACTAGATTCATCTTAATATGTTAGAGCTGTGAAATTCTGTCACTCATATAATATAGTAATATGAAATGTGCCCAAAATTGCACATTCCATGTGTATCGATTGATGTAATATGATAATATACAGTAACATGTTATGTAATATAGTTTTACCTATACTGTGCTGAGAAATATACTGTAATAATATGATCTATAAGAAGTGAAAGTGAAACCTAATACAAATACTTTACAAATGACTCCCACCTTTGTCAGCTAAGTGTAAATAATGTGGAACCATGGCCAACAAATGATTGACGAATGACGAGTGCATTATAAAATATCAAAAATACCTGTTCATCACAGTTGATGGAAACTATCGTTCAATTTGTCAAAAAGAAAATGCTAATGCTTTTAAAAGTGAAACATTTCAGTTGAACCCATGCATATGATTGTGTTCCATAACAGAGGAATGATACACACACACTTCATAAATCAGTGCAGTCTGCAACAGCTGTTGTAGCACATATCAGACACTGGCTGAGTTAAAGCAGTCCATAGGAATGGGGCTCTGATGCTCACACATGGAGAGCTGTGCTATAACAGCCTACTGCCAGCAAAGCAACAATCAGCTGTTGTATTAATCGCACCGCTAATGACATAATTAGCAACGCTGTGGAAAAACAGCTCCACACAAACATGTGCGGGCTCAGAGACGACACGCGATGCACATTTACACAGTTAACAGACAGCTCACATACATTCTGACTCAAAGCAAGATCATGATCATAAGACATACATTCAGGAATATATCCACACAGGCAACCACCACACAGTTAATGCGCAGACAGATATGGCTGCAGTGTGACAGCACATAATAACATCCAAGTGTTTCTCTCTCTTCTCTGTCTGTACCTTGTATACTTCAGGTTACACCTCCCCATCATTGACCCTCTTCCTAACTGTCCTAACTATTGTACCTCTTGCAGTTTCATTCTCAAACGCACAGACATGTCTCTGACTGAACTCTACACTGACCTTTTACAAAATGTCTCCGATACTAACCCCCTGCCAGCTTCTGACATACACACACTGGTCCCTGCTGGTGTACTACACACTTAATACACACATACAGGAAAACACTGCGCAGAGTATGTTCCGGCCCTCTGACTTTTTTTTTTCTTTGTCTTAACGTCTGTCTAGTTATGGAAGCTGTGCCTTATTGTTACTGCCACTCTAGCAGCAACACGGCTCTCAGCAATGAGGAAGTCAAAGACATATTCAGCAGAACTGTTGTGACGTTGTCATCATATAAACTAAATAATGAAACAAAGTTATGGAAGGACAAAACCTGTTTTTCCCACAGAAGATATCAGAAGTCAAGTGCAAGTGAACCAATCAACCAACCAAAGTGACTCCACCTCTTTTTGAGTTTAAAAAGGCCTGTAGACCTTCTTCACAGCACACATTTTGGCATGTTATAGCAGGAAAAGCACAGGTGTAATTAATAACATTATATATGACTGCATTCCATTTATGTGAGCTAGTTCCAGGGTTCTGGTATTGTGCATGCTGGTTTACCGTCATGCCTTATTGGGACATTTAATGGAACAGAGCCATCATTAATGGTATCAGTAACAGCTGTGCTTTTCCTGCTATGACAAGTGAAAATGTCTGCTGTGAAAAAGGTCCATTCACTGTTGCGTCTCTGGTGTCTCCCAGGTCCATCAGTGAATAATTATAAGTCAGACCCGTCCCCATGTGTGACATCACTTCTGACCCTCCAATCTTTTCCCACAAAAGTCCTAATCTACTAAAAGACCTATCATATCACCTTGTTTTATATGCATGCTACTTTTTGTTAATGATCCAAAGCTTAGAGTAAGCTAATTGCAGTGTCCAATTAGCTAGCAAACCAGCATCACTATTTTAAGAGTTCATTTGGTGCAGTTACTTATATTAATGATCTATGTTGTTTATTAAAAGTTAGTATTTGAACACCTGTTCTTTGTTCACTGTTTGGTGGTAGGTCTTGAAACTGCTTTGTGTGTGTTTGAATGTCAAACTCCAGCCCCTCTGAGACTAAAATTATTCACTGAAGGTTTATAGTCTTTATACTGTCATTGACTAGTTATCGGTTATCGGTTATACCTGGGTACTTTGAATGTTCAATTTTAAATGTAATATCCTTGAGTTTCATATACAAGGCATTTAGCCTCACAAACAAAACAAATGGTGAGCTAGAAAGGATTATTAAGCTAGTTTTCAATTGCTTAGTTCCTTCTACAGATGGTCTCTCTCTCCCTCTGTCTCTCTCTCTCTCCCACCCACCCACTCTTCTATCCACACAGGATAGAAAATACATTTGAATTTTCCCTCAATGCTTCATCACTGCTGAAGCATTTGTATGCTTTTTTCTCTCCTTATTTTTCTTTCTTTCTTTCTCTCTCTCTCTCTCTCTCTCTCTCTCTCTCTTTTTTTTTTTTTTTTTTTTAAAGACTCCAGTCACATCCACAATCCCGCGGCCCTATAAGGAGCTTTCACGCTTTTTGGTTTGCTTTAGATGTTTAATACCCCCTCTCTTTTGTGTCAGGGAGCCGGAGAGGCGTTAAGAAGCGCTGATAAACCCCACTTAGATCCCTTCCTGGCCCGTCACCCTGGCCTGCCGGGCCGCTTTAGCAGGGAACTGATCTGTGACGGCCTGCCACTCAAACTGAGCACTTCTGAAGGCTGACACAATGGAGTGAGCAACACACCAGAGGGCCTGGGGGTGGGTGGTCAGGGGAGGGAGGGAGGGAGAGGAGGCCAAGAGGTGCCCTAAAAGAAGGCTAGAGGAGGGGCCAGAGTGTATCTCCCTCTTATCTCTCTCCTCTCTTTCAATTTATGCAATTTCTCTCTCCCCTTGCTGCTAACTGCTGTAGAGCTCACATTAAAAAAAAGTATGTCTCTGTGTAACACACACACACACACACACACACACAACCCCTCTCCTCTGTCTTTCTTCTCTCTGTGGTCAGCCTGGCAGCTAGAGATGAGAGATTGAATGAAGAGGCAGAGAGTAGATGGTGGTGTGGGGGGGGGGGTCCAGATAGGGATCAGCGGTGCATCAGGGTCTGGGTGCTGGTGGAGGTGGGTCAGGTGGTGCGTTCACTGCTGCGTGGAATAATGGCTCGGGGGACATGTGGCCACTGCCACAGCCATCACTTTCCCAGGGGGCTGTGGGTGGGTAGCGAAGCCCAAAATGTCAGCACTGATATCCGTGCAGCTCGGCTCGTATCACACTGCTGCAGCTGCCTGCCATACACCACATCCACTCATTCATATAGAGACATGGGAGTATTATGTGCACACACACACACACACAAACACACTTTCACACCCACACTTTTATTTCTGTGTTTCCTCACCACCTTCCTCAATCATTCATGTCTATTCTATAGAGCTATATTTGTGCGCACACACATGCAGTGTATTCTTCATGGGATGTCTGCAAACACACACACTTTTACTCCCTCCATCTTACTGTCTTTCTTCTCCTCCTCCTCCACACATTCACATTGTGGCTCTGTCAGTTCTACCTCAGCCGTTCAATCATGCAAGTGCTCCACTGCTCTTTTCTTCCTCACTGCTGGAAAACAATTTTTCCAAATAAGGTTTATTTTTTATTGTTCTGCCTTTGTCTTATTTTCACTGATCTCAAACCTTGTTCTCTCTCTGGCTCTGTCTTTCTGTATAACTCGGCTTTTATTTTGAAGGGAGAAATGTCAGCTTCTGTTGTATTTGATGCTGAAGTTGCACCGGCTTACTTTGTATTGCAACATGTGCTGGGCAGCTATTGAAAGACGTTCTGTTTGTAAAAGAAGCTTTTGTGTTTGGTGATGTAATTTAAAAAAACAAACATTTTGCATTGTGTGTACTGTGTGGTTTTATCTGTACTTTTTATCGGTGTGTGTGTGTCTGTATGTGTGTGCTGCTTATATGTCACAGCTGCATGATGAATGCGCTGACAGTGGAGGGGTCAGTGTCACAGACAGTGTGGTCAATTGCCCCTCGTCCCCTGAGTCTAACCTTGAGCAACACTCCCTAAAGAGTCTCAATCTGCCATTAAGGCCCATGCCTACGCATGCACACACACACACACACACACACACACACACAGACATTCCCTAGTGATTGTGTGCCATTAGTAGCTGGCAGAGCCTGGTTTGACAGAGAGCGATTAGCTCCCTATCATGTGTATTGATCACCGTGTCCTGGCTGCTCCTCCAGAGGAGGGGCTGGAGGGGTTTTGCAAGGTAGTTTGGGTACACACACACACACACACACACACACACAGTCAAATCCTGGTTATCTGTGTGCATGTCTTTGTTTTGTTATTATAAATTAGAAACATAAAGAAGGTGATTTTGCCATTTGGGTGTATTACAGTATCATATGTTGCATAATGAATTAAATATAAAGGTGTTTCCTGTTTTCTCTGTGTGTGTGTGTGTGTGCACGCGCATGTGGCCTTAATAGAAACAAGAAGTATTTCCCCAACAGTTTTTGGGCAGTATTGGCAATTTGGCATACATTTTGGGAAAACATTTTGAAATTATAATCGGCTAAGCTTAATAGCTGCAATGATCTACAGACTACAAACCTGTAGATCTTGTGGGAGTTTGGAATGCACTAGCATTGGGGTAAAATAGTTGATTAATTACATAATTAAATCAATTTCAGAACATGAACATTTTAATATGCTGAATTTCCATTCAGTTTGGATACCTGCATGGAGAGCAACTCTGGTCCAAGCCCACAATGCATGATCCGAGTAGTTTTTTTAAAATGGCACGAACATGCACATTTGCAAATGTGGATTGAGCTCATATTCAGATTTTTTACATAGTTGGGATACCTGCATGGAAAGCAACTGTGATCCATGATCCATGATGTAAGCATGGTGCAAATAGTTTTTAAATTGGCAGAAACAGTGCAATAAAATCATTTACCTTTTTAATGACAAATGATGTTTGAGCTCACCCAAACTGCAGTAAGCGCCTCTTGCTTTAGCTAGCTCACAGTGGCTGCACTTTTCAGTAACTGTTCCTAGTTAAATCTGACCTGACGATTAAACAGCCCCTAGAAAATATTCATATCTTGATTTAGACCCATTTTTATCGAACAATGGGCAAGGAAGGTCACTAACCTCTCTCACAAAGGCTTCATTTCCTGTAGCTGGTATACATACAGTAGTAAAGGCCTTCCAGTGGTTATCTGGTGAAAACATAGTCATATTTTGTATAATATATATTAATATAAAACTATAGCAAATATTACAATGATACATTTATGTAAGTATGAGTTTACAAATGTTTTGGAACATGTAAATTACAAGCACATGAAAGGTAATTGAAAGCCTGTATGTATTGAAACTGTACATTGTATGCCAATGATAAGGTCTCACTGGGCTGCACTGGCTGGATCTTGATTAGCTAGGTTACCATCCAAATGCAGTGCACATTTTAACCGAATTTCGAGAAAATCGGCAAAAGAAAATGCAAATAAATGTGTGCTTCAATCCACTGCTGTTATACTAACATTAGGAGTCGGTTCGTCCAGATAAACAGCTGGTGGCACTAATTCTCCAGTCAGGTGCCATTATACCATAGCAGAAGAAGACACTACAATATGACGTAATTGAATGAGTACCAGTCAAACCTCAAAGCATTGATGTTTGTTTCATGTATTAATCTGAGGAAAGTTACAGTCTCTTCTTCGCTCCACACAGATCTGATGTTTTCATCTGCCAACATTTTTTGTCTCTCCCAGTGGAGCGGAAGCTTCAGTGGACATTTAAGTCACATGCTTAGCGATTTATTCACTAAGTCTGTTTCCATTGCACTTTGTTGCATTTTGCTTTTATCGATCGAACCAATGTTCCATCTCGATCAAGCCTAAAAACTTTTTTGCGATATTTCGTGAATTTTCCAAATTTTCTGCGCAAATTGAAAATGCACATGAAAACACTTGATAGAAACCCACTGAGAGACTGCCCACATCTGCATGTGACTGTATTTGTGTCAGCGGTATGACATTTACATAAATCACTTATAATTTAGCTCTAATTTAGCCTTTTTCTATTTACTTTTGTAGAACAGTTGTAGTTGCAGTTGTTGCTGTATTCTGTGTATTCTCTGTATTCTGTGGTGCTATACAGGGAATATAAATATTATTTATGAACTATACTGTGAAGGTATATCTTAGAGATTTATCATTTGTCAAAAAATGCCATGGTATGTCTAGTGTAACACTGCATGTGTGTAAATTTAAAAAATTATGTTGTTCCTCCTTGTTAATTAGGCGTCACCTAAAGCATGTGTACACTAATCCAAATCCTACACTGAGCTTATTATGTTTTTTATTTAATGTCATCTTAAATCGAGGTAAATCAATATGATCAGCCTAATATAAACACCAATTTGATTACATTTAGAGAACTGTACACGTATCACATCCACTTCCTGTCTGAGGTCTTCTGTATTTAATATTGCACATGTAGCGTTCTTCGCTCCAACAGCCCCCCTTATCCTACATCCGTCTTCCTTGGGTAGTTTAGACCAGCTCTTGTTAATTGAGTCTAATTGAAGAACATGAAGGGGGAATAAAGCAAGCAGGCTTTTAAGACATAAAAGACAACAGCCGACTCTCTCTCTCAATAGTATTTATTTTCAACCTCTTCCACTCTGATTTAAGTGTAAGAGGACAATAGTGGCCTGACACTGATGTGTGTGTGTCTGTGATCTGTTGTTTGATTTAGTGCACCCACCTTCACAAGGACCAGCCTCTTATCAGATCAAAGCTGCAAGCAGCGGCCTATGAAAGAAATGTGTGTGTGTGTCTCCGTGTGTGTGTGCATGTGTGCTGTGGAGGACAGAGGTGTAGGTGAGGCGGGGTGTTTTCGTTGCTTTTAACCCAGGACAATGGGACTGCAAAGGAGAGAGTGAGCGAGCACTCTTTGAACTAATGAAGAGGAAGCCTTTTACTCTCCTCCAAAAAGATACCCAACTCTCCCTGTGCTATGGATTTCCCTCGCTTTCAAAGTAGAATGAGACAGAATAGAACAAAATATTTCATTTGCTCTGTGCTTGTCACTGTTTTGCTTTTATCCTCATAAAGCCACAATCTTAGACAAAAAGCCATACAAATAAGACTTCAGAAATGGCTGAAGATTATTAGAGCTGTAGTACATTAGCGTCTGTTGGGTAAGCCAAGGTGCGGCCACTCAATTTACCAAAGTGAAGTGAATGCAAATTAGATTCTGTAGTTGTCAAACTAAAAGTTAAATGTCTAATATTTTAGCAATTGACCAAAGTCAGCATTATTTCATATTGTTCTCAATGTAATGCATCAGTGTGTGTTATGATTTCTAGGTTCACTGGGTGCAGAGGCAGCACAGTCATTATAGAGACAAACGGGTTCCTGTGACAGGACTGGACCACAGTACCACTCGAAGTAAGTTTTGAGTAACTTTTTTCCAATGCCACTTATTATAGTGCTATGTTTTTAAAGAGCAACTTAACACCAGCTGAAAATCTTGTTTTTGCTGACCTCCAGTGGTTTAAAGTATTTACCTCTCACATAAATTATCCATGGCTAAGGTTCAGGAAAAAAACTTTTTTGATACCATTTTTTTAGTGTAGCACTTAACAACTTAGCTAATTTGCTTCATCAGTGTGGGTGTGGTTTCATCCAGTTTGACAACATAATCAAACAACTCCACAACTATTTCTAAATCTTTTTTTCCCCCAAAACAAATTTCCATTTTATCATAACCAAAGTGTTAAACAGTGTAAATAGAGGGTGCAATCAAATTGTATTTAAAGGAAATATAAAATAGAGGCGACAAGGACAAACAATAAAATGTAGTAAATACAATAAAATAAAAGAGAGGCAGATTAAAGTGTTAAGTGATTTAAAAAAGGTAACATTTAATTGTGGATGCACTTATTGAATTTATGTAACTTTACAGAGTAAAATCCTGAAGGAAAAGACAAAAGAAATTTGTCTTGCGGTCTTAACATTTAAAATATATCACGACTTTTTTAACAGAATGTTTTAAATTGTGTAAGTCTGACCAAAATCTTGCGATAAAGTTATAGCTGTAAAAGAGATGAGTGACTGATTCAGCTTTATTTCTACAAAAAGTACAGTTGACGTCAGCAAACTAAAATATTGCTATGCATGGAAGTACTTGACATCTTGGTTTTCCAACTGAGTTGCTCCCATTTCAAACTAGTGAGAAGAACTCAGAAAAAAAAGAAATACAGAAATTTCTCATATGAAATCACACGAACTGTGTTTATGTAGGACCCCAGCATACAAATTATAAAAGAAGAAGCTGATTGGAAAAATAAGTTTTCAGGGCCTTTAACTTCAGGGTGTACTCCAGGGTGTGTCAGTACACCGTGACATCATTCCTGGGTGTGGTTACATCTGCATCGGAGCTCAATATGAAGATTTGAGTCATTTGTGGTATTCACTTGTATCGTACGAGTTAGGTAGATGCAGAACTGCAGTTGTTAATCAGCCTAACTATCCCTCGTGGTAAATATTTTTGTAACTATATGGACTCTTAAATTAA
Source organism: Siniperca chuatsi (assembly GCF_020085105.1). Taxonomy (NCBI): domain Eukaryota; kingdom Metazoa; phylum Chordata; class Actinopteri; order Centrarchiformes; family Sinipercidae; genus Siniperca; species Siniperca chuatsi. Next base: position 24,494,082 of record NC_058050.1, on the reverse strand, counting down.
CACTGCTTTTCAGCTTGATATTAAGTTACTCTTTACTCTGCTCTGATAGATGATATGAAAGCAAGTTAGAGAGATAGAAAGATGAAAAAGCAAGGATGTGGAGGATGAACAGTGTAGCTGTATGTTTATTCGCATACAGGAGAGAGAAACAGAGAGTGCACTTGTGCATTTTGACCAGTTTGAACTTTTGATGTCTAATGCTTCTTACTAGTATTTTTAGATTGAAGCTGCCAATGTTCAATATTGTGTGCCAGTATTAAATATCTCAAATATGACCATTTTCATGCCAAACACAGTTTCTTGGCAGGATGGGAAAGCTATCCCTATGGGACTTTAAACTCCATTAAAGCACAGGAAACAGTTAGTAAGACCAGTATTAATACTATGGGTGTAATGGTACACAAAATTCACGGTTTGGTACGTTTTCTGTACAGCAGGGAAAACAAACGCAGAAATGTAAACAATGAATGGTGGCTCATCTGTCATAATTCTTACTGGGAAAATTCAGGCACTCAAGGCACTTGGCATGTGGTCAATAAGAAAAGCAAACAAATGTCACTGTTAATAATGTTTCATCATATCAATGAGCATATCAATGAACACATTGTATCTTGTTTGTTTTAATCCGTATGCAACGTGTTAATTAGTGAGCTTCAGAGGTGGTGGCATAAGCAGATTTTTTTTTACCTTTGGACAGAGCCAGGCTAGCTGTTTCCCCCTGTTTCCAGTCTTTATGCTAAGCTAAGCTTATTGTCTCCTGGCTTTAGCTCCATAGTTAGGACATAGACATGAGACTGGTATAGATCTTCTCATCTCACTCTCGGCAAGAAAGAGAAGAAGCGTATTTCTCAAAATGTTCAAGTATTTGTTTTAATTTCTGGCCCTGGCCAAACTGTACTCAGGCTAATCAAGTTCGGTAGTGTCTTAGATCTGTGTGTGACTATATCTATTCAGGACAGAATATATATGTTATTTTTCAACTGCTACTTGAACAAAATACTACAGGTCCTGAATTAAAAACTATTAAGCTGATCAACTTAAATTATAGATAAGATAGAAATTAAAGTGTGTTGGAAGAATGCGATTCCTGAAATAGACGTGACGCGTTCATCTAGAGAGACGTCTCACTCTGTTGGAATTGTTAGAACTATAGAAACCCTGATCCACTCGACAACAGACAAGTTTTATTTTGTTCTGTCATCAAGTCACTCATGGTATTAATGTTAATTAGTGAGCTGATACGATCTACCAGCTCTGCCATTTTAACCGGTAAAAGTGACTGTCAATGTCAGCTACAAATGACAAGCTTCTAGCTGAATGTTTCCTACACTGTTTTACTAATGAGAAAGAGACAGTTGGAGTCGGAGCTTAGGGAATTTGTATATTTTGCCGATGTGGACGTCAGAATTCACTCGCACCGGTGCGCCCCAAATCATATAATATAATTGTGCTCACACTGTAGGCTGTCATAAAGGAGAGCAGCGCTGCAGCAGGCTGAGGTGGATAAAACACAGCAGAGTTTTAGAAAGGATGAGCATTTGATCGGCTTTATTTTAGCCAATAACGATCTTTTTAAAATGTGCCCGGATCGGCCCCAATACCTACCTCTGGGATCAGCCTGGGACATGTCTAATTTGAAGTATCTAAGCAAAGAATTTTTGTGGAAGTGGTTTCTATGACTTTGCATTCGTTCGTAGGACATTGTTATTATATTGCTGCTCTTTTTGACTGCGGCTGCTTGTTAACTGAAAGAGCATCATGCTGCTGCATGTATTGGGTTTTCGCTCTGTGTTTGAGTCTGTTCAGGTCAACCACCTTTTGGATTGGTTGTAATTATCCTTGGGTCTGCTCGGATTGGGGCTCATTTTAGAATACATTTTCCTCCACATGCTAAGACCTAGACCTAATTAATGTGTTGTAAAGTTGCATACCGAATCAAATGGTTCAGGATCAATACATGTACCATTACACCCCTAATTAATACTAATGCTTGAAATATATGCATGCATGTTTGTGTGCAATGTGTTATTACAGTCAGTTCAGAAAAAGGCCTTCCCATTAACAACTAGTGTGATATTAATTGATTTTGCAAGGCATACAGTATATTATATATTATTATATGAAACAAACTGATTCATATCCATCATATGTGAGTGAGAGAGAGAGAGAATGGCAGTGAGATTAAGTGCTGCGCAGGGGTGAAGATGTGAAGAAAGCGAGAGAGAGCAGCAGTGAGTGTAACATGTAGTGTATGGAGAGAAAGGTGCAGGCCTTGATGAGCTGATAGCACATGACAGACAGAGAGCCAAGCTGTGCCGCAGTAACGAGATGCTAATGATATGCTAATAACATGGTAATCTTCCGGCAGTATTCCACCTCACTGGAAAGAAGGGGAATCTGAGGGGCCTTTCACCATTGGTTGGAGACCAGGGACTTCCAGAAGTCAGAGTTCAAAACAAGAACAAAAAACCTGCACACACATGTACACACACATACAGACACATGATGGGTCTGTGTGCTTTCAGGTTCCCAGAGGAGAGACTCTGCAACTGACAGGCAGCCTGAGGAGAATAAGAGTGACCAGTCCCTCACCTTCAATGACCCACTCTGGCCCATGCAGTGGGAACTGGTGGGTGTAATTGTGTGTGTGTGTGTGTGTGTGTGTGTGTGTGTGTTTGCGTTTGTTCATTTGTCTTATCTGGAAGCCTCCTCTCTCTCCTCTCAGCTCCTGTCCTCATGGTGAAGGATGTTCCTCTGACAGGCATAAGTCAGGCAGGCTTTCATGTGTGACTGGAGAGAGAGACAGAAGATAGAGGGAGGTAGGCAGATTACGGAGAAGGAAAGAGAGGGAGAGAGAGAGGAGGTGAAAGGGGTTGTCCATGTTGAACTGAGACAGATGTCGGGGATTGATGAGGCTCGGCGCAACACTGACACATAAACTGCAACAAGACAAGCTCATCCCTTCAGTAGAATCTTGTTCACATGGTTTGACCAGTATGTGTTTGTGAAGAACAACAGCAGTACAAAACCAGTATGTTTGGATATGAAAATGTCATATTTGTTACTCTATAGTACTAGCACAAAATATCAACTCCAGAATATTCAGTAGTTGCATTTACAGCCTTTCCCCTATAATAATCAGACTTAGAACTCAACCAGAATGAAAAGGTCGCACATCAGCACCTTGATCAGAATGAACTGGTTCAGGTCATTTTGAAAGAAACCACCACTCCCTCCTTCCTTCTTTGTCCTTTCTGTACAATTTTCACCAATTTTCTGAGTGATATCTTTCTCAGAACCATCTTTGAATAAGAGATAATTACTCATTTTGTGGAGGTAAACAGTAGGCTTGTCCTTCTGTTTTGATAAAACTGCTAAATTCAGTCCAAAAGTTGAATTCAAAAGCACAACAGTAGGTCTGGGCATTGTTTGAAAATGTTCTGTACCAATGCCGATTGAATTTGGGCACCAGTACCAAAACAATACTTTTCTTGATACCTTGTTTTTGGAAATATAAACATGTTATTTTTTTTGTTGTTGTTTTACAAAACCCCTTTTCATGTAACACAAGAAATAGAGCTAATCCAATAAATCCCCCAGGCCGATATATCGGCTGATACTAGCTTATCGCAGCTATATCCATATCGGTGCAAATGTCGACCAATAAATAAGAAATGAATGTAGAAAAATGCCAATGGTTAAGATAATTTAGAAACAGTGTCACCATTACACTCTCTCTATTTGTTCAATAGAGAGCACTGACAAGTTTATTTTTCAAGCATAAAATGTACCACGCAGCATCTTGGTCAGAATTCTTAATAAATAAACTTGTTTGTTTAAGAAAATCCAGTATGGCTCTAACAAAACGTTCTTCTAAAATGTAGAATTTTGTCTAAACACAAGCAGCGAACATGAAGATTGCCTAAGAAAATAAAACTGGACAAATGTATGAGTAAAGAAGAGTATTTAGTTGTGCATGCATTCCATTCCAGTTTGTGGTACTTAACAGCTTTGGGTTCACTGCTGGACGCATTTTGGTCCGTACCAACAAGATATTGTTCTATAAGATATAAGTTCAATACCCAGCCCTACTAATAAGAGTGCTTAATGATCAACCCCTGTCCATCTGTACAAAAGCTGGCCAAAACTGCAGCCAGTCTTTCTGATTGCTTATATGAAGTATGTGAACAGACACCTATTAAAATAATTTTATTTTTCATTCCTTTTAAATATGTTTGCATTTACATGATTTGTTTCATAATTTGACCCCTGTGTCCCGTTCACACAAAAACTTCATAGGCTTCAATAATTCTTACATTGCCAGATTATAGTCAACAGTATAATTGCCGGCATGGTATTGCCAAGGATCCCGACACACACACACACACACACATATGCACGCACACACGCGCACTCCCATGGCAGAGCAGCAGAGCTCAGCCAATCGACACAGCGGATGTTCTTGACTGACATGTGAGGGTGTAATCTGACAGAGCCAGGACGACGAGAGGCGGGGTCAGAGATTCACCACGGCAACTGGCAAAAAAAATTGATTGACACCTCAGCTCTCGGGGGAAGATGGAGGGGTAAGAGTCAGTATGGGGGCGGAGCGTGGTAGAGACAGCGATGGAGGAGAGAGATGGGGGGAATATGAAGCAAAAATCTGACACAGCTTTTCTGTATGAGTGTGATTTGTCGAAAATAGTCACCACTTTCAGATTTGAAATTTTATTGACAAGATTGTTTATGAAAGACCGCATAATGCATGAACATTTTCAAAAGACACCAGATTTTACAATATAGCTAACCCAAACTATATAGCTTTATTACATAAACGGAACAATAGAAAAGAATCATCATTAACTCAGTAATCAAGAAAAATGTAAAGCATTTTTAAAGTTGAGGACAGGTCTCTCTCTCTGGCTCTCTCTCGCTCTCTCTCTCTCTCTCGCTCTCTCTCTCTCTCTCTCTCGCCCTCCTCCCCTGCTCTCGTTCTGTTGTGTTTAATCAGCCTCTGGTGGACATGGGTATTGATTGAGGGTCAGTAATCTGCTCAGGGTTGGTAGCCTGCCAGGACCAGATGTGTGTGTGTGTGTGTGTGTGTGTGTGTGTGTGCTAGCCTGGCGTGTATTTGCTAAAAGCTGGTGTGTACATCATGGGTGAGCAGTACACACACACACATACACACACACACACACACACACACACACACACACACACACACACACACACACTTGCACACAAGGCAAGTGGACTTCATTGTATCCTTGCTTAGGCTGAGTCCAGCTTGTTCAAAGCTGCTAAAATCCATACAGCATGCTGGACGTGCTTGCTGTGGATAGTGTGTGTGTGTGTGTGTGTGTGTGTGTGTGTGTGTGTGAGAGTTTGTATGCTATGCTATAGCTGAGGGGCAGCTAAGAAAAGGCAGAGAAGACAGATTGTTTTGTTGTTTGTTTGCATGTGTCTCTTCTGCATAGAGGTGTGAGTGTGTGTGTGTGTGTGTGTGTGTGTGTGTTTGTTTTGTGCTCTTTTTGTTGCATGAAGTTTTTCACAACTCTGTATACATGTATTTATGTGCGTTTGAGCATGTATGTGTGTGTGTGTGTGTACATAAGTGTATATGCTAGAGAGGCAGGATTGGTTGTGTTCCAGTGCTTCAGAGAATGATTATGATTCTGTGTGTGTGTGTGTGTGTGTGTGTGTGAGTGAGAAGCTTGTGTTGTTGGCTTTCACTTCAAAAATTGAGGTCCCCATGGGTAGAGGCTGCTTTTTGAGGGTTAAGACTTGGTTTTAGGGTACAGGTTACAATTAGGTTAGGGTGTGTGTGTGTGTGTGTGTGAAGTGAGTCAGCATTCAAGATGCCACTCTGTGGGCGCATATCCAAGTTCAAAGGTGTGCATCTGTTTTTTTGCACATATGTGTGTCTGTGTACCCCGTGTGGGTATGTGTGTGTGTGTGTGTGTGTGTGTTTGTGTGTGTGTGTGCGCACTCCCCAGGGCCTTGTGCTCTGGTTGACGTTAGCTTGCTAGCTGCCTCCATTCATCTGCTTTATTCTCACACACTACAAAGCAGCACTGTTCCCTAGATGCAACCTCCTCAAACACATACACAAACATACGCGGACAAACAAACTTTCTCACACAAAACACACACACTATTTCACACTCTCCTACAGTACATTACCAACAGTGGACCATCATTCTACACCGACCAAGTGTGGACCACTTTTTCAGGTCATTTTGATAAAAACAAAAATGGAATTCTTCTTTTAATGTCTTTTTTTCACAATATAAATGCAAATATGTCTTTTTTTCATAAAAAAAATGTCAAGAGGGGACTTGCAGCCCTGATGGAGGTCTACCTATAAAAGGAGGGACCTCCATAACCTGCATTGAAACTGTCAGTGGTGAACACAAACTGAATAGGTACATGAATAGGTACAAAAACTTTAACTGAAATGTTTTCAACATTTAGACATTTCCCTGTTATACAAATAATATGACAATAATCACAGCCACTTTGATTTAGAATAAATTGTTTGACCTCTAAATCATCAGTTACTTGACTGCATGCAGTATTATTGTACACTTATTAAGAACTGCAGCATCAGAAAAAGAAATAAATATACACTTCATTACATATCTCTAGGTTTTAATCTAAACGATTTTTTATGAAATGTGTGGATCGGTGGAGTATGAATTTTACTTGGATCAAAAATGTTTGTGTAACAAATCCAACCTCAGCATGAATGCAGTTATGTCATCAAAGGTCAAGTCCATGACCTATGTGACCTCTTGTGCGATGGGAACCAAACATTTATTTTGTGTTTAACTTTTCATTGCCATGCTGAAAAACTATGTCATAAAGAAATGGTGAATATGATGGAAGACAGACTTTTGATGTTCCTGGATGGGACTAGAGCCTCTCCTGAACTGCTGCACTACAGTCTAAATGAACATCACACTGTCCCTGCTTCCATTTTTATGACATACAGCAGGGGACCAACCAGGTGTGTCCCTTTTACATGTGAATTTTTACTGATTATAGAGTTAAACGTTTTGTACTTCCTGCATATTCTACTACAGTGAATGAGCTGACACCAGAACAGATTTCTCTTCATCGAGATTGAGAATATTGTGAGCAGAATATTCTCAGGGGAAATCTGTACTCAGTCTGCACTGGAAAAAAAAACACATTTCACACAATTTAAGTATTGAATACACTTTTCAATATATTTTAAATACAGTTCTCCTTTTTGCTACTTGAGTTTTCTTTCCACTAGCAGCTCAAAATTCTTGTTCACTTTGCTAATCTTAGGTATAGTATTTGTGTAGACACACTGACACAACACACACATTACTTGGTGAAAAAAAGTTACCCAGTAGTAGTAAAAGAGTCTGAATTAAAACACACAAACCAAACATGAGACCATCTCAGCTCTCTGAAGTTAGTGTGGCTTATGTTGGACAAATAAAACTACTTTGTTAAAGTAGGAGAAGATCGTGGTTACAGTTCAACTATATAACTGTAACAAATTAATCAAAAATAACAAAAGGTATGCCTGCCCTTAATAAGAAATCTGTTCAAAACAATAATCTAAAAAATGATCAACCATTTCCTGCCACATAAAAAAAATAGCGTAAGTTCAATATATTTAACGCTAGGGTAGGTAACGTTGAAGAAACTAGCAAGAGACAGCTAGATTTTGAAGGTATCCAACTGAAAAAATCCCCACCCCCTCTCTTCAGGCCTCCCTCCAAAGCCAATCCCCCAAAACACATTTTCATGCCCAATGAGTGCATGTAGGTAGGTAGGTAGACAGGCAGTTAGACTAGCCAATCATTTTATTCTGATTGGATGGGCTTATTACAGCCCTGCGATAGCAACAGATACTGATTTTTTTTCTTTCTTTTTTTCCAGAGTGTTTGATTTATTGATTGCTTTTGGGATGTAAAGAGAATGTCAAGAAATATAACAAAAACTGCTTCTGAAACTTTAAAGAATGAAAAATAATTCATGTATTCCATTCCAGTACTGTGCATAGAAAGGTGTAGTTGTGTGTGTGTGTGTGTGTGTGTGTGTGTGTGTGTGTGTTCAGAGCTGTTTGAGGTGGCTCTGAGTGTGTGGCCAAGTTTTAACTGTACAATTCCCAAAGACAATTTACATGTCTATACAGGTGAGCTTGAAGGGCAACAAAGGCCCTGTTTACACCTGGCATTAACATCCGTCCTGAGTGATCTGATCAGAAGTGAACAGCTTTAAGTACAGGTGTGAATACGCTGTAGTGAGTTTGTGATTATTTGGCCAAAGACTTCTCTATCTACATCTTAAATTAAGGTGATCTCTTCCTCATTGCACTAAGATGTATGCAAATAATGCGTGAAACGAGTTGGCAACACTATAGCTGACTCTGCTCGGACTGAGAGCTCAGAGCACTAGTAGGAGGAGGTTTAATAAACCTAATAATAAAGCTTTATTTAAGCTTTAATGCTAATAGGACCGCTAGCTATAAAGCTATCTGTACATCAGGAAACTCTGTAAGTCACAGAGAGTTGAGGCAGAGCAGCCGGGGGACATCAGAGGACATAACAGAAATTATTTTCTCCATAAAATATGATCCAGTTTCACCAAAATCAGTGAATAAAGTTGTGTTTTTGTACAGTAATCAGTGAGGCCCAGCCCCCCAGAAACACTCTGCTCTGGCGGCTTCTGTCGTTGTCTTTTCTTGTCTCATTTGCGGATGTTAGAACACTGAGCTAGGAGTTGTTCCTTTAGATGTAGATAATAGGTTTCGAAGCATCCATATATCCCATAGCCTCTGCATATAACCCCTCTCTCCGGGGTTGCTTGTATAGTAGCGTTGCAACAGTTCCATATTTTCTGCTCTAGTCCATTAATGTCTTGTTCAAGTAGCCCATTTCTCATCAGGTTGCACTGGTTCTCCAGCACCTGACGCAGACCTTGTTGACCTGGACGACATTCCCTCTCATTCGATGTGCAAACCGGTGTAACTCTTATTTTTGCGGTTTCACTAATGCCTGAGGTAGGCAAGAAGCATTAAGGCTTGTGTCCTTTCCTGTCATTGTGCGTCCATGTTGGACTGTGAATGTCGCTCCATGGTGTCGAAGTGAAGACATCTGTCATTATCTGACAGCAAACGGTGGACTGCTGTCATTCTGTATAATTCAAAGGTCCTTTTATATAGCCTGATGAAGGCGGGAATGTTGCGCCGTTATTCCACCTCGCCGTTCTGTATAAAATGTACGAACGTGGAATGGGGGGGGCGTTGTTGTTCTGCTGTTAAGACGGCAGCGGAGATAGTAAAAGAGTCAAATCGACGTCTGTGTAAAACGGGGGAGCCGGCAGGATGGGACGCCGATGCTATTGTGTTACACGTCACGCCTCGAAAGTGAAAAAGTAGAAAAAGAAAAGGGAGAAGAGGAGGATGATGCAGATGAATGCACAACAGGGACGAGGAGGCAGAAAAACAAGTGCAATTTCATGCCAAAAGGAGTACCAAAATTGCACTGCGCCACCTGATCTCCATAAAAACAACCTCCGCTTCACCAAACCAAAAAATCTACAAAGGTGCAAATAAAAAAAAACAACTAAGTAGTGTCCGACAAAAATGCTCTGGCAGCTGTGTTAGTCTTAGACTTACTGTTAGAGCGATGCATTTGGGTTTATGTTTAACAATAAACCACTCATTCCAGTAGTCCTTTTCAACTTGTAATGTAATGTAATGTATGTGTGTGTGTGTGTGTGTGTGTGTGTGTGTGTGTGTGTTCAGTTTGCACAGGGTGAGTACAACTCCAGTGGGTTTGACTTGAATGTGATGCCGGTTTGGAGCAACAACATCACCGGTAATGGAGTAGTGGTCAGCATCATTGATGATGGTGAGTCTAACCTTCACTGCAACACACAAGCTCACACACACTTATTTTCAGAATGATTGGATCTTTTAAATAGGTACACACATACAAAATATTAGTTTGTAACAGGACTCATGCTTGTGTTCTTTCTAGGTATGTATTAGCTGGTAGTTACATTTTAACCATACCAGTTTCTACTTAATGCAATAAGACCAGGAGCAGACATCTAAAATATTTAGACAATAAATGTATTTTAATCAGAAAATTATATAATGCAATTTTCTTTTGTGCAATAGTTTGCGACAGGCTGTGGTGTGCACAATCCAAAAATATTTTAGATTGGCGAAGTTTGGTGTGATGAAGCTGAACTCTGGCCCTCAGTGGAGAGGGTGAATGATTTATGTTAGTGCCCCCGTCATCTTCATCTCAGTCACGCCACAATGAGAATTCATTTCTCTCTGATTGCTGGGATATCTGGCAACAAGGGAAATGAGAGAGCGGCATCTTATGGGCTCATTCATCAAGAACTAATTGAAGCCTCACTAGGCTCAAGTGCT